>NC_092237.1:32456941-32516233 GCF_036320965.1 Panulirus ornatus
CCACATCGATCCAATTCACTCTATTCCTTGCCCACCTTTCACCCTCCTGCATGTTTAGGCCCCGATCACACAAAATCTTTTTCACTCCATCCTTCCACCTCCAATTTGGTCTCCCACTTCTCGTTCCCTCCACCTCCGACACATATATCCTCTTGGTCAATCTTTCCTCACTCATTCTCTCCATGCGCCCAAACCATTTCAAAACACCCTCTTCTGCTCTCTCAACCACGCTCTTTCTATTTCCACACATCTCTCTTACCCTTACATTACTTACTCGATCAAACCACCTCACACCACATATTGTCCTCAAACATCTCATTTCCAGCACATCCACCCTCCTGCGCACAACTCCATCCATAGCCCTCGCCTCGCAACCATACAAAATTGTTGGAATCACCATTCCTTCAAACATACCCATTTTTGCTTTCCGAGATAATGTTCTCGACTTCAACACATTCTTCAAGGCTCCCAGGATTTTCGCCCCCTCCCCCACCCTATGATTCACTTCCGCTTCCATTGTTCCATCCGCTGCCAGATCCACTCCCAAATATCTAAAACACTTTACTTCCTCCAGTTTTTCTCCATTCAAGCTTACCTCCCAATTGACTTGACCCTCAACCCTACTGTACCTAATAACCTTGCTCTTATTCACATTTACTCTTAACTTTCTTCTTTCACACTTTACCAAAACTCAGTCACAAGCTTCTGCTGTTTCTCACATGAATCAGCCACCAGCGCTGTATCATCAGCGAACAACAACTGACTCATTTCCCAAGCTCTCTCATCCAACATTTACATTAAAGGATTCAAGCAGCATGGGAAGAAAAGTGAAATTATTATTAAAAAGGAGAACTAAAAGATTCTTGGTGTCAATGGGAGGTTTGAGCTCAACTCTATAAAATGATTTCTTTGCTAACTTAAGGGATTTATCAATGAAAGATCTAGGGTACTTTAACATACATCCAATGCAATATAACTTCTCAAAGTCATCATCAATATACTCTGGACTGCAAATTCGTAATGCCCTTAGGAACATAGATTGAAATGATGATAATTTAACTCTGTCATGTTGAGATGAGTAATAATGGATATATGAGCATACATTGGTGGGTTTTCTGTATATGCTAAACTTAAACTTGTTTCCTTGTCTACGGATCAGGCAATCTAAAAATGGTAACATATCATTATTTTCATTTTCTACAGTAAATTTGATGGAAGGTACTAAATTGTTAAGTAAGGAGAGAAATATTTGTAAATTTTCATTTGTTGGCCAAACACAAAGAACATCATCTACATACCTAAACCAAATTGCATTGGAAGGTAAGATATCGTTTAGTAATTTTGTTTCAAAAAATTCCATATAAAGATTAATTAGTAAAGGTGAAAGAGGGTTACCCATTGCCATACCAAATTTTTGAGTATAATATATTTATATATTTTGCTTTGTCGCTGTCTCCCGCGTTTGCGAGGTAAGGCAAGGAAACAGACGAAAGAAATGGCCCAACCCACCCCCATACACATGTATATACATACACGTCCACACACACATATATATATACCCATACATCTCAATGTACACATATATATACACACAAAGACACATACACATATACACATGCACACAATTCACACTGCCTTTATTCATTCCTATCGCCACCTCGCCACACATGGAATAACATCCCCCTCCCCCCTCATGTGTGCGAAGTACCGCTGAGAAAAGACAACAATGGCCCCATTCGTTCACACTCAGTCTCTAGCTGTCATGTAATAATGCCTGAAACCACAGCTCCCTTTCCACATCCAGGCCCCACACAACTTTCCATGGTTTACCGCAGACGCTTCACATGCTCTGATTCAATCCATTGACAGCACGTCGACCCCAGTATACCACATCGATCCAATTCACTCTATTCCTTGCCCACCTTTCACCCTCCTGCATGTTCAGGCCCCGATCACTGAAAATCTTTTTCACTCCATCCTTCCACCTCCAATTTGGTCTCCCACTTCTCGTTCCCTCCACCTCCGACACATATATCCTCTTGGTCAAACTTTCCTCACTCATTCTCTCCATGCGCCCAAACCATTTCAAAACAACCTCTTCTGCTCTCTCAACCTCGCTCTTTCTATTTCCACACATCTCTCTTACCCTTACATTACTTACTCGATCAAACCACCTCACACCACATATTGTCCTCAAACATCTCAATTCCAGCACATCCACCCTCCTGCGCACAACTCTATCCATAGCCCACGCCTCGCAACCATACAACATTGTTGGAACCACTATTCCTTCAAACATACCCATTTTTGCTTTTGGAGATAATGTTCTCGACTTCAACACATTCTTCAAGGCTCCCAGGATTTTCGCCCCCTCCCCCACCCTATGATTCACTTCCGCTTCCATTGTTCTATCCGCTGCCAGATCCAATCCCAAATATCTAAAACACTTTACTTCCTCCAGTTTTTATCCATTCAAACTTACCTCCCAATTGACTTGACCCTCAACCCTACTGTACCTAATAACCTTGCTCTTATTCACATTTACTCTTAACTTTCTTCTTTCACACTTTACCAAAACTCAGTCACAAGCTTCTGCTGTTTCTCACATGAATCAGCCACCAGCGCTGTATCATCAGCGAACAACAACTGACTCACTTCCCAAGCTCTCTCATCCACAACAGACTTCATACTTGAACCTCTTTCTAAAACTCTTGCATTCACCTCCCTAACAACCCCATCCATAAACAAATTAAAGAACCATGGAGACATCACACGCCCCTGCCGCAAACCTACATTCACTGAAAACCAATCACTTTCCTCTCTTCCTACACGTACACATGCCTTAGAGCCTCGATAAAAACTTTTCACTGCTTCTAACAACTTGCCTCACACACCATATATTCTTAGTACCTTCTACAGAGCATCTCTATCAACTCTATCATATGCCTTCTCCAGATCCATAAATGCTACATACAAATCCATTTGCTTTTCTAAGTATTTCTCACATACATTCTTCAAAGCAAACACCTAACCATTTTGACAATTTATATGTGATGGAGCCTACTGAACTCACTATAGGTCTTGATGGAAAATTTTGTTTATGTGTTTCGATAAGTCCATACATATATGGCAATGAAGGGGACAAAGATGGCAAACTTTTGATAAAAGAAATTTTACCTTTCAACAACAACTTCATTTCTTTATTGAAGTGAGAATTAACTGCTTCTAAGGGATTTTTGCTAAGTTTAGAGTATGTTGTGTTATTATCTATAAGATCATTCATTTTAGATTAGATAAATAGTTTCTTTTGTCTAAAATTACAACAGTGTTAGCCTTATCTGCTTTAGTAATATGTATATCTTTGTCTTTCTTTAAGGTATTAATAGCTCTTATGAATCTTTTAGGGCAATTAGCTTCCACTGGTTTTGACAAACTGGCATACACTAAAACCTTACAGATATTAATATCATCATTACTTAAATCACTGTATTTTTCTAAATTACAAAATGACTTTGTGACTTGAACACAGCTAGCTTCTCTGTTAGAGCACACAAAACTTAAACCATAGCCTACTGCACACAAAAAATCTTTATCTAGTTGTTTATTAGATAGGTTTACCACAAAAGATGGGTTTGTGTTCTTGGTCCAGTCGCTGTTTTCAATAAGATGGTCCAACTTACGATTTAATGACACTTGTAGCCTATTGCGTTCTTTCCTTAATTCATCGTAGTAGTAGTCCAACATCCGGTTTTTCCAGTGTGTCGGTATTGCCATTTGAAAGGCACGTTTATTCTCTCTTGAAATAGGAAAAGCCTCCTCCATTTCAAGTTTCTTTAATTCAATGTTTTTTTTTTTAAATAGTATTTTGAAATTGGTCAAATGGTCGACCAGACAGCTGCAACAAACGATGAGGTAGGAGAGATCTTGGCATCACTTGTTCATCAAGGAATTTCCTAAGGAATTCAAATCGTAACTTCAGTTTGTGAGCCTTGATTAGCGATTTGGAGAAAGCAGTAACGAAAGGAGAAAGTCCAGGACAGCTTGTAGAGAAGTAATAGAAGAGCCATGTGGAATCCATGTTGGAAAGGATCACAATTTTGCGCGTGATCAAGATATTCTTATGAGTCCACGGGGAAAATGTGGTAAACCTGTCTAATAAGCAACTAGATAAAGATTCCATGTGTGCAGTAGGCTATGCTTTAAGTTTTGTGTGCTCTAACAGAGAAGCCAGCTGTGTTGATGTCACAAAGTCTTTTTGTAATTTAGAAACATACAGTGATTTATATAATGATGATATCACTATCTGTAAGGGTTTAGTGTATGCCAGTTTGTCAAAACCAGTGGAAGCTAATTGCCCTAAAAGATTCATAAGAGCTATCAATACCTTAAAGAAAGACAAGGATATACATATTACTAAAGCAGATAAGGCTAACACTGTTGTGATTTTAGACAAAAGAAACTATTTATCTAAAATGAATGATCTTCTAAATGATAACACAACATACTCTAAACTTAGCAAAAATCCCTTAGAAGCAGTTAATTCTCACTTCAATAAAGAAATGAAGTTGTTGCTGAAAGGTAAAATTTCTTTTATCAAAAGTTTGTCATCTTTGTCCCCTTCATTGCCATATATTTATGGACTTATCGAAACACATAAACAGAATTTTCCAGCAAGACCTATAGTGAGTTCAGTCGGCTCAATCACATATAAATTGTCAAAATGGTTAGTTTCTTTATTAAGCCCTTTAGTGGGTAAGGTATCAAATTCTAATATCATGAACAATGTAGATTTAGTCAACAAGCTAAACAATATCAATGTTAATTTTGATTTCAAACTAGTTAGCTTTGATGTTTCCTCACTTTTCACTAAAGTTCCAGTTGATGACCTTTTAGAATGTTTATTTGATGTCTTGGATGATATTCATTTACCTGTTTCAAAGTCTAATTTCATTGAACTGAAAAAATTGTGTATAAAAGACTGTGATTTCAATTTAATGGAGATTATTATGCTCAAAAATTTGGTATGGCAATGGGTAACCCTCTTTCACCTGTACTAAGTAATCTTTATATGGAATTTTTTGAAACAAAATTACTAAAGGATATCTTACCTTCTAATGCAATTTGGTTTAGGTATGTAGAAGATGTTGTTTGTGTTTGGCCAACAAATGAAAATTTACAAATATTTCTCCCCTTACTTAACAATTTAGTACCTTCCATCAAATTTACCTGAGAAAATGAAAATAATGGTATGTTACCATTTTTAGATTGCATGATCCATAGACAAGGAAACAAGTTTAAGTTTAGCATATACAGTAAACCCACCAATGTATGCTCACATATCCATTATTACTCATATCAACATGACAGAGTTAAATTATCATCATTTCAATCTATGTTCCTTAGGGCATTACGTATTAGCAGTCCAGAGTTTATTGATGATGAGTTTGAGAAGATATATTCTAGATCTTTCATTGATAAATCCCTTGAGTTAGCAAAGAAATCGTTTTATAGAGTTGAAACCAAACCTCCCATTGACACCAAGAATCTTTTAGTTCTCCCTTTTAATAATAATTTCACTTTGCTTACCATGATGCTTAAATCCTTTAATGTAAATGTTGGCTTTAGCAACAGTAACACTATAAAGAATATCTTAATCAGGAATTCTCCAGAAAATTCTCTTGGTTGCATCTATAAAGTCCCTTGTGGAAACTGTAATAAATTTTATGTTGGTCAAACTGGTAAGGATCTTTCTGTTCAACTTAAGGAACATATATATATATAGTATAAGAATGGGACAAAAATCAAATGCCTTGTTTAATCATGTAAAAAACTATGATCATTGTATTGACTGTAGTAATGCCATCTCAGTTATTAACTCTAACTCTATTACCAAGAGAAATATAATTGAATCTTCTATTATTAAATACACAAAGAATTCTAATCTTAATATTAGTGATGGTCTTTAAAAATTAGATAACTTCATTGTTGATAAGATTTGTAAAATGATAAGTTTATGAACGCTCGTTGTATGTTTTGGACAGTCACATGTATACCAAATGGCGTCCTAGCTTTGTCTCTTTGATGTATATCAACTGACTGTTATATCTCTCTCTTGCGTCTCCCCTGATGATGTGATTATTACACGAAAGTGCACTTGGGAACTTTTCGTGTTTCATTTTCCTCGTGGACTCACAAGAATAAATATATATATATATATATATATATATATATATATATATATATATATATATATATATATATATATATATATATATATATATATTTATATATATATATATTTTGCTTTGTCGCTGTATCCTGCGTTTGCGAGGTAGCGCAAGGAAAACAGACGAAATAAATGGCCCAACCCACCCCCATACACAATGTATATACATACACGTCCACACACGCAAATACACATACCTATACATCTCAATGTACACATATATATATACAAACACAGACACGTACATATCTACCCATGCACACAATTCACACAGCCTTTATTCATTCCCAACGCCACCTCGCCAAACATGGAATACCATCCCCCTCACCCCTCATGTGTGCGAGGTAGCACTAGGAAAAGAAAACAAAGGCCCCATTCGTTCACACTCAGTCTCTAGCTGTCATGCAATAATGCCCGAAACCACAGCTCCCGTTCCACATCCACGCCCCACACAACTTTCCATGGTTTATTTCAGACGCTTCACAAGCCCTGATTCAATCAACTGACAGCACGTCAACCCCGGTATACCACATCGATCCAATTCACTCTAATCCTTGCCCTCTTTTAACCCTCCTGCATGTTAAGGCCCTGATCACACAAAATGTTTTTCACTCCATCTTTCCACCTCCAATTTGGTCTCCCACTTCTCCTCGTTCCCTCCACCTCCGACACATATATCCTCTTGGTCAATCTTTCCTCACTCATTCTCTCCATGTGCCCAAACCATTTCAAAACACCCTCATCTGCTCTCTCAACACGCTCTTTTAATTTCCACACATCTCTCTTACCCTTACATCACTTACTCGATGAAACCACCTCACACCACACATTGTCCTCAAACATCTCATTTCCAGCACATCCACCCTCCTGCGCACAACTCTATCCATAGCCCATGCATCGCAACCATACAACATTGTTGGAACCAGTATTCCTTCAAACATACCCATTTTTGCTTTTGGAGATAATGTTCTCGACTTCCACACATTCTTCAAGGCTCCCAGGATTTTCGCCCCCTCCCCTACCCTATGATCCACTTCCGCTTCCATGGTTCCATCCGCTGCCAGATCCACTCCCAGATATCTAAAACACTTTACTTCCTCCAGTTTTTCTCCATTAAAACTTACCTCCCAATTGACTTGACCCTCAACCCTACTGTACCTAATAACCTTGCTCTTACTCACATTTACTCTTAACTTTCTTCTTTCACACACTTTACCAAACTCAGTCACCAGCATCTGCAGTTTCTCATATCAATCAGCCACCAGCGCTTTATCATCAGCGAACAACAACTGACTCACTTCCCAAGCTCTCTCATCCACAACAGACTTCATACTTGCCCCTCTTTCCAAAACTCTTGCATTCACCTCCCTAACAACCCCATCCATAAACAAATTAAACAACTATGGAGACATCACACACCCCTGCCGCAAACCTACATTCATTGAGAACCAATCACTTTCCTCTCTTCCTACACGTACACATGCCTTACATCCTCGATAAAAACTTTTCACTGCTTCTAACAACTTGCCTCCCACACCATATATTCTTAATACCTTCCATAGAGCATCTCTATCAACTCTATCATATGCCTTCTCCAGATCCATAAATGCTACATACAAATCCATTTGCTTTTCTAAATATTTCTCACATACATTCTTCAAAGCAAACACCTGATCCACACATCCTCTACCACTTCTGAGACCACACTGCTCTTCCCCAATCTGATGCTCTGTACATGCCTTCACCCTCTCAATCAATACCCTCCCATATAATTTACCAGGAATAATCAACAAACTTATACCTCTGTAATTTGAGTACTCACTCTTATCCCCTTTGACTTTGTGCAATGGCACTATGCACGCATTCCGTCAATCCTCAGGCACCTCACTATGAGTCATACATACATTAAATAACCTTACCAACCAGTCAACAATACAGTCACCCCCTTTTTTAATAAATTCCACTGCAATACCATCCAAACCTGCTGCCTTGCCGGCTTTCATTTTCCGCAAAGCTTTTACTACCTCTTCTCTGTTTACCAACTCATTTTCCCTAACCCTCTCACTTAGCACACCACCTCGACCAAAACACTCTATATCTGCCACTCTATCATCAAACACATTCAACAAACCTTCAAAATACTCACTCCATCTCCTTCTCACTTCATCACTACTTGTTATCACCTCCCCATTTGCGCCCTTCATTGAAGTTCCCATTTCCTCCCTTGTCTTACGCACTTTATTTACCTCCTTCCAGAACATCTTTTTATTCTCCCTAAAATTTAATGATACTCTCTCACCCCAACTCTCATTTGCCCTCTTTTTCACCTCTTGCACCTTTCTCTTGACCTCCTGTCTCTTTCTTTTATACATCTCCCACTCAATTGCATTTTTTCCCTGCAAAAATCGTCCAAATGCCTCTCTCTTCTCTTTCACTAATAATCTTACTTCTTCATCCTACCACTCACTACCCTTTCTAATCAACCCACCTCCCACTCTTATCATGCCACAAGGATCTTTTGTGCAATCAATCACTGATTCCCTAAATACATCCCATTCCTCCCCCACTCCCCTTACTTCCATTGTTCTCACCTTTTTCCATTCTGTACTCAGTCTCTCCTGGTACTTCCTCACACAAGTCTCCTTCCCAAGCTCACTTACTCTCACCACCCTCTTCACCCCAACATTCACTCTTCTTTTCTGAAAACCCATACAAATCTTCACCTTTGCCTCCACAAGATAATGATCAGACATCCCTCCAGTTGCAACTCTCAGCACATTAACATCCAAAAGTCTCTCTTTCGCGCGCCTGTCAATTAACACGTAATCCAAAAACGCTCTCTGGCCATCTCTCCTACTTACATAGGTATACTTATGTATATCTCGCTTTTTAAACCAGGTATTCCCAATCATCAGTCCTTTTTCAGCACATAAATCTACAAGCTCTTCACCATTTCCATTTACAACACTGAACACCCCATGTATACCAATTATTCCCTCAACTGCCACATTACTCACCTTTGCATTCAAATCACCCATCACTATAACCCGGTCTCGTGCATCAAAACCACTAACACACTCATTCAGCTGCTCCAAAACACTTGCCTCTCATGATCTTTCTTCTCATGCCCAGGTGCATATGCACCAATAATCACCCATCTCTCTCCATCAACTTTCAGTTTTACCCATATTAATCGAGAATTTACTTTCTTACATTCTATCACATACTTCCACAACTCCTGTTTCAGGAGTACTGCTACTCCTTCCCTTGCTCTTGTCCTCTCACTAACCCCTGACTTTACTCCCAAGACATTCCCAAACCACTCTTCCCCTTTACCCTTGAGCTTCGTTTCACTCAGAGCCAAAACATCCAGGTTCCTTTCCTCAAACATACTACCTATCTCTCCTTTTTGCACATCTTGGTTATATCCACACACATTTAGGCACCCCTTCGAGGAGGATGAGCACTCCCCGCGTGACTCCTTCTTCTGTTTCCCATTTAAAAAAAAAAAAAAAGAAAAAAAAAAAAAATATATATATATAAATATATATATATATATACATATATATATATATATATATATATATATATATATATATATATATATATATATATATATATATATATATATATATATATATATATATATATATATATATGTATATATATATATATATATATATATATATATATATATATATATATATATATATATATATATATATATATATATATATATTGGCGGAATGCGTGCATAGTGCCATTGTACAAAGGCAAAGGGGATAAGAGTGATTGCTCAAATTACAGAGGTATAAGTTTGTTGAGTATTCCTGGTAAATTATATGGGAGGGTATTGATTGAGAGGGTGAAGGCATGTACAGAGCATCAGATTGGGGAAGAGCAGTGTGGTTTCAGAAGTGGTAGAGGATGTGTGGATCAGGTGTTTGCTTTGAAGAATGTATGTAAGAAATACTTAGAAAAGCAAATGGATTTGTATGTAGCATTTATGGATCTGGAGAAGGCATATGATAGAGTTGATAGAGATGCTCTGTGGAAGGTATTAAGAATATATGGTGTGGGAGGAAAGTTGTTAGAAGCAGTGAAAAGTTTTTATCGAGGATGTAAGGCATGTGTATGTGTAGGAAGAGAGGAAAGTGATTGGTTCTCAGTGAATGTAGGTTTGCGGCAGGGGTGTGTGATGTCTCCATGGTTGTTTAATTTGTTTATGGATGGGGTTGTTAGGGAGGTAAATGCAAGAGTTTTGGAAAGAGGGGCAAGTATGAAGTCTGTTGGGGATGAGAGAGCTTGGGAAGTGAGTCAGTTGTTGTTCGCTGATGATACAGCGCTGCTGGCTGATTCATGTGAGAAACTGCAGAAGCTGGTGACTGAGTTTGGTAAAGTGTGTGGAAGAAGAAAGTTAAGAGTAAATGTGAATAAGAGCAAGGTTATTAGGTACAGTAGGGTTGAGGGTCAAGTCAATTGGGAGGTGAGTTTGAATGGAAAAAAATGGAGGAAGTGAAGTGTTTTAGATATCTAGGAGTGGATCTGGCAGCGGATGGAACCATGGAAGCGGAAGTGGATCATAGGGTGGGGGAGAGGGCGAAAATTCTGGGGGCCTTCAAGAATGTGTGGAAGTCGAGAACATTATCTCGGAAAGCAAAAATGGGTATGTTTGAAGGAATAGTGGTTCCAACAATGTTGTATGGTTGCGAGGCGTGGGCTATGGATAGAGTTGTGCGCAGGAGGATGGATGTGCTGGAAATGAGATGTTTGAGGACAATGTGTGGTGTGAGGTGGTTTGATCGAGTGAGTAACGTAAGGTTAAGAGAGATGTGTGGAAATAAAAAGAGCGTGGTTGAGAGAGCAGCAGAGGGTGTTTTGAAGTGGTTTGGGCACATGGAGAGAATGAGTGAGGAAAGATTGACCAAGAGGATATATGTGTCGGAGGTGGAGGGAACGAGGAGAAGAGGGAGACCAAATTGGAGGTGGAAAGATGGAGTGAAAAAGATTTTGTGTGATCGGGGCCTGAACATGCAGGAGGGTGAAAGGAGGGCAAGGAATAGAGTGAATTGGAGCAATGTGGTATACCGGGGTTGACGTGCTGTCAGTGGATTGAATCAAGGCATGTGAAGCGTCTGGGGTAAACCATGGAAAGCTGTGTAGGTATGTATATTTGCGTGGGTGGATGTATGTATATACATGTGTATGGGGGGGGGGTTGGGCCATTTCTTTCGTCTGTTTCCTTGCGCTACCTCGCAAACGCGGGAGACAGCGACAAAGTATAATAAATAAATAAATAAATAAATATATATACATATATATATATATATATATATATATATATATATATATATATATATATATATATATATATATATATATATATATATATAAATATATATATATATATATATATATATATATATATATATATATATATATATATATATATATATATATATATATATATATATATATATATATATATATTTATGTATATATATATATATATATATATATATATATATATATATATATATATATATATATATATGTATATATATATATATTTATATATATATATATATATATATATATATATATATACATATATATATATATATATATATATAGATAGATATATTTTTTTTTTTGCTTTGTCGCTGTCTCCCGCGTTTGCGAGGTAGCGCAAGGAAACAGATGAAAGAAATGGCCCAACCCACCCCCATACACATGTATATATATACGTCCACACACGCAAATATACATACCTACACAGCTTTCCATGGTTTACCCCAGACTCTTCACATGCCCTGATTCAACCCACTGACAGCACGTCAACCCCGGTATACCACATCGATCCAATTCACTCTATTCCTTACCCTCCTTTCACCCTCCTGCATGTTCAGGCCCCGATCACACAAAATCTTTTTCACTCCAGCTTTCCACCTCCAATTTGGTCTCCCACTTCTCCTCGTTCCCTCCACCTCCGACACATATATCCTCTTGGTCAATCTTTCCTCACTCATTCTCTCCATGTGCCCAAATCATTTCCAAACACCCTCTTCTGCTCTCTCAACCACGCTCTATTTATTTCCACACATCTCTCTTACACTTACGTTACTTACTCGATCAAACCACCTCACACCACACATTGTCCTCAAATATCTCATTTCCAGCACTTCAATCCTCCCGCGAACAACTCTATCCATAGCCCACACCTCGCAACCTTACAACATTGTTGGAACCACTATTCCTTCAAACATACCCATTTTTGCTTTACGAGATAATGTTCTCAACTTCCACACATTCTTGAAGACTCCCAGAATTTTCGCCCCCTCCCCCGCCCTATGATCCACTTCCGCTTCCATGTTTCCATCCGCTGCCAGATCCACTCCCAGATATCTAAAACACTTTACTTCCTCCAGTTTTTCTCCATTAAAACTTACCTCCCAATTGACTTGACCCTCAACCCTACTGTACCTAATAACCTTGCTCTTATTCACACTTACTCTTAACTTTCTTCTTCCACACACTTTACCAAACTCAGTCACAAACTTCTGCAGTTTCTCACATGAATCAGCCACCAGCGCTGTATCATCAGCGAACAACAACTGACTCACTTCCCAAGCTCTCTCATCCACAACAGACTTCATACTTGCCCCTCTTTCCAAAACTCTTGCATTCACCTCCCTAACAACCCCATCCATAAACAAGTTAAAGAACCAACAACCATGGAGACATCACACACCCCTGCCGCAAACCTACATTCACTGAGAACCAATCACTTTCCTCTCTTCCTACAGGTACACATGCCTTACATCCTCGATAAAAACTTTTCACTGCTTCTAACAACTTGCTTCCCACACAATATATTCTTAATACCTTCCACAGAGCATCTCTTTCAACTCTATCATATGCTTTCTCCAGATCCATAAATGCTACATACAAATCCATTTGCTTTTCTAAGTATTTCTCACATACATTCTTCAAAGCAAACACCTGATCCACACATCCTCTGCCACTTCTGAAACCACACTGCTCTTCCCTAATCTGATGCTTTGTACATGCCTTCACCCTCTCAATCAATACCCTCCCATATAATTTCCCAGGAATAATCAACAAACTTATACCTCTGTAATTTGAGCACTCACTCTTATCCCCTTTGCCTTTATACAATGGCACTATGCACGCATTCCGCCAATCCTCAGGCACCTCACCATGAGTCATACATACATTAAATAACCTTACCAACCAGTCAATAATACAGTCATCCCCTTTTTTAATAAATTCCACTGCAATACCATCCAAACTTGCTGCCTTCCCGGCTTTCATCTTCCGCAAAGCTTTTACTACCTCTTCTCTGTTTACCAAATCATTTTCCCTAACCCACTCACTTTGCACACCATCTCTACCAAAACACCCTATATCTGCAACTCTATCATCAGACACATTCAACAAACCTTCAAAATACTCACTCCATCTCCTTATCACATCACCACTACTTGTTATCACCTCCCCATTTGCGCCCTTCACTGAAGTTCCCATTAGCTCCCTTGTCTTACGCACTTTATTTACCTCCTTCCAGAACATGGGGTGTTCAGTGTTGTAAATGGAAATGGTGAAGAGCTTGTAGATTTATGTGTTGAAAAAGGACTGGTGATTAGGAATACCTGGTTTAAAAAGCGAGATATACATAAGTATACGAATGTAAGTAGGAGAGATGGCCAGAGAGCGTTATTGGATTACGTGTTAATTGACAGGCGCGCGAAAGAGAGACTTTTGGATGTTAATGTGCTGAGAGGTGCAACTGGAGGGATGTTTGATCATTATCTTGTGGAGGCTAAGGTGAAGATTTGTATGGGTTTTCAGAAAAGAAGAGTGAATGTTGGGGTGAAGAGGGTGGTGAGAGTAAGTGAGCTTGGGAAGGAGACTTGTGTGAAGAAGTACCAGGAGAGACTGAGTACAGAATGGAAAAGGGTGAGAACAATGGAAGTAAGGGGAGTGGGGGAGGAATGGGATGTATTTAGGGAATCAGTGATGGATTGCGCAAAAGATGCTTGTGGCATGAGAAGAGTGGGAGGTGGGTTGATTAGAAAGAGTAGTGAGTGGTGGGATGAAGAAGTAAGATTATTAGTGAAAGAGAAGAGAGAGGCATTTGGACGATTTTTGCAGGGAAAAAATGCAGTTGAGTGGGAGATGTATAAAAGAAAGAGACAGGAGGTCAAGAGAAAGGTGCAAGAGGTGAAAAAGAGGGCAAATGAGAGTTGGGGTGAGAGAGTATCATTAGATCTTAGGGAGAATGAAAATATATATATATATATATATATATATATATATATATATATATATATATATATATTTCTTTCTTTCAAACTATTCGCCATTTCCCGCGTTAGCGAGGTAGCGTTAAGAACAGAGGACTAGGCCTTTGAGGGAATATCCTCACCTGGCCCCCTTCTCTGTTCCTTTTTTTGGAAAATTAAAAAAAAAAAAACCGAGAGGGGAGGATTTCCAGCCCCCCGCTCCCTTCCCTTTTAGTCGCCTTCTACGACACGCTGGGAATACGTGGGAAGTATTCTTTCTCCCCTATCCCCATATATATATATATATATATATATATATCCCCATATATATATATATATATATATATATATATATATATATATATATATATATATATATATATATATATATATATATATATATATATATATATATATATATATATATGTATATATATATATATATATATATATATATATATATATATATATATATATATATATATATATATATATATATATATATTTATGTATATATATTATCCCTGGGGACAGAAGAGAAAGAATACTTCCCACGTATTCCCTGCGTGTCGTAGAAGGCGACTAAAAGGGAAGGTAGCGAGGGGCTGGAAATCCTCCCCTCTCGTTTCATTTCTAAATTTTCCAAAGGAGGGACAGAGAAGGGGCCAGGTGAGGATATTCCCTCAAAGGTCCAGTCCTCTGTTCGCAACGCTTCCTCGCTAGCGTGGAAAATGGCGAATAGTATGAAAGAAAGAAATATATATATATATATATATATATATATATATATATATATATATATATATATATATATATATATATATATATATATATATATTTTTTTTTTTTTTTTTTCTTTTTTTTTTTGCTTTGTCGCTGTCTCCCGCGTTTCCGAGGTAGCCCAAGGAAACAGACGAAAGAAATGGCCCAACCCACCCCCATACACATGTATATACATACGTCCACACACGCAAATATACATACCTACACAGCTTTCCATGGTTTACCCCAGACGTTTCACATGCCTTGATTCAATCCACTGACAGCACGTCAACCCCGGTATACCACATCGCTCCAATTCACTCTATTCCTTGCCCTCCTTTCACCCTCCTGCATGTTCAGGCCCCGATCACACAAAATCTTTTTCACTCCATCTTTCCACCTCCAATTTGGTCTCCCTCTTCTCCTCGTTCCCTCCACCTCCGACACATATATCCTCTTGGTCAATCTTTCCTCACTCATTCTCTCCATGTGACCAAACCATTTCAAAACACCCTCTTCTGCTCTCTCAACCACGCTCTTTTTATTTCCACACATCTCTCTTACCCTTACGTTACTTACTCGATCAAACCACCTCACACCACACATTGTCCTCAAACATCTCATTTCCAGCACATCCATCCTCTTGCGCACAACTCTATCCATAGTCCACGCCTCGCAACCATACAACATTGTTGGAACCACTATTCCTTCAAACATACCCATTTTTGCTTTCCGAGATAATGTTCTCGACTTCCACACATTCTTCAAGGCTCCCAGAATTTTCACCCCCTCCCACACCCTATGATCCACTTCCGCTTCCATGTTTCCATCCGCTGCCAGATCCACTCCCAGATATCTAAAACACTTTACTTCCTCCAGTTTTTCTCCATTCAAACACACCGCCCAATTGACTTGACCCTCAACCATACTGTACCTAATAACCTTGCTCTTATTCACATTTACTCTTAACTTTCTTCTTTCACACACTTTACCAAACTCAGTAACCAGCTTCTGCAGTTTCTCACATGAATCAGCCACCAGGGCTGTATCATCAGCGAACAACAACTGACTCACTTCCCAAGCTCTCTCATCCCCAACAGACTTCATCCTTGCCCCTCTTTCCAAAACTCTTGCATTCACCTCCCTAACAACCCCATCCATAAACAAATTAAACAACCATGGAGACATCACACACCCCTGCCGCAAACCTACATTCACTGAGAACCAATCACTTTCCTCTCTTCCTACACGTACACATGCCTTACATCCTCGATAAAAACTTTTCACTGCTTCTAACAACTTGCCTCCCACACCATATATTCTTAATACCTTCCACAGAGCATCTCTATCAACTCTATCATATGCTTTCTCCAGATCCATAAATGCTACATACAAATCCATTTGCTTTTCTAAGTATTTCTCACATACATTCTTCAAAGCAAACACCTGATCCACACATCCTTTACCACTTCTGAAACCACACTGCACTTCCCCAATCTGATGCTCTGTATATGCCTTCACCCTCTCAATCAATACCCTCCCATACAATTTGCCAGGAATACTCAACAAACTTATACCTCTGTAATTTGAGCACTCACTCTTATCCCCTTTGCCTTTGTACAATGGCACTATGCACGCATTCCGCCAATCCTCAGGCACCTCACCATGAGTCATACATACATTAAATAACCTTACCAACCAGTCAACAATACAGTCACCCCCTTTTTTAATAAATTCCACTGCAATACCATCCAAACCTGCTGCCTTGCCGGCTTTCATCTTCCGCAAACCTTTTACTACCTCTTCTCTGTTTACCAAAGCATTTTCCCTAACCCTCGCACTTTGCACACCACCTCGACCATAACACCCTATATCTGCCACTCTAACATCAAATACATTCAACAAACCTTCAAAATACTCACTCCATCTCCTTCTCACATCACCACTACTTGTTATCACCTCCCCATTTGCGCCCTTCACTGAAGTTCCCATTTGCTCCCTTGTCTTACGCACTTTATTTACCTCCTTCCAGAACATCTTTTTATTCTCCCTAAAATTTAATGATACTCTCTCACCCCAACTCTCATTTGCCTTTTTTTTCACCTCTTGCACCTTTCTCTTGACCTCCTGTCTCTTTCCTTTATACGTCTCCCACTCAATTTCATTTTTTCCCTGCAAAAATCGTCCAAATGCCTCTCTCTTCTCTTTCACTAATCCTCTTACTTCATCCCACCACTCACTACCCTATCTAATCAACCCACCTCCCAGTCTTCTCATACCACAAGCATCTTTTGCGCAATCCATCACTGATTCCCTAAATAAATCCCATTCCTCCCCCACTCCCCTTACTTCCATTGTTCTCACCTTTTTCCATTCTGTACTCAGTCTCTCATGGTACTTCCTCACACAAGTCTCCTTCCCAAGTTCACTTATTCTCACCACCCTCTTCACCCCAACATTCACTCTTCTTTTCTAGAAACCCATACAAATCTTCACCTTAGCCTCCACAAGATAATGATCAGACATCCCTCCAGTTGCATCTCTCAGCACATTAACATCCAAAAGTCTCTCTTTCGCGCGCCTGTCAATTAACACGTAATCCAATAACGCTCTCTGGCCATCTCTCCTACTTACATAAGTATACTTATGTATATCTCGCTTTTTAAACCAGGTATTCCCAATCATCAGTCCTTTTTCAGCACATAAATCTACAAGCTCTTCACCATTTCCATTTACAACACTGAACACCCCATGTATACCAATTATTCCCTCAACTGCCACATTACTCACCTTTGCATTCAAATCACCCAACACTATAACCCGGTCTCGTGCATCAAAACCACTAACACACTCATTCAGCTGCTCCCAAAACACTTGCCTCTCATGATCTTTCTTCTCATGCCCAGGTGTATATGCACCAATAATCACCCATCTCTCTCCATCAAGTTTCAGTTTTACCCATATTAATCGAGAATTTACTTTCTTACATTCTATCACATACTTCCACAACTCCTGTTTCAGGAGTACTGCTACTCCTTCCCTTGCTCTTGTCCTCTCACTAACCCCTGACTTTACTCCCAAGACATTCCCAAACCACTCTTCCCCTTTACCCTTGAGCTTCGTTTCACTCAGAGCCAAAACATCCAGGTTCCTTTCCTCAAACATACTACCTATCTCTCCTTTTTTCACATCTTGGTTACATCCACACATTTAGGCACCCCAATCTGAGCCTTCGAGGAGGATGAGCACTCCCCGCGTGACTCCTTCTTTTGTTTCCCATTTTAGAAAGTTAAAGAAATACAAGGAGGGGAGGATATATATATATATATATATATATATATATATATATATATATATATATATATATATATATATATATATATATATATATATATATATATAAGACAAGGGAGCAAATGGGAACTTCAGTGAAGGGCGCAAATGGGGAGGTGATAAGAGGTAGTGGTGATGTGAGAAGGAGATGGAGTGATTATTTTGAAGGTTTGTTGAATGTGTTTGATGATAGAGTGGCAGATATAGGGTGTTTTGGTCGAGGTGGTGTGCAAAGTGCGAGGGTTAGGGAAAATGATTTGGTAAACAGAGAAGAGGTAGTGAAAGCTTTGCGGAAGATGAAAGCCGGCAAGGCAGCAGGTTTGGATGGTATTGCAGTGGAATTTATTAAAAAAGGGGGTGACTGTATTGTTCACTGGTTGGTAAGGTTATTTAATGTATGTATGACTCATGGTGAGGTGCCTGAGGATTGGCGGAATGCGTGCATAGTGCCACTGTACAAAGGCAAAGGGGATAAGAGTGAGTTCTCAAATTACAGAGGTATAAGTTTGTTGAGTATTCCTGGCAAATTGTATGGGAGGGTATTGATTGAGAGGGTGAAGGCATGTACAGAGCATCAGATTGGGGAAGTGCAGTGTGGTTTCAGAAGTGGTAGAGGATGTGTGGATCAGGTGTTTGCTTTGAAGAATGTATGTGAGAAATACTTAGAAAAGCAAATGGATTTGTATGTAGCATTTATGGATCTGGAGAAGGCATATGATAGAGTTGATAGAGATGCTCTGTGGAAGGTATTAAGAATATATGGTGAGGGAGGCAAGTTGTTAGAAGCAGTGAAAAGTTTTTATCGAGGATGTAAGGCATGTGTACGTGTAGGAAGAGAGGAAAGTGATTGGTTCTCAGTGAATGTAGGTTTGCGGCAGAGGTGTGTGATGTCTCCATGGTTGTTTAATTTGTTTATGGATGGGGTTGTTAGGGAGGTGAATCCAAGAGTTTTGGAAAGAGGGGCAAGGATGAAGTCTGTTGGGGATGAGAGAGCTTGGGAAGTGAGTCAGTTGTTGTTCGCTGATGATACAGCGCTGGTGGCTGATTCATGTGAGAAACTGCAGAAGCTGGTGACTGAGTTTGGTAAAGTGTGTGGAAGAAGAAAATTAAGAGTAAATGTGAATAAGAGCAAGGTTATTAGGTACAGTAGGGTTGAGGGTCAAGTCAATTGGGAGGTGAGTTTGAATGGAGAAAAACTGGAGGAAGTGAAGTGTTTTAGACATCTGGGAGTGGATCTGGCAGCGGATGGAAACATGGAAGCGGAAGTGGATCATAGGGTGGGGGAGGGGGCGAAAATTCTGGGAGCCTTGAAGAATGTGTGGAAGTCGAGAACATTATCTCGGAAAGCAAAAATGGGTATGTTTGAAGGAATAGTGGTTCCAACAATGTTGTATGGTTGCGAGGCGTGGACTATGGATAGAGTTGTGCGCAGGAGGATGGATGTGCTGGAAATGAGATGTTTGAGGACAATGTGTGGTGTGAGGTGGTTTGATCGAGTAAGTAACGTAAGGGTAAGAGAGATGTGTGGAAATAAAAAGAGCGTGGTTGAGAGAGCAGAAGAGGGTTTTTTGAAATGGTTTGGTCACATGGAGAGAATGAGTGAGGAAAGATTGACCAAGAGGATATATGTGTCGGAGGTGGAGGGAACGAGGAGAAGAGGGAGACCAAATTGGAGGTGGAAAGATGGAGTGAAAAAGATTTTGTGTGATCGGGGCCTGAACATGCAGGAGGGTGAAAGGAGGGCAAGGAATAGAGTGAATTGGAGCGATGTGGTATACCGGGGTTGACGTGCTGTCAGTGGATTGAATCAAGGCATGTGAAGCGTCTGGGGTAAACCATGGAAAGCTGTGTAGGTATGTATATTTGCGTGTGTGGACGTATGTATATACATGTGTATGGGGGTGGGTTGGGCCATTTCTTTCGTCTGTTTCCTTGCGCTACCTCGCAAACGCGGGAGACAGCGACAAAGCAAAAAAAAAAAAAAAAGAAAAATATATATATATATATATTATATATATATATATATATATATATATATATATATATATATATATATATATATATATATATATATGTATATATATATATATATATATATATATATATAGATTGATATGGGCAAAACTGAAAGTTAATGGAGAGAGATGGGTGATTATTGGTGCATATGCACTTGGTCATGAGAAGAAAGATCATAAGAGGGAAGTGTTTTGGGAACGGCTAAATGGTTGTGTTAGTGGTTTTGATGCACAAGACCGGGTTATAGTGATAGGTGATTTGAGTGCAAAGGTGGGTAGTGTGGGAGTTGAGGGAATAATTGGTATACAAGGGGTGCTCAGTGTTGTAAATGGAGATGGTGAAGAGCTTGTGGATTTGTGTGCTGAGAAGCTACTGGTGATTGGGAATACCTGTTTTAAAAAGCGAGATATACATAAGTATATGTATGTAAGTAGGAGAGATGGCCAGAGAGCGTTATTTTATTACGTGTTAATTGATAGGCGCGGGAAAGAAAGACTTTTGGAAGTTAATGTCCTGAGAGGTACAACTGGAGGGATGTCTGATCATTATCTTGTGGAGGCGAGGGTTAAGATTTGTGGGGGTTTTCGGAAGGGAAGAGAGAATGTTGGGGTGAAGAGAGTGGTGAGAGTAAGTGAGCTTGGGAAGGAGACTTGTGTGAGGAAGTACCAGGAGAGACTGAGTACATACAGAACAAAGGAGAAAAGGGGAGTGGGGGAGGAATGGGATGTATTTAGGGAAGCAGTGATGGCTTGCGCAAAAGATGCTTGTGGCATGAGAAGCGTGGGAGGTGGGTTGACTAGAAAGGTTAGTGAGTGGTGGGATGAAGAGGTAAGATTATTAGTGAAAGACAAGAGAGAGGTATTTGGACGATTTTTGAAGGGAAAAAATGCAAATGAGTGGGAGATGTATACAATACAGATGAAGGAGGTCAAGAGAGAGGTGTAAAAGGTGAAAAAGAGGGCAAATGAGAATTGGGGTGAGAGAGTATCATTAAATTTTATGGAGAATAAAAAGATGTTTTGTAAGGAGGTAAATAAAGTACGTAAGACAAGGGAGCAAATGGGAACTTCAGTGAAGGGGGCTAATGGGGAGGTGATAACAAGTAGTGGTGATGTAAGAAGGAGATGGAGTGAGTATTTTGAAGGTTTGTTGAATGTGTTTGATGATGGAGTGTCAGATATTGGAAGTTTTGGTCGAGGTGGTGTGCAAAGTGAGAGGGTTAGGGAAAATGATTTAGTAAACAGAGAAGAGGTAGTAAAAGCTTTGCGGAAGATGAAAGCCGGCAAGGCAGCGGGTTTGGATGGTATTGCAGTGAAATTTATTACAAAAGGGGGTGACTGTATTGTTGACTGGTTGGGAAGGTTATTTAATGTATGTATGACTCATGGTGAGGTGCCTGAGGATTGGCGGAATTCGTGCATAGTGCCATTATGCAAAGGCAAAGGGGATAAGAGTGAGTGCTCAAATTACAGAGGTATAAGTTTGTTGAGTATTCCTGGTAAATTATATGGGAGGGTATTGATTGAGAGGGTGAAGGCATGTACAGAGCATCAGATTGGGGAAGAGCAGTGTGGTTTCAGAAGTGGTAGAGGATGTGTGGATCAGGTGTTTGCTTTGAAGAATGTATGTGAGAAATACTTAGAAAAGCAAATGGATTTGTATGTAGCATTTATGGATCTGGAGAAGGCATATGATAGAGTTGATAGAGATGCTCTGTGGATGGTATTAAGAATATATGGTGTGGGAGGGAAGTTGTTAGAAGCAGTGAAAAGTTTTTATCGAGGATGTAAGGCATGTGTACGTGTAGGAAGAGAGGAAAGTGATTGGTTCTCAGTGAATGTAGGTTTGCGGCAGGGGTGTGTGATGTCTCCATGGTTGTTGGTTCTTTAATTTGTTTATGGATGGGGTTGTTAGGGAAGTGAATGCAAGAGTTTTGGAAAGAGGGGCAAGTATGAAGTCTGTTGTCGATGAGAGAGCTTGGGAAGTGAGTCAGTTGTTGTTCGCTGATGATACAGCGCTGGTGGCTGATTCATGTAAGAAACTGCAGAAGCTGGTGACTGAGTTTGGTAAAGTGTGTGAAAGAAGAAAGTTAAGAGTAAATGTGAATGAGAGCAAGGTTATTAGGTACAGTAGGGTTGAGGGTCAAGTCAATTGGGAGGTAAGTTTGAATGAAGAAAAACTGGAGGAAGTAAAGTGTTTTAGGTATCTGGGAGTGGATCTGGCAGCGGATGGAACCATGGAAGCGGAAGTGAATCATAGGGTGGGGGAGGGGGCGAAAATCCTGGGAGCCTTGAAGAATGTGTGGAAGTCGAAAACATTATCTCGTAAAGCAAAAATTGGTATGTTTGAAGGAATAGTGGTTCCAACAATGTTGTATGGTTGCGAGGCGTGGGCTATGGATAGAGTTGTGCGCAGGAGGGTGGACGTGCTGGAAATGAGATGTTTGAGGACAATGTGTGGTGTGAGGTGGTTTGATCGAGTAAGTAAAGTAAGGGTAAGAGAGATGTGTGGAAATAAAAAGAGCGTGGTTGAGAGAGCAGAAGAGGGTGTTTTGAAATGATTTGGGCACATGGAGAGAATGAGTGAGGAAAGATTGACCAAGAGGATATATGTGTCGGAGGTGGAGGGAACGAGGAGAAGTGTGAGACCAAATTGGAGGTGGAAAGATGGAGTGAAAAAGATTTTGAGTGATCGGGGCCTGAACATGCAGGAGGGTGAAAGGCGGGCAAGGAATAGAGTGAATTGGATCGATGTGGTATACCGGGGTTGACGTGCTGTCAGTGGATTGAATCAGGGCATGTGAAGCGTCTGGGGTAAACCATGGAAAGTTGTGTGGGGCCTGGATTTGGAAAGGGAGCTGTGGTTTCGGGCATTATTGCGTGACAGCTGGAGACTGAGTGTGAACGAATGGGGCCTTTGTTTTCTTTTCCTAGTGCTACCTCGCACACATGAGGGGGGAGGGGGATGGCATTCCATGTGTGGCGAGGTGGCGATGGAAATGAATAGGGGCAGGCAGTGTGAATTGTGTGCATGGGTATATATGTATGTGTCTGTGTGTGTATATGTATGTGTACATTGAGATGTATAGGTATGTATATTTGCGTGTGTGGGCGTGTGTGTGTGTGTACATTGTGTATGGGGGTGGGTTGTGCCATTTCTTTCGTCTGTTTCCTTGCGCTACCTCGCAAACGCGGGAGACAGCGACAAAGCAAAATAATAGATATATATATATATATAAATGTCTATGTATGTATAAATACATGTTACGTTTAAATGTATAGGTATGTATATGTGCATGTGTGGACAAGTATGTATATACATTTGTATGTTGGTGGGTTGGGCCATTCTTTCGTCTGTTTCCTTGCGGTACCTCGCTAACGCGGGAGACAGCGACAACGTATATTAGATAAATATATGCACCCATTATATTCAATTTACAGTATATTTGATGGAAGGTACTAAATTATTTAAGGGAGAAATGCTTGTAAATTTTCATTTGTTGGGAAAACACAAAAGATATCATCCACATACCGACACCAAATTGCATTAGCGCGTAAGTTATCCTTTAATGATTTTGTTTCAAAAAATATCCACATAAAGATAACTTAGTATAGTTGGAAGAGGGCTAAACATTGCCATACCAAATTTTTGAGCACAGTATTCTTCATTGGATTGAAAACACAGTATTTTATACATAATTTTATAAGTTCAGTGAAAACTTACTTTAAAACAGGTAAATGAATATCATCCAAAACATCAAATAGATATTCTAAAAGGTCATCAACTGGAACTTTTGTGAAAAGTGAGGAAACATCAAAGCTAACAAGTTTAAAATGAAAATTAACATTGACATTGTTAAGCTTGTTAACTGAATCTACATTGTTCCTGATATTAGAATTTGATACCTTACCTACTAAAGGGCTTAATAAAGAAACTAACCTTTTTGACAATTTATATGTGATGCAGCCTACTGAACTCACTATAGGTCTTGCTGGATATTTTCTTTATGTGTTTTAAAAAGTCCATACATATAATGGAGTGAAAGGGACAGATATGGCAAACATTTGATAAGAGAACCATTACCTTTCAACAACAGTTTCAGTTCTTTGTTGAAATGGGAATTATTTGCTTCTAGGGGATTCTTACTGAGTTTAAAACATGTGTCATTATTTAAAAGGTCATTCATTTTAGATAGATAATTACTTTTGTCCATAATCAGAGCAGTGTTAGCCTTATCTACTTTAGTAATATTTATATAATCATCTTTTTTTAAGGTGTTAATAGATCTTATGAATCTTTAAGGGCAATTAGGTTCCACTGTTTTTGACAAACTGGCATACACTAAACCCTTACAGATACTAATTTCATCATTAGATAAATCACCGTATTTCTCTAGATCGCAAAAAGACTTTGTGACATCAACACAGCTGGCTTTCCTGTTAGAGCACACAAAACTTAATCCATAGCCTAAAGCACACAAGGAATCCTTATCTAGTTTTTTATTGAACAGGTTTATCACACAATAAGCGTTCGTGTTCTTAGTCCAATCGCTGTTTTCAATAAGCTGGTCAAACTTACAATTCAGTCTCATTTGTAGCCCATTGCTTTCACTTCTTAATCTAATATAGCAATAGACCAACATCTGATTCTTCCAATATGTCGGTATAGCCATTTGAAAGGCACGTTTCTTCTCTCTTGTAATAGGAAAAGCCTCCTCCATTTCAATCTTCTTAATTCAAAATGTTTTTATAAGATAATGTTTTGGAATTCGTCAAATGGCAGACTAGACAAGTGCAAAAATGACTGAGGTAGGCCAGATCTTGCCATCACTTGTTCATCAAGGCATTTCTTATGGAATCCAAATCGTAACTTCAGTGGTGGGCCTTGATTAACGATTTGGAGAAAGCAGTAAGGAAAGGAGAAACTCCAGGACAGCTTGTAGAGAAATAGTAGAAGAGCCGTGTGGAATCCCTGTTGGAAAGGATCACAGTTTTGCGCGTGATCAAGTATATTCCTATGAGTCTACGGGGAAAATGAGACACGATAATTTCCCAAGTGCACTTGCATGTAATAATCACATCATCAGGGGAGACACAAGAGAGAAATATCAGTCAGCTGATACACAACGAAGAGACGTAGCTAAGAAGTTGGAATTCTGTAAACATGTGATTGTCCAAGACAGACAACGAACGTATCATAGATTTATTTATGTGGACAAGAAGGTAAATTGTTTACAAATCTTATCAACAATTGAGTTGTCCAAGTTGTATAGACCTTTATTAATATTAAAGTTCTGTACTAAATAATAGAAGATTCAATGATACTTCTCGTGGTACTGTAGTTAGATTTAATAACTGAGATGGCATTACTCCAGTCAATCATAGTCTTTAACTTGATTAAACAAGGCATTTGATTCTTGTCCCGTTCCTATACTATATCAATGTTGCTTAAGTCTAACAGAAAGATCCTTACCAGTCTGCCCAACATAAAACTTATCACAATTTCTACAAGTCACTTTATAGATGCCTCCAGAATTTTCTGGCTAGCTCCTGATTAAGATATTTTTCATAGTATTTTTGTTGCTGAAGACAACATTTACATTACTGGATTGATATAACATGGGGAGTAAAGTAAAAATGTTATTAAAAGTGAGAACTAAAAGATTCTTGGTGTCAATGGGAGGTTTGGGCTCAACTTTATAAAACGATTTCTTTGCTAACTTCAGGGATTTATCAATGAAAGATCTAGGGTACTTTAGCTTAGATCCAATAGAATATATCTTCTCAAACTCATCATTAATAAACGCTGGACTGCAACCACGTAATGCCCTAAAGAACATAGATCAAAATGATAATAATGTAACTCTTATGTTGAGATGAGTAATAATGGATATATGAGCATACATTGGTAGGTGTTCTGTATAAGCTAAACTTAAGCTTGTTTCCTTGCCTATGGATCATGCAATCTAAAAATGGTAACATACCATTATTTTCATTTTCTACAGTAAATTTGATAGAAGGTACTAAATTGTTAAGTAAGGAGAGAAATGTTTTTATATTTCATATGTTGGCCAAACACAAAGAACATCATCTACATACCGAGACCAAATTGCATTAGAAGGTAAGATATTATTTAGTAATTTTGTAACAAAAAAATCTATAGAAAGATTACTTAGTACAGGTGAAAGAGGGTTACCCACTGCCATACCAATTTTTTTAACATATTCTCCACTGAGTTTAAATTCAGTCTTTTATACACAATCTTATCAGTTCAGCGAAAAAAGGCTATGAAACAGGTACATGAAATAAATATTCTAAAAGGTCATCAACTGGAACTTTTGGGAACAGTGAGGAAACATCAGAGCTAACAAGTTTGAAATCAAAATTAACACTGATATTGTTAGACTTGCTAACTAAATCTACATTGTTTATGATATTAAATTCTGATATCTTACTCATTGAAGGGTTTGATAAACAAACTAACCATTTTGACAAATTATATGTGATGCAGCCTACTAAACTCAGTATATGTCTTGCTGGATAATTTTATTCATGTGTTTTGATAAGTTCATACATGTATATGGCAATGAAGGGGATAAAGATGACAAACTTTTGATAAGAGAACCATTACCTTTCAAAGATAACTACAGTTCTTTATTGAAATGGGAATTAACTGCTTCTAGAGGATTCTTACTGACCTTGAAATATGTTGTGTCATCATTTAAAAGATCATTCATTTTAGAATGATATTCACTTTTGTCCACACTTTCAAGAGTGTTAGCTTTATCTGCTTTAGTAATATGTATTTCATTGTCTTTTTTTAGAGTGTTAATAGCTCTTATAAATCTTTTAGGGCAAGTAGTTTCCACTGGTTTTGATAAACTGGCATGCACTAAACCCTTACAGATATTCATTTCATTATTAGATAAATTACTCTATTTCTCTAAATTGCAAAAAGATTTTGTGACAATACAGCTGGCTTCACTGTTAGATGTAGGATTACATTAAATCCTTTAATGTAAATGTTGCCTTGAGCAACAATGATACCGGATGCATATATAAAGTCCTATGTAGAAATTATGATAAGTTCTATGTTGGGGAGAAGGTGAGAACAGGACAAGCAACAAGAGCCATTTTCAATAACTATGATCATTGTATTGACTGGAATAATGCCATCTCAGTTATTAACTAACTCCAGTACCACGGGATATATCATTGAATATTGTATCATTAGATACATTATTATATTAGTGAAGGTCTATACAAATTGACTAACTTCATCATTGATAAGATTTGTAAACAATTCACCTTTTTCTCGACATTATAAGTTTATAATACGCTCCTTGTCTGTCTTGGACAATCACATGTATACTAAATAGCGTCATAGCTACGTCTCTTCTTTGTATATCAACTGACTGTTATTTCTCTCTTGTGTCTCCCCTGATGATGCGATTTTTACAAGAAAGTGGACCTAGGAACTTATCGTGTTTCATTTTCCCCGTAGACTCATAGGAATATATTTGATCACGCGCAAAATTGTGATCCTTTCCAATATGGATTCCACGCGGCTCTTCTATTACTTCTCTGCAGGCTGTCCCGGACTTTTCTTTTCGTTACTGCTTTCTCCAAGTCGTTAATCAAGACCCACTAACTGAAGCTACAACTTGGATTCCTTAGGAAATGTCTTGATGAACAAGTGATGCCAAGATATGTCCTACCTCAACGTTTGTTACAGTTGTCTAGTCGACCATTTGACGAATTCCGAAATATGATTTTAAAGAAACATATTGAATTAAAGAAGATTGAGATGGAGGAGGCTTTTCGCATTACAAGAAAGAAGAAACGTGCTTTTTAGATAGCTATACCGACAAGAACTGGGTGTTGGAATATTGCTATAATTGATTGAGAAGTGAACGCAGTAGGCTACAAATGAGACTGAATCGTAAGTTTGACCAACTTATTGAAAACAGCGATTGGACTAAGAACACGAACCTTTTTTGTGTGATAAACCTGTCCAGTAAAAAACTAGATAAGGATTCCTTGTGTGCTTTAGGCTATGGATTAAGTTTTGTGTGCTCTAACAGGAAAGCCAGCTGTGTTGATGTCACAAAGTCTTTTTGCAATTTAGAGAAATATGGTGATTTATCTAATGATGAAATTAGTATCTGTAAGGGTTTAGAGTATGCCAGTTTGTCAAAACCAGTGGAACTTAATTGCCCTTAAAGATTCATAGGAGCTATTAACACCTTAAAAAATGACACTGATATACATATTACTAAAGCAGATAAGGATAACACTTGTGATTATGGACAAGTAATTGTTTATCTAAAATGAATGATCTTTTGAATGATGACACAACATATTTCAAGCTCAGTAAAATTCCCCTGGAAGCAGTTAATTCCCATTTCAATAAAGAACTGAAGGTGTAGTTGAAAATTAATGGTTCTCTCATAAAAATGTTTGTCATCTTTGTCCCCTTCATTGCAATATATGTATGGACTTATTAAAAAACATAAAATAATTATTCAGCAGGGCCAATAGTGAGTTCAGTAGGCTGCACCACATATAAATTGTCAAAAAGGTTAGTTTCTCTATTAAGCCCTTTAGTTGG
The DNA here is from genome assembly GCF_036320965.1 of Panulirus ornatus. NCBI lineage: Eukaryota > Metazoa > Arthropoda > Malacostraca > Decapoda > Palinuridae > Panulirus > Panulirus ornatus. Next base: position 32,486,195 of record NC_092237.1, read on the forward strand.
TAAGATATGAAATTCTAATATCATGAACAATGTAGATTTAGCTGGCAAGCTTAACATTATCAATGTTGATTTTGATTTCAAGTTTGTTAGCTTTGATATTTCCCCACCTTTAATTAAAAGCTCTAGTTGATGACCTTTTAGAATTTCTATTTGATGTTTTGGATGATATTGATTTACCTGCTTCAAAGTCTGTTTTCATTTAAGTGATAAAATTTTGCATAAAAGACTGTGTATTTCAATTCAATGGAAAATATTATGCTCAAGAATCTGCTATAGCAATGGGTAACCCTCTTCCACCTGTATTAAGTAATATTCATATGAAATTTTTAAAATCAAAACTACTAAAAGATATCTTACCTTCCTAGGCAATTTCGTGTTGGTATGTAGATGATGTTCTTTATGATTAGCCAACAACTAAGAATTTATAAACATTTCTCCCTTTACTTAACAATTTAGTACCTTTCATCTAATCTACTGTAGAAAATGAAAATAATTGTATGTTACCGTTTTTAGATTGCATACTCCATAGGCAAGGAAACAAGTTTATTTTAGCATATACAGAAAATCTGCCAATGTATGCTCATATATCCATTATTACTCATCTTAACATGACAGAGTTAAATTATCATGATTTCAATATGTTTTTAGGGCATTACGTATTTGTAGTCCATATTTTATTGATGATTATTTTGAGAAGATATAATCTATAGGATCTAAGTTAAAGTACTCTAGATCATTCATTGATAAATCCCCCAAGTTAGCAAAGAAATCATTTTATAGAGTTGAGCCCAAACCTCTCTTTGACACTAAGAATCTTTTAGTTCTCCCTTTTGATGATAATTTTACCTTACTTCCCATGTTGCTAAAATCCTTTAATGTAAATGTTGTCTTCAGCAACAATAATACTATATAGAGTATCTGAATCAGGAACTCGCTAGAAAATCCTCATCGGTGCAACTATAGAGTGCCATGTAGAAATTGTGATGAGTTATATTTTGATCAAACTCGTAAGGATCTTTCTGCTAGACTTATGCAAAATAGATATCGTATAAGAACAGGACAAGAATTAAATACCTTGTTTAATCATGTTAAAAACTATGATTATTGTATTGACTGGAATAATGCCATCTCAGTTATTAACTAACTCCAGTACCACGAGATATATCATTGAATATTGTATCATTAGATACATTATTATATTAGTGAAGGTCTATACAAATTGACTAACTTCATCATTGATAAGATTTGTAAACAATTCACCTTTTTCTCGACATTATAAGTTTATAATACGCTCGTTGTCTGTCTTGGACAATCACATGTATACTAAATAGCGTCATAGCTACGTCTCTTCTTTGTATATCAACTGACTGTTATTTCTCTCTTGTGTCTCCCCTGATGATGCGATTTTTACACGAAAGTGGACCTAGGAACTTATCGTGTTTCATTTTCCCCGTAGACTCATAGGAATATATTTGATCACGCGCAAAATTGTGATCCTTTCCAATATGGATTCCACGCGGCTCTTCTATTACTTCTCTACAGGCTGTCCTGGACTTTTCCTTTCGTTACTGCTTTCTCCAAGTCGTTAATCAAGGCCCACTAACTGAAGCTACAACTTGGATTCCTTAGGAAATGTCTTGATGAACAAGTGATGCCAAGATATGTCCTACCTCAACGTTTGTTACAGTTGTCTAGTCGACCATTTGACGAATTCCGAAATATAATTTTAAAGAAACATATTGAATTAAAGAAGATTGAGATGGAGGAGGCTTTTCGCACTACAAGAAAGAAGAAACGTGCTTTTTAGATAGCTATACCGACAAGAACTGGGTGTTGGAATATTGCTATAATTGATTGAGAAGTGAACGCAGTAGGCTACAAATGAGACTGAATCGTAAGTTTGACCAACTTATTGAAAACAGCGATTGGACTAAGAACACGAACCTTTCTTGTGTGATAAACCTGTCCAGTAAAAAACTAGATAAGGATTACTTGTGTGCTTTAGGCTATGGATTAAGTTTTGTGTGCTCTAACAGGAAAGCCAGCTGTGTTGATGTCACAAAGTCTTTTTGCAATTTAGAGAAATATGGTGATTTATCTAATGATGAAATTAGTATCTGTAAGGGTTTAGAGTATGCCAGTTTGTCAAAACCAGTGGAACTTAATTGCCCTTAAAGATTCATAGGAGCTATTAACACCTTAAAAAATGACACTGATATACATATTACTAAAGCAGATAAGGATAACACTGTTGTGATTATGGACAAGTAATTGTTTATCTAAAATGAATGATCTTTTGAATGATGACACAACATATTTCAAGCTCAGTAAAATTCCCCTGGAAGCAGTTAATTCCCATTTCAATAAAGAACTGAAGGTGTAGTTGAAAATTAATGGTTCTCTCATAAAAATGTTTGTCATTTTTGTCCCCTTCATTGCAATATATGTATGGACTTATTAAAAAACATAAAATAATTATTCAGCAGGGCCAGTAGTGAGTTCAGTAGGCTGCACCACATATAAATTGTCAAAAAGGTTAGTTTCTCTATTAAGCCCTTTAGTTGGTAAGATATGAAATTCTAATATCATGAACAATGTAGATTTAGCTGGCAAGCTTAACATTATCAATGTTGATTTTGATTTCAAGTTTGTTAGCTTTGATATTTCCCCACTTTAATTAAAAGCTCTAGTTGATGACCTTTTAGAATTTCTATTTGATGTTTTGGATGATATTGATTTACCTGCTTCAAAGTCTGTTTTCATTTAAGTGATAAAATTTGCATAAAAGTCTGTGTATTTCAATTCAATGGAAAATATTATGCTCAAGAATTTGCTATAGCAATGGGTAACCCTCTTCCACCTGTATTAAGTAATATTCATATGAAATTTTTAAAATCAAAACTACCAAAAGATATCTTACCTTCTTAGGCAATTTCGTGTTGGTATGTAGATGATGTTCTTTATGATTAGCCAACAAATAAGAATTTACAAACATTTCTCCCTTTACTTAACAATTTAGTACCTTTCATCTAATTTACTGTAGAAAATGAAAATAATTGTATGTTACCGTTTTTAGATTGCATACTCCATAGGCAAGGAAACAAGTTTATTTTAGCATATACAGAAAATCTGCCAATGTATGCTCATATATCCATTATTACTCATCTTAACATGACAGAGTTAAATTATCATGATTTCAATATGTTTTTAGGGCATTACGTATTTGTAGTCCATATTTTATTGATGATTATTTTGAGAAGATATAATCTATAGGATCTAAGTTAAAGTACTCTAGATCATTCATTGATAAATCCCCCAAGTTAGCAAAGAAATCATTTTATAGAGTTGAGCCCAAACCTCTCTTTGACACTAAGAATCTTTTAGTTCTCCCTTTTGATGATAATTTTACCTTACTTCCCATGTTGCTAAAATCCTTTAATGTAAATGTTGTCTTCAGCAACAATAATACTATATAGAGTATCTGAATCAGGAACTCGCTAGAAAATCCTCATCGGTGCAACTATAGAGTGCCATGTAGAAATTGTGATGAGTTATATTTTGAGCAAACTCGTAAGGATCTTTCTGCTAGACTTATGCAAAATAGATATCGTATAAGAACAGGACAAGAATTAAATACCTTGTTTAATCATGTTAAAAACTATGATTATTGTATTGACTGGAGTAATGCCATCTTAGTTATTAACTGTAACTCCAGCACCACGAGAAATATCATTGAATCATCCATTCTTAAGTACACAAAGAATCATAACCTTAATATTAGTGAAGGTCTATACAAATTAGATAACTTTATTATTGATAATATTTATAAACAATTCACCTTCTTGTCCACATTATAAGTTTATGATACTCTCGTTGTCTGTCTTAGACAATAACATGTTTACCAAATAGCGTCCTAGCTACGTCTCTTCGTTGTGCATCAACTGATTGTTATTTCTCTCTTATGTCTCCCCTGATGATGTGATCATTACACGAAAGTACACTTGGGAACTTATCGTGTTTCATTTTCCCCGTGGACTCATAGGAATATACTTTATCACGCGCAAAATTGTGATCCTTTCCATAATGGATTCAACACGGCTCTTTTATTATTTCTCTACAAGGCTTCCTGGACTTTCTCCATTCGGTACTGTTTTCTCTAGATTGTTAATCAAGGCCCACCAACTGAAGTTTCGATTTGGATTCTTTAAGAAATGCCTTAATGAAAAAGTGATGCCAAGATCTGTCCTACCTCAGCGGTTGTTGCAGTTGTCTGGTCGACCATTTGACGAATTCAAAAACATCTTTTTAAAGAAACATTTTGAATTAAAGAAGATTGAGTGGAGGAGGCTTTTCGTATTACAAGAGATATTGGAAGAACCGGATGTTGGACAATTGCTTCAATAGATTTAAAGTGAAGGCAATAGGCTACAAATGAGACTGAATCGTAAGTTTGACCATCTTATTAAAAACAACGACGGGACTAAGAACACGAACTCTTCTTGTGTGATAAACCTGTCCAATAAACATCTAGATAAGGATTCCATGTGTGATTTAGGCTATGGATTAAGTTTTTTTTTTTGTGCTTTAACAGGAAAGCCAGCTATGTTGATGTCACAGTCTATTTGCAATTTAGAGAAATACAGTAATTTATCTAATAATGAAATCTTTATCTGTAAAGGTTTAATGTATGCCAGTTTGTCAAAACCAGTGGAACCTAAATGCTCTAAAAGATATACAAGAGCTATCAACACCTTAAAAAAAGACAATGATATGCATGTTACTTAAGCAGATAAGGCTAACACTGTTGTGATTATGGACAAGAGTAATCATTTATCCAAAATGAATGATCTTTTAAATGATGACACAACATATTCTAAACTCAATAAAAATCCCCTAGAAGCAATTAATTCCCATTTCCATAAAGAACTGAAGGTGTAGTTGAAATGGCTCTATTATCAAATGTTTGTCATCTTTGGCTCATTCATTGCCATATATGTATGGACTTATTAAAACACATAAACAAAATTATCCAGCAACACATATAGTGAGATCAGTAAGCTGCATCACATATAAATTGTTAAAGTAGTTAGTTTCATTATCAAGCCCTTTAGTGAGTTATATAAATTCTAATTTCTTGAACAATGTAGATTTAGTGAAGCTTAACAATATCAATGTAAATTTTCATTTCAAACTTGTTAGCTTTCATGTTTCCCCACTTTTCACAAAAGTTCCAGTTGATGACCTTTTAGAATATCTATTTCATGTTTTGGATGATATTCATTTACCTGTTTCAAAGTCTTTTTTTCATGAAATGATAAAATTGTTAATAAAACATTGTGTATTTCAATTCAATGGAGAATATTATGTTCATTATTACGCAAAAAATTGTGATCCTTTCCAAAATAGGAATGTATATGTGTAGGCATATATGAATATACATCTGTATGTGGGAGGGTTGGGCCATTCTTTATTCTGTTTCCTTGCGCTACATCGCTCCCGGAGGTTGATAGCGACTAAATATTATAAAAAAAGATATATATATATATATATATATATATATATATATATATATATATATATATATATATATATATATATATATATATATATCTTTTTATATATATATATATATATATTTTTTTTTTTTTTTTTTTTTTTTTTTTTTTGCTTTGTCGCTGTCTCCCGCGTTTGCGAGGTAGCGCAAGGAAACAGACGAAAGAAATGGCCCAACCCACCCCCATACACATGTATATACATACGTCCACACACGCAAATATACATACCTACACAGCTTTCCATGGTTTACCCCAGACGCTTCACATGCGCTGATTCAATCCACTGACAGCACGTCAACCCCGGTATACCACATCGCTCCAATTCACTCTATTCCTTGCCCTCCTTTCACCCTCCTGCATGTTCAGGCCCCGATCACACAAAATCTTTTTCACTCCATCTTTCCACCTCCAATTTGGTCTCCCTCTTCTCGTTCCCTCCACCTCCGACACATATATCCTCTTGGTCAATCTATCCTCACTCATTCTCTCCATGTGCCCAGACCATTTCAAAACACCCTCTTCTGCTGTCTCAACCACGCTCTTTTTATTTCCAAACATCTCTCTTACCCTCACGTTACTTACTCGATCAAACCACCTCACACCACACATTGTCCTCAAACATCTCATTTCCAGCACATCCATCCTCCTGCGCACCACTCTATCCATAGCCCACGCCTCGCAACCATACAACATTGTTGGAACCACTTACCCTTCAAACATACCCATTTTTGCTTTCCGAGATAATGGTCTCGACTTCCACACATTCTTCAAGGCTCCCAGAATTTTCGCCCCCTCCCCCACCCTATGATCCACTTCCGCTTCCATGGTTCCATCCGCTGCCAGATCCACTCCCAGATATCTAAAAGACTTTACTTCCTCCAGTTTTTCTCCATTCAAACTCACCTCCCAATTGACTTGACCCTCAACCCTACTGTACCTGATAACCTTGCTCTTATTCACATTTACTCTTAACTTTCTTCTTTCACACACTTTACCAAAATCAGTCACCAGCTTCTGCAGTTTCTCACATGAATCAGCCACCAGCGCTGTATCATCAGCGAACAACAACTGACTCACTTCCCAAGCTCTCTCATCCCCAACAGACTTCATACTTGCCCCTCTTTCCAAAACTCTTGCATTCACCTCCCTAACAGCCCCATCCATAAACAAATTAAACAACCATGGAGACATCACACACCCCTGCCGCAAACCTACATTCACTGAGAACCAATCACTTTCCTCTCTTCCTATATATATATATATATATATATATATATATATATATATATATATATATATATATATATATATATATATATATATATGATGCTCTGTACATGCCTTCACCCTATCAATCAATACCCTCCCATATAATTTACCAGGAATACTCAACAAACTTATACCTCTGTAATTTCACCACTCACTCTTATCCCCTTTGCCTTTGTACAATGGCACTATGCACGCATTCCGCCAATCCTCAGGCACCTCACCATGAGTCATACATACATTAAATAACCTTACCAACCAGTCAATAATACAGTCACCCCCTTTTTTAATGAATTCCACTGCAATACCATCCATACCTGCTGCCTTGCCGGCTTTCATCTTCCGCAAAGCTTTTACTACCTCTTCTCTGTTTACCAAATCATTTTCCCTAACCCTCTCACTTTGCATACCACCTCGACCAAACACCCTATATCTGCCACTCTATCATCAAACACATTCAACAAACCTTCAAAATACTCACTCCATCTCCTTCTCACATCACCACTACTTGTTATCACCTCCCCATTTGCGCCCTTCACTGAAGTTCCCATTTGCTCCCTTGTCTTACGCACTTTATTTACCTCCTTCCAAAACATCTTTTTATTCTCCCTAAAATTTGATGATACTCTCTCACCCCAACTCTCATTTGCCCTCTTTTTCACCTCTTGCACCTTTCTCTTGACCTCCTGTCTTTCTTTTATACATTTCCCACTCAACTGCATTTTTTCCCTGCAAAAATCGTCCAAATGCCTCTCTCTTCTCTTTCACTAATAATCTTACTTCTTCAAGCCACCACTCACTACCCTTTCTAATCAACCCACCTCCCACTCTTCTCATGCCACAAGCATCTTTTGCGCAATCCATCACTGATTCCCTAAATATATCCCATTCCTCCCCCACTCCCCTTACTTCCATTGTTCTAACCTTTTTCCATTCTGTACTCAGTCTCTCCTGGTACTTCCTCACACAAGTCTCCTTCCCAAGCTCACTTACTCTCACCACCCTCTTCACCCCAACATTCACTCTTCTTTTCTGAAAACCCATACAAATCTTCACCTTAGCCTCCACAAGATAATGATCAGACATCCCTCCAGTTGCACCTCTCAGCACATTAACATCCAAAAGGCACAGAGCATCAGATTGGGGAAGAGCAGTGTGGTTTCAGAAGTGGTAGAGGATGTGTGGATCAGGTGTTTGCTTTGAAGAATGTATGTGAGAAATACTTAGAAAAGCAAATGGATTTGTATGTAGCATTTATGGATCTGGAGAAGGCATATGATAGAGTTGATAGAGATGCTCTGTGGAAGGTATTAAGAATATATGGTGTGGGAGGCAAGTTGTTAGAAGCAGTGAAAAGTTTTTATCGAGGATGTAAGGCATGTGTACGTGTAGGAAGAGAGGAAAGTGATTGGTTCTCAGTGAATGTAGGTTTGCGGCAGGGGTGTGTGATGTCTCCATGGTTCTTTAATTTGTTTATGGATGGGGTTGTTAGGGATGTGAATGCAAGAGTTTTGGAAAGAGGGGCAAGTATGAAGTCTGTTGTCGATGAGAGAGCTTGGGAAGTAAGTCAGTTGTTGTTCGCTGATGATACAGCGCTGGTGGCTGATTCATGTGAGAAACTGCAGAAGCTTGTGACTGACTTTGGTAAAGTGCGTGAAAGAAGAAAGTTAAGAGTAAATGTGAATAAGAGCAAGGTTATTAGGTACAGTAGGGTTGAGGGTCAAGTCAATTGGTAGGTAAGTTTGAATGGAGAAAAACTGGAGGAAGTAAAGTGTTTTAGATATCTAGGAGTGGATCTGGCAGCGGATGGAACCATGGAAGCGGAAGTGGATCATAGGGTGGGAGAGGGGGCGAAAAGTCTGGAAGCCTTGAAGAATGTGTGGAAGTCGAGAACATTATCTCGGAAAGCAAAAATGGGTATGTTTGAAGGAATAGTGGTTCCAACAATGTTGTATGGTTGCGAGGCGTGAGCTATGGATAGAGTTGTGCGCAGGAGGATGGAAGTGCTGGAAATGAGATGTTTGAGGACAATGTGTGGTGTGAGGTGGTTTAATCGAGTAAGTAACGTAAGGGTAAGAGAGATGTGTGGAAATAAAAAGAGCGTGGTTGAGAGAGCAGGAGAGGGTGTTTTGAAATGGTTTGGGCACATGGAGAGAATGAGTGAGGAAAGATTGACCAAGAGGATATATGTGTCGGAGGTGGAGGAAACGAGGAGAAGTGGGCGACCAAATTGGAGGTGGAAAGATGGAGTGAAAAAGATTTTGTGTGATCGGGGCCTGAACATGCAGGAGGGTGAAAGGAGGGCAAGGAATAGAGTGAATTGGATCGATGTGGTATACCGGGGTTGACGTGCTGTCAGTGGATTGAATCAGGGCATGTGAAGCGTCTGGGGTAAACCATGGAAAGCTGTGTAGGTATGTATATTTGCGTGTGTGGACGTATGTATATACATGTGTATGGGGATGGGTTGGGCAATTTCTTTCGTCTGTTTCCTTGCGCTACCTCGCAAACGCGGGAGACAGCGACAAAGCAAAAAAAAAAAAAAATATATATATATATATATATATATATATACATATATATATATATATATATATATATATATATATATATATATATATATATATATATATATATATATATATATATGTATATATATATATATATCCCTGGGGATAGGGGAGAAAGAATACTTCCCACGTATTCCCTGCGTGTCGTAGAAGGCGACTAAAAGGGGAGGGAGCGGGGGGCTGGAAATCCTCCCCTCTCAATTTTTTTTAATTTTCCAAAAGAAGGAACAGAGAAGGGGGCCAGGTGAGGATATTCCCTCAGTGGCCCAGTTCTCTGTTCTTAACGCTACCTCGCTAGCGCGGGAAATGGCGAATAGTTTGAAAAAAAAAATATATATATATATATATAGATATATTTATATATATATATATATATATATATATATATATATATATATATATATATATATATATATATATATATATATATATATATATATGTATGACTTGACCCTCAACCCAACTGTACCTAATAACCTTGCTCGTATTCACATTTACTCTTAACTTTCTTCTTTCACACACTTTACCAAACTCAGTCACCAGCTTCTGTAGTTTCTCACATGAATCAGCCACCAGCGCTGTATCATCAGCGAACAACAACTGACTCACTTCCCAAGCTCTCTCATCCCCAACAGACTTCATACTTGCCCCTCTTTCCAAAACTCTTGCATTCACCTCCCTAACAACCCCATCCATAAACAAGTTAAAGAACCAACAACCATGGAGACATCACACACCCCTCCCGCAAACCTACATTCACTGAGAACCAATCACTTTCCTCTCTTCCTACACGTACACATGCCTTACATCCTCGATAAAAACTTTTCACTGCTTCTAACAACTTGCCTCCCACACCATATATTCTTAATACCTTCCACAGAGCATCTCTATCAACTCTATCATATGCCTTCTCCAGATCCATAAATGCTACATACAAATCCATTTGCTTTTCTAAGTATTTCTCACATACATTCTTCAAAGCAAACACCTGATCCACACATCCTCTACCACTTCTGAAACCACACTGCTCTTCCCCAATCTGATACTCTGTACATGCCTTCACCCTCTCAATCAATACCCTCCCATATAATTTGCCAGGAATACTCAACAAACTTATACCTCTGTAATTTGAGCACTCACTCTTATCCCCTTTGCCTTTGTGCAATGGCACTATGCACGCATTCCGCCAATCCTCAGGCACCTCACCGTGAGTCATACATACATTAAATAACCTTACCAACCAGTCAACAATACAGTCACCCCCTTTTTTAATAAATTCCATTGCAATACCATCCAAATCTGCTGCCTTGCCGGCTTTCATCTTCCGCAAAGCTTTTACTACCTCTTCTCTGTTTACCAAATCATTTTCCCTAACCCTCGCACTTTGCACACCACCTCGACCAAAACACCCTATATCTGCCACTCTATCATCAAACACATTCAACAAACCTTCAAAATACTCACTCCATCTCCTTCTCACATCACCACTACTTGTTATCACCTCCCCATTTGCGCCCTTCCCTGAAGTTCCCATTTGCTCCCTTGTCTTACGCACTTTGTTTAACTCCTTCCAGAACATCTTTTTATTCTCCCTAAAATTTAATGATACTCTCTCACCCCAACTCTCATTTGGGAGGTGAGTTTGAATGGAGAAAAACTGGAGGATGTGAAGTGTTTTAGATATCTGAGAGTTGATCTGGCAGCGGATGGAACCATGGAAGTGGAAGTGGATCATAGGGTGGGGGAGGGGGCGAAAATTCTGGGAGCCTTGAAGAATGTGTGGAAGTCGAGAACATTATCTCGGAAAGCAAAAATGGGTATGTTTGAAGGAATAGTGGTTCCAACAATGTTGTATGGTTGCGAGGCGTGGACTATGGATAGAGTTGTGCGCAGGAGGATGGATGTGCTGGAAATGAGATGTTTGAGGACAATGTGAGGTGTGAGGTGGTTTGATCGAGTAAGTAACGTAAGGGTAAGAGAGATGTTTGGAAATAAAAAGAGCGTGGTTGAGAGAGCAGAGGAGGGTGTTTTGAAAAGGTTTGGTCACATGGAGAGAATGAGTGAGGAAAGATTTACCAAGAGGATATATGTGTCGGAGGTGGAGGGAACGAGGAGAAGAGGGAGACCAAATTGGAGGTGGAAAGATGGAGTGAAAAAGATTTTGTGTGATCGGGGCCTGAGCATGCAGGAGGGTGAAAGGAGGGCAAGGAATAGAGTGAGTTGGAGCGATGTGGTATACCGGGGTTGACGTGCTGTCAATGGATTGAATCAGGGCATGTGAAGCGTCTGGGGTAAACCATGGAAAGCTGTGTAGGTATGTTTATTTGCGTGTGTGGACGTATGTATATACATGTGTATGGGGGTGGGTTGGGCCATTTCTTTCGTCTGTTTCCTTGCGCTACCTCGCAAACGCGGGAGACAGCGACAAAGCAAAAAAAAAAAAAATATATATATATATATATATGCTTTTCTAAGTATTTCTCACATACATTCTTCAAAGCAAACACCTGATCCACTCATTCTCTACCACTTCTGAAACCACACTGGTCTTCCCCAATCTGATGCTCTGTACATGCCTTCACCCTCACAATCAATACCCTCCCATGTAATTTACCAGGAATACTCAACAAACTTATACCTCCGTAATTTGAGCACTCACTCTTATCCCCTTTGCCTTTGTACAATGGCACTATGCACGCATTCCGCCAATCCTCAGGCACCTCACCATGAGTCATACACACATTAAATAACCTTACCAACCAGTCAACAATACAGTCACCACCTTTTTTAATAAATTCCACTGCAATACCATCCAAACCTGCTGCCTTGCCGGCTTTCATCTTCCGCAAAGCTTTTACTACCTCTTCTCTGTTTACCAAATCATTTTCCCTAACCCTCTCACTTTGCACACCACCTCGACCAAAACACCCTATATCTGCCACTCTATCATCAAACACATTCAACAAACCTTCAAAATACTCACTCCATCTCCTTCTCACATCACCACTACTTGTTATCACCTCCCCATTTGCGCCCTTCACTGAAGTTCCCATTTGTCCTTTGTCTTACGCACTTTATTTACCTCCTTCCAGAACATCTTTTTATTCTCCCTAAAATTTAATGATACTCTCTCACCCCAACTCTCATTTGCCCTCTTTTTCACCTCTTGCACCTTTCTCTTGACCTCCAGTCTGTTTCTTTTATACATCTCCCACTCATTTGCATTTTTTCCCTGCAAAAATCGTCCAAATGCCTCTCTCTTCTCTTTCACTAATAATCTTACTTCTTCATCCCACCACTCACTACCCTTTCTAATCAACCCACCTCCCACTCTTCTCATGCCACAAGCATCTTTTGTGCAATCCATCACTGATCCCCTAAATACATCCCATTCCTCCCCCACTCCCCTTACTTCCATTGTTCTCACCTTTTTCCATTCTGTACTAAGTCTCTCCTGGTACTTCCTCACACAAGTCTCCTTCCCAAGCTCACTTACTCTCACCACCCTCTTCACCCCAACATTCACTCTTCTTTTCTGAAAACCCATACAAATCTTCACCTTAGCCTCCACAAGATAATGATCAGACATCCCTCCAGTTGCACCTCTCAGCACATTAACATCCAAAAGTCTCTCTTTCGCGCGCCTGTCAATTAACACGTAATCCAATAACGCTCTCTGGCCATCTCTCCTACTTACATCCGTATACTTATGTATATCTCGCTTTTTAAACCAGGTATTCCCAATCACCAGTTCTTTTTCAGCACATAAATCTACAAGCTCTTCACCATTTCCATTTACAACAATGAACACCCCATGTATACCAATTATTCCCTCAACTGCCACATTACTCACCTTTGCATTCAAATCACCCATCACTATAACCCGGTCTCGTGCATCAAAACCACTAACACACTCATTCAGCTGCTCCCAAAACACTTGCCTCTCATGATCTTTCTTCTCATGCCCAGGTGCATATGCACCAATAATCACCCATCTCTCTCCATCAACTTTCAGTTTTACCTATATTAATCGATAATTTACTCTCTTACATTCTATCACATAGAATGGATTTGTATGTAGCATTTATGGATCTGGAGAAAGCATATGATAGAGTTGATAGAGATGCTCTGTGGAAGGTATTAAGAATATATGGTGTGGGAGGGAAGTTGTTAGAAGCAGTGAAAAGTTTTTATGAAGGATGTAAGGCATGTGTACGTGTAGGAAGAGAGGAAAGTGATTGGTTCTCAGTGAATGTAGGTTTGCGGCAGGGGTGTGTGATGTCTCCATGGTTGTTTAATTTGTTTATGGATGGGGCTGTTAGGGAGGTGAATGCAAGAGTTTTGGAAAGAGGGGCAAGTATGAAGTTTGTTGTCGATGAGAGAGCTTGGGAAGTAAGTCAGTTGTTGTTCGCTGATGATACAGCGCTGGTGGCTGATTCATGTGAGAAACTGCAGAAGCTGGTGACTGAGTTTGGTAAAGTGTGTGAAAGAACAAAGTTAAGAGTAAGTGTGAATAAGAGAAAGGTTATTAGGTACAGTAGGGTTGACGTTCAAGTCAATTGGGAGGGAAGTTTGAATGGAGAAAAACTGGAGGAAGTAAAGTGTTTTAGATATCTGGGAGTGGATCTGGCAGCGGATGGAAACATGGAAGCGGAAGTGGATCATCGGGTGGGGGAGGGGGGGGAAATCCTGGGAGCCTTGAAGAATGTGTGGAAGTCGAGAACATTATCTCAGAAAGCAAAAATGGGTATGTTTGAAGGAATAGTGGTTCCAACAATGTTGTAAGGTTGCGAGGCGTGGGCTATGGATAGAGTTGTGCGCAGGAGGGTGGATGTGCTGGAAATGAGATGTTTGAGGACAATGTGTGGTGTGAGGTGGTTTGATTGAGTAACGTAAGGGTAAGAGAGATGTGTGAAAATAAAAAGAGCGTAGTTGAGAGAGCAGAAGAGGGTGTTTTGAAATGGTTTGGGCACATGGAGAGAATGAGTGAGGAAAGATTGACCAAGAGGATATATGTGTCGGAGGTGGAGGGAACGAGAAGTGGGAGACCAAATTGGAGGTGGAAAGATGGAGTGAAAAAGATTTTGTGTGATCGGGGCCTGAACATGCAGGAGGGTGAAAGGAGGGCAAGGAATAGAGTGAATTGGATCGATGTGGTATACTGGGGTTGACGTGCTGTCAGTGGATTGAATCAGGGCATGTGAAGCGTCTGGGGTAAACCATGGAAAGCTGTGTTGGTATGTATATTTGCATGTGTGGACGTGTATGTATATACATGTGTATGGGGGTGGGTTGGGCCATTTCTTTCTTCTGTTTCCTTGCGATACCTCGCAAACGCGGGAGACAGCGACAAACCAAAAAAAAAAAAAAAAATATATATATATATATATATATATATATATATATATATATATATATATATATATATATATATATATATGTATATATATATTTATATATATATATATATATATATATATATATATATATATATATATATATATATATATATATATATATATATATATATATATATATATACATATATTTGTTTATTTATTTATTTATTTATTTATTTATTCATTTATTTATCTAATTATTTATTTATGTTTGTATATGAGTGGTTGGTTCGTCTGCCTGTTTTCTTCGCTCTACCTCCCTGACGTGGAAACATTATGAACTGTTTATAATTAGCTTAGTTTGCTTGATACTGGCTGCCTTGAAGCTGCCGGAAGAGTAGGAGACTGATTGTGGCCAGGAAAACTGGACTCTAGCTGGAATATGGAAGACTGGATTGGCTTTGGATGACTGACTGAGCTTGAAATTCTGACCAGCGTGTGGAAGAAAGACTGCTACATTTACGGTAAGAAGACCTCTAGCCAAAGTTTCTTAGTAAACTGCTGGAACCTGGAAGACTTCTATCTATGGGGAAGGTGAAAGATCATATCTAGCGTGGATGACTTGGAGAATGGATAGCACCTGGAAGACCGAGCGCTCTGTGAGTGGAAGACTTGATGGATTTACTGCTCCCTATTGTATATGATTTAGAAAATGGAAGGAACCTTTACCCGTATTGCTCTTAGTTAATATTAGCAAAACTCATTTCACTGATCTGTCACCCTGAACTTTAGCGTCTTCATTGAATAATTGCAATAAGAGGAGTAATTTCTTTACATAACCTTGAGATCGGAATACTTAAGTTGATACTGATAGAAACTTCTAATTAAGTGCAGTAAATATATTCATGGATCAATTACCCCGGTAATGAGACTAGATATTTTGCTCTAAGCTCCAACACAATTCTTGGAGTTTAACTTCCTAATATTGTAACAGATACTATTAACCTTCTAAAATACCAGATTCTTCAACCAACTAAAATATTTATAAGAACATTACTGCTTAAGTGATCATTGAAAATGAAACTATGCTTGAATGTTGTACACAGAAGCTATAGAATAATAACGACAAAATCCATAACCCACTATATAATTAGATATTCTAAAAACAGAATGCATGAATGATAAAGAATATAAAAATGCATGAGTAAATGTTAAGATTTGATACTTATATATAGGTTGAGATGAGGCACCTCGATTGTAAGAATCATTCCCTGTAACACACAGCGAGACACACACACACACACACACACACACACACACACACACACACACACACACACACACACACACACACAAATATACGTGCATGCATGTGGCATGAGAAAGGTGGGAGGCGGCAGATTAGAAAGGGTAGTGAGTGTTGGGATGAAGAAGTAAAGTTGTTAGTAAAAGAGAAAAGGGAGGCCTTTGGACGACACTTGCAAGGAAGGAGTGCAAATAACTGGAAGATTTACAAAAAAAAAAAAGCGGCGGGAGGTTAAGAGAAACGTGCAAGACTTTAAAAACGGCAAATGAGAGCTGGGGTGAGAGGGCATCATTAAACATAAGGGAAAATAAAAAGATGTTTTGGAAGGAGAAAAATAACATGCATGAGACAAAAGAAAAAATGGGAACATAGGTGAAAGGGTCAAGGGGAAAAGTGATAAAAGGTAGTACTATAGTAAGAAGTTATGTTGAATGTGTTTGATGATAGAGTGGCAGATGTAGGGTGTTTTAGTCGGGGTGGTGTGCAAAGTGAGAGGCACAGAAGAAGGGTTTGGTTAAGAGAAAAGAGATGGTAAAAGCTTTGCGATAGATGAAATCCGCTAAGGTGGCGCGCTTGGATCGTACCTTAGTTGAATCTATTAAGGGGTAACTGTGTTGTTGGTTGGTTGATAAGAATATTCAGTGTCGTATGGATCATGGTGAAGTATCAGAAGATTGGCGGAATGCTTGCATAGTGCCATTGTATAAAGGCAAAGGGATAAAGGTGAGTGTTCAAATTACAGAGGTATAAGTTTGTTGAGTATTCCTGAGAAATTATAAGGGAGAATATTCATTGAGAGGGTGAAGGCATGCACAGAGCATCAGACTGCGTTAGAGCAGTGTGGTTTCAGAAGTGGTAGAGGATGTGTGGGTCAGGTGTTTGCTTTGAAGAATGAATGTGAAAATACTTCAAAAAGCAGATGGCTTTGTATGTAGCATTTATGGATCTGCAGACAGCATATGATACGGTTGATAGAGATGCTTTATGGAAGGCCTAGTGAGTATATGGTGTGGCAGGTAAGTTGCAAGAAGCAGTGAAAAGTTTTTATGGAGGATGTAAGAATGAGAGTAGAATGAGAGGAAAGTGGTTGGTTCCCAGTGAATGTCGGTTTGTGGCAGGGGTGCGTGATATGTCCAAGGTTGTTTAATTTGTTTATGGGTGGGGTAGCTAGGTAAGTGAATGCAAGAATTTTGGAAGGGCAAGTATGCAGTCTGTTGTTGATGAGAGGGCTGGAGAAGTGAGTCAGTTGTTGTTCGCTGATGATACAGCGCTGGAGGCTGATTTGGGTGAGAAAAAAAAAGAAGCTGGTGACTGAGTTTGGTAAAGTGTGCGAAAGAAGAAAGCTGGGAATAAATGTGAATAAGAGCAATGTTATTAGCTTCAGTAGGGTTGAAGAAAATAGGGTTGAGAAAAATAGTAGGTACGTTTGAAAGGAGAAACACCGGAGGAAGTAAAGTGTTTGAGATACCCGGGAGTGGATTCAGACGCGGATGGAACCATGGAAGCAGAAGTGATTCACAGGTTGGGGGAGGGGGCGAAGGTTCTGGGAGCGTTGTAGATTGTGTGGAAAGCGGGAACGTTAAGCCGGAGAGCAAAAATGGCATTGTTTGAAGGAATAGTGATTCCAAGAATGTTATATAGTTGCGAGGCATAGACTATAGAGTAGGTTGTGCGGAGGAGAGTGGAGGTGTTGAAAATGAAATGTTTGAAAACAATATGTGGTGTGAGGTGGTTTGATCGAGTAAATTATGAAAAGGGAAGAGAAATTTATTGTAATAAAAAGAGTGTGGTTCAGAGAGCAGAAGAGGATGTTTTGAAATGATTTAGTCATAGTCCGCATCTGTCTCACTATCTCATTTCTGTTTACCAAACCATCCTCCATGACCCTCTCTCCTCGCACACAAAACAGACAATAACTCCTAATATCTAAAACAATATCAACAAACATATTCAACAAACCTTCAAAATATTGACTCCATCTCTTGTTATTACTTCTTATAACTTCTTGTTGTTACTTCCCCGTTAGCCACTTCACGGAAGTATTGCCAGGAAACAGACGATGAATGTCCCATCCACACACACACACACACATATATATATATATATATATATATATATATATATATATATATATATATATATATATATATATATATATATATATATATATATATATATATATATCCCTGGGGATAGGGGATGAAGAATACTTCCCACGTATTCCCCGCGTGTCGTAGAAGGCGACTAAAAGGGGAGGGAGCGGGGGGCTGGAAATCCTCCCCTCTCGTTTTTTTTTTTTTTTTTTTTTCCAAAAGAAGGAACACAGTGGGTCCAGGTGAGGATATTCCACAAAGGCCTAGTACTCTGTTCTTAACGCTACCTCGCTAACGCGGGAAATGGCGAATAGTTTAAAAGAAAAGAAAAAAAAGATATATATATATATTTATTTATTTATTTATTTATTTATTTATTTATTTATTTATTTTGCTTTGTCGCTGTCTCCCGCGTTTGCGAGGTAGCGCAAGGAAACAGACGAAGGATATGGCCGAACCCACCCCCATACACATGTATATGAATACACGTCCACACACGCAAATACCCATACCTATACATCTCAATGTACACATATATATACACACACAGACATATACATATATACACATGTACATAATTCATATTGTCTGCCTATATTTATTCCCATCGCCACCTCGCCACACATGGAATAACATCCCCCTCCCCCTTAATGTGTGCGAGGTAGCGCTAGGAAAAGACAACAAAGGCGACATTCGTTCACACTCAGTCTCTAGCTGTCATGTAATAATGCCCGAAACCACAGCTCCCTTTCCACATCCAGGCCTCACAGAACTTTCCATGGTTTACCACAGACGCTTCACACGACCTGATTCAATCCACTGACAGCACGTCGACCCCGGTATGCCACATCAATCCAATTCACTCTATTCCTTCCCCGCCTTTCACTCGCCTGCATGTTCAGGCCCCGATCACTCAATATCTTTTTCACTACATCTTTCCACCTTCAATGTGGTCTCCCACTTCTCCTCGTTCCTTTCACCACCGACACATATATCCTTTCGGTCAATCTTTCCTCACTCATTCTCTCCATGTGCCTAAATCATTTCAAAACACCCTCTTCTGCACTCTCAACCACGCTCTTTTTATTTCCACACATCTCTCTTACCCTTACATTACATACTCGATCAAACCACCTCACACCATATACCGTACTCAAACATCTCATTTCCAGCATATCCACCCTCCTGCGCACAACTCTATCCATAGCCCACGCCTCACAACCATACAACATTGTTGGAACCTACTATTCCTTTAAACATACCCATTTTTGCTTTCCGAGATAATGTTCTCCACTTCCACACATTCTTCAAGGCTCCCAGGATTTTCTCCCCCTCCCCTACCCTATGATTCACTTCCGCTTCCATGGATCCATCCGCTGCCAGATCCACTCCCAGATATCTAAAACACTTTACTTCCTCCAGTTTTTCTCCATTCAAACTTACCTCCCAATTGACTTGACCCTCAACCCTACTGTACCTAATAACCTTGCTCTTATTCACATTTACTCTTAATTTTCTTCTTTCACACACTTTACCAAACTCAGTCACCAGCTTCTGCAGTTTCTTACATGAATCAGCCACCAGCAGTGTATCATCAGCGAACAACAACTGACTCACTTCCCAAGCTCTCTCATCCACAACAGACTTCATACTTGCCCCTCTTTCCAAAAATCTTGCATTCACCTCCCTAACAACCCCGTCCATAAACAAATTAAACAACCATGGAGACATCACACACCGCTTCCGCAAACCTACATTCACTGAGAACCAATTACTTTCCTCTCTTCCTACACGTACACATGCCTTACATCCTCGATAAAAAGTTTTCACTGCTTCTAACAACTTGCCTCCCAAACCATATATTCATAATACCTTCCACAGAGCATCTCTATCAACTCTATCATATGCCTTTTCCAGATCCATAAATGCTACATTTGCTTTTCTAAGTACTTCTCACATACATTCTTCAAAGCAAACACCTGACCCACACCGCTCTTCCCCAATCTGATGCTCTGTACATGCCTTCACCCTCTCAATCAATACCCTCCCATATAATTTACCAGGAATACTCAACAAACTTATACATCTGTAATTTGAGCACTCACTCTTATCCCCTTTGCCTTTGTATAATGGCACTATGCACGCATTCCGCCAATCCTCAGGCACCTCACCATGAGTCATACATACATTAAATAACCTTACCAACCAGTCAACAGTACAGTCACCCCCCTTTTTAATAGATTCCACTGCAATACCATCCAAACCTGCTGCCTTGCCGGCTTTCATCTTCCGCAAAGCTTTTACTACCTCTTCTCTGTTTACCAAATCATTTTCCCTAACCCTCTCACTTTGCACACCACCTCGACCAAAACACTCTATGTCTGCCACTCTATCATCAAACACATTCAACAAACCTTTAAAATACTCACTCCATCTCCTTCTCACATCACCACTAATTGTTATCACCTCCCCATTAGCGCCCTTCACCGAAGTTCCCATTTGCTCCCTTGTCTTACGCACTTTATTTACCTCCTTCCAGAACATCTTTTTATTCTCCCTAAAATTTAGTGATACTCTCTCACCCCAACTCTCATTTGCCCTCTTTTTAACCTCCTGCACCTTTCTCTTGACCTCCTGTCTCTTTCTTTTATACATCTCCCACTCAATTGCACTTTTTTCACTGCAAAAATCGTCCAAATGCCTCTCTCTTCTCTTTCACTAATAATCTTACTTCTTCATCCCACCACTCACTACCCTTTCTAATCAACCCACCTCCCACGCTTCTCATGCCACAAGCATCTTTTGCGCACTCCACCACTGATTCCCTAAATACATCCCATTCCTCGCCCACTCCCCTTACTTCCATTGTTCTCACCTTCTTCCATTCTGTACTCAGTCTCTCCTGGTACTTCCTCACACAAGTCTCCTTCCCAAGCTCACTTACTCTCACCACCCTCTTCACCCCAACATTCACTCTTCTTTTCTGAAAACCCATAGAATGTAAGAAAGTAAATTCTCTATTAATATGGGTAAAACTGAAAGTTGATGGAGAGAGATGGGTAATTATTGGTGCATATGCACCTGGGCATGAGAAGAAAGATCATGAGAGGCAAGTGTTTTGGGAGCAGCTGAATGAGTGTGTTAGTGGTTTTGATGCACAAGACCGAGTTATAGTGATGGGTGATTTGAATGCAAAGGTGAGTAATGTGGCAGTTGAGGGAATAATTAGTATAAATGGGGTGTTCAGTGTTGTAAATGGAAATGGTGAAGAGCTTGTAGATTTATGTGCTGAAAAAGGACTGGTGATTGGGAATACCTGGTTTAAAAAGCGAGACATACATAAGTATACGTATGTAAGTAGGAGAGATGGCCAGAGAGCGTTATTGGATTTCGTGTTAATTGACAGGCGCGCGAAAGAGAGACTTTTGGATGTTAATGCACTGAGAGGTGCAACTGGTGGGATTTCTGATCATTATCTTGTGGAGGCTAACGTGAAGATATATATATATATATATATATATATATATATATATATATATATATATATATATATATATATATATATATATATATATATATATATATATATATTATCCCTGGGGATAGGGGAGAAAGAATACTTCCCACGCATTCCCTGCGTGTCGTAGCAGGCGACTAAAAGGGGAGGGAGCGGGGGGCTGGAAATCCTCCCCTCTTGTTTTTTTTTTTTAATTTTTCAAAAGAGGGAACAGAAAAGGGGTCCAGGTGAGGATATACCTTCAGAGGCCCAGTCCTCTGTTCTTAACGGTACCTTGCTAATGCGGGAAATGGCGAATAGTTTGAAAGAATAAAGAAATATTTATATATATATATATATATATATATATATATATATATATATATATATAGATAGATAGATAGATAGATAGATAGATAGATAGATAGATAGATAGATCGATATAGATATATATATTCCTATGAGTCCGCGGGGAAAGTGAAACACGAGAAGTTCCCAGGTGCACTTTCGTGTAATAATCACATCATCAGGGGAGACACAAGAGAGAAATATAACAGTTAGTTGATATACATCAAAGAGACGAAGCTAGGACGCCATTTGGTAAACATGGGATTGTCCAAAACATACAACGATCGTTTATAATCTTATCATTTTACAAATCTTATCAATAATAAAGTTATCTAATTTGTATAGACCATCACTGATATTAAGATTATAATTCTTTTGTATTTAATAATAGATGATTCAATGATATTTCTCTTGGTAATAGTGTTAGAGTTAATAACTGAGATGGCGTTACTCCAGTCAATACAATGATCATAGTTTTTAACATGATTAAACAAGGCATTTGATTCTTGTCCCGTTCTCATACTATATTTATGTTGCTTAAGTTTAACAGAAAGATCCTTACCAGTCTGACCAACATAAAATTTATCAGTTTCCACAATGCACTTTATAGATGCATTCAAGAGAATTTTTGGTGAATTCCTGATTAAGATATTCTTTATAGTATTATTGTTGCTAAAGGCAATATTTACATTAAAGGATTTAAGCAACATGGGAAGCAAAGTGAAATTATTATTAAATGGGAGAAGTAAAAGATTCTTGGTGTCAATCGGAGGTTTGGAATCAACTCTATAAAATGATTTATTTGCCAACTTAAGGGATTTATCAATGAAATATATCGGGTACTTTAACTTAGATACAATAGAATATGTCTTCTCAAACTCATCAATAAACTCTGGAGTGCAAATACGTAATGCCCTTAGGAACATAGATTGAAATGATGATAATTTAACTCTGTCATGTTGAGATGAGTAATAATGAATATATGAGCATACATTGGTAGGCTTTCTGTATATGCTAAACTTAAACTTGTTTCAAATTCTAATGTCATGAACAATGTAGATTTAGTCAACAAGCTAAACAGTATCAATGCTAATTTTAATTTCAAACTAGTTAGCTTTGATGTTTCCTCACTTTTCACTAAAGTTCCACCTGATGACCTTTTAGAATTGTGTATAAAAGACTGTGTATTTCAATTCAATGGAGATTATTATGCTCAAAAATTTGGTATGGCAATGTGTAACCCTCTTTCACCTGTACTAAGTAATCTTTATATGGAATTTTTTGAAACAAAATTACTAAAGGATATATTACCTTCTAATGCAATTTGGTTTAGATATGTAGATGATGTTCTTTGTGTTTGGCGGACAAATGAAAATTTACAAATTTTTCTCCCCCAACTTAACAATTTAGGACCTTCCATCAAATATACTGTAGAAAATGAAAATAATGGTATGTTACCATTTTTAGAATGCATGATCCATAGACAAGGAAACAAGTTTAAGTTTAGCATATACAGAAAACCCCCTAATGTATGCTCATATATTCATTATTACTCATCTCAACATGACAGAGTTAAATTGTCATCATTTCACTCTATGTTCCTTAGGGCATTAAATATTTGCAGTCCAGAGTTTATTGATGATGAGTTTGAGAAGATATATTCTATTGGATCTAAGTTAAAGTACCCTAGATCTTTCATTAATAAATCCCTTAAGTTGGCAAAGAAGTCATTTTATAGAGTTGAGTCCAAACCTCCCATTGACATCAAGAATCTTTTAGTTATCCCTTTTAATACTAATTTTAATTTGCTTCCCATGTTTCTTAAATCCTTTAATGTAAATGTTGCCTTTAGTAACAATAATACTATAAAGATATCATAATCAGGAATTCACCATCAAATTCTCTTGGATGCATCTATAAAGTGCCTTGTGGAAACTGTGATAAATTTCATGTTGGTCAGACTGGTAAGGATCTTTCTGTTAGACTTAAGCAACATAAATATAGTATAAAAACTGACTCTTATATTTCTCTCTTGTGTCTCCCCTGATGATGTGATTATTACACGAAAGTGCACTTGGGAACTTTTCGTGTTTCATTTTCCTCGTGGACTCATAGGAATATCTTGATCACACGCAAAATTTTGATCCTTTCCAATATAAATATATATATATATATATATATATATATATATATATATATATATATATATATATATATATATATAAAGCGCCTCTTCGCAAACGGAACTACCTTGGCCCACCAGTGATGCTACTACGTTTGTGAATCGGGAACCATTGCAACACAAACCTCGCCAGATGGTAGAGTTTCCCGCAGTGTATCGAGACAGACTTCCCCAGAACTTTTTTTAAAGGGGAAGTAAATGTTTATAGTTGTGTTACTGGAGTGATAGTTTTCATACATGGTGTTTTGACAAGAAAATAGTGAAATTGAAGAAAAATGTAGCTTAGACATTGAAGCTTATTGATACAGTGGTTAAATTGATGAGAACTGCTATTGACGTTTGTGTAAATAAATTATACATTTCCTTTTTCCATAGCCAGAGGTTGAACCATTATGTGACATTCATTTTTTTCATTCATTTCAAGCTAGAAGTTTCAGTTTTCTAAATTGTTTCTTACATTTTTCATATGTATATATATGTATGTGTGTGTGTGTGTATATGTGCGTATGTATGTGTATGTGTGTGTATGTGTATATGTATATATATATGTATATTATCCCTGGGGATAGGGGTGAAAGAATACTTCCCACGTATTCCTCGCGTGTCGTAGAAAGCGACTAGAGGGGACGGGAGCGGGGGGCCAGAAATCCTCCCCTCCTTGTATTTTTTTAACTTTCTAAAATGGGAAACAGAAGAAGGAGTCACGCGGGGAATGCTCATCCTCCTCGAAGGCTCAGAGTGGGGTGCCTAAATGTATGTGGATGTAACCAAGATGTGAAAAAAGGAGAGATAGGTAGTATGTTTGAGGAAAGGAACCTGGATGTTTTGGCTCTGAGTGAAACGAAGCTCAAGGGTAAAGGGGAAGAGTGGTTTGGGAATGTCTGGGGAGTAAAGTCAGGGGTTAGTGAGAGGACAAGAGCAAGGGAAGGAGTAGCAATACTCCTGAAACAGGAGTTGTGGGAGTATGTGATAGAATGTAAGAAAGTAAATTCTCGATTAATATGGGTAAAACTGAAAGTTGATGGAGAGAGGTGGCTGATTATTGGTGCATATGCACCTGGGCATGAGAAGAAAGATCATGAGAGGCAAGTGATTTGGGAGCAGCTGAATGAGTGTGTTAGTGGTTTTGATGCACGAGACCGGGTTATAGTGATGGGTGATTTGAATGCAAAGGTGAGTAATGTGGCAGTTGAGGGAATAATTGGTATACATGGGGTGTTCAGTGTTGTAAATGGAAATGGTGAAGAGTTTGTAGATTTATGTGCTGAAAAAGGACTGATGATTGGGAATACCTGGTTTAAAAAGCGAGATATACATAAGTATATTTATGTAAGTAGGAGAGATGGCCAGAGAGCGTTATTGGATTACGTGTTAATTGACAGGCGTGCGAAAGAGAGACTTTTGGTTGTTAATGTGCTGAGAGGTGCAACTGGAGGGATGTCTGATCATTATCTTGTGGAGGCTAAGGTGAAGATTTGTATGGGTTTTCAGAAAAGAAGAGTGAATGTTGGGGTGAAGAGGGTGGTGAGAGTAAGTGTGCTTGGGAAGGAGACCTGTGTGAGGAAGTACCAGGAGAGACTGAGTACAGAATGGAAAAAGGTTAGAACAATGGAAGTAAGGGGAGTGGGGGAGGAATGGGATGTATTTAGGGAATCAGTGATGGATTGCGCAAAAGATGCTTGTGGCATGAGAAGAGTGGGAGGTGGGTTGATTAGAAAGGGTAGTGAGTGGTGGGATGAAGAAGTAAGAGTATTAGTGAAAGAGAAGAGAGAGGCATTTGGACGATTTTTGCAGGGAAAAAATGCAATTGAGTGGGAGATGTATAAAAGAAAGAGACAGGAGGTCAAGAGAAAGGTGCAAGAGGTGAAAAAAAGGGCAAATGAGAGTTGGGGTGAGAGAGTATCATTAAATTTTAGGGAGAATAAAAAGATGTTCTGGAAGGAGGTAAATAAAGTGCGTAAGACAAGGGAGCAAATGGGAACTTCAGTGAAGGGCGCAAATGGGGAGGTGATAACAAGTAGTGGTGATGTGAGAAGGAGATGGAGTGAGTATTTTGAAGGTTTGTTGAATATGTTTGATGATAGAGTGGCAGATATAGGGTGTTTTGGTCGAGGTGGAGTGCAAAGTGAGAGGGTTAGGGAAAATGATTTGGTAAACAGAGAAGAGGTAGTGAAAGCTTTCCGGAAGATGAAAGCCGGCAAGGCAGCAGGTTTGGATGGTATTGCAGTGGAATTTATTAAAAAAGGGGGTGACTGTATTGTTGACTGGTTGGTAAGGTTATTCAATGTATGTATGACTCATGGTGAGGTGCCTGAGGATTGGCGGAATGCGTTCATAGTGCCATTGTACAAAGGCAAAGGGGATAAGAGTGAGTGCTCAAATTACAGAGGTATAAGTTTGTTGAGTATTCCTTGTAAATTATATGGGAGGGTATATTTGAGAGGGTGAAGGCATGTACAGAGCATCAGATTGGGGAAGAGCAGTGTGGTTTCAGAAGTGGTAAAGCATGTGTGGATCATGTGTTTGCTTTGAAGAATGTATGTGAGAAATACTTAGAAAAGCAAATGGATTTGTATGTAGCATTTATGGATCTGGAGAAGGCATTTGATAGAGTTGATAGAGATGCTCTGTAGAAGGTATTAAGAATATATGGTGTGGGAGGAAAGTTGTTAGAAGCAGTGAAAAGTTTTTATCGAGGATGAAAGGCATGTGTACGTTTAGGAAGAGAGGAAAGTGATTGGTTCTCAGTGAATGTAGGTTTGCGGCAGGGGTGTGTGATGTCTCCATGGTTGTTTAATTTGTTTATGGATGGGGTTGTTAGGGAGGTAAATGCAAGAGTTTTGGAAAGAGGGGCAAGTATGAAGTCTGTTGGGGATGAGAGAGCTTGGGAAGTGAGTCAGTTGTTGTTCGCTACCTCCCAAACGCGGGAGACAGCGACAAAGTATAATAATAATAATAAAAAAAACATATTTTTCAAACTATTCGCCATTTCCCGCATTAGCGAGGTAGCGTTAAGAACAGAGGACTGGGCCTTTGAGGGACTACCCTCACCTGGCCCAATTCTCTGTTCCTTCTTTTGGAAAATCAAAAAAAAAACGAGAGGGGAGGATTTCCAGCCCCCCCGCTCCCTCCCCTTTTAGTCGCCTTCTACGACACGCAGGGAATACTTGGGAAGTATTCTTGCTCCCCTATCCCCATGGATAATATATATATATATATTTTTTTTTTCTTTTTTGTCGCTGTCTCCCGCGTTTGCGAGGTAGCGCAAGGAAACAGACGAAAGAAATGGCCCAACCCACCCCCATACACATGTATATACATACGTCCACACACGCAAATATACATACCTACACAGCTTTCCATGGTTTACCCCAGACGCTTCACATGCCTTGATTCAATCCACTGACAGCACGTCAACCCCGGTATACCACATCGCTCCAATTCACTCTATTCCTTGCCCTCCTTTCACCCTCCTGCATGTTCAGGCCCCGATCACACAAAATCTTTTTCACTCCATCATATATATATATATATATATATATATATATATATATATATATATATATATATATATATATATATATATATTATACTTTGTCGCTGTCTCCCGCGCTAGCGAGAAATTGCAAGGAAACAGACAAAACAATAGCCCAAGCCACCCCCATAAATATGTATATACATACACGGCCACACACAGGACATATACATGTATATACATATATATATATATATATATGTATATATATATATATATATATATATATATATATATATATATATATATATATATATATATATATATATATATATATATATATATATATATATATATATATATATATATATACATGTATATCATTCAAACTGTATGCCCTATTTATTTCCGTCCCTACCCGCACCACATGAAATGAAAACCCCCTCCCCCGCATGTGCGCGAGGTAGCACTAGGAAAAGACAACAAAGGCCACATTTGTTCACACTCAGTCTCTAGCCATCATGTATAATGCACCGAAACCACAGCACCCTTTCCACATCAAGGACCGAAAAAACTTTCCATGGTTTTACCCATGACACTTCACATACCCTGGTTCAATCCACTGACAGCACGTCGACCCCGGTATACCACATCATTCCAATTCACGCTATTCCTTGCACGTCTTTCACCCTCCTGCATGCTCAGGCCCTGATCACTCAAAATCTTTTTCACTCCATCTTTCCACCTCCAAATTGGTCTCCCATTTCTCCTCGTTCCCTACCATCTCTGACACATATACCGTCTTTGGCAATCTTTCCTCACTCATTCTCTCCATGTGACCAAACCATTTCAAAACACCCGCTTCTGCTCTCTCAACCACACTCTTTTTATTACCTCGCATCTCTCTTACCCTTTATTACTTACTCGATTAAACCATCTCGCACCACATATTGTCCTCAAACATCTCACTTCCAGCACATACACCCTCCTCCGCACAAGTCTATCTATAGCCCACGCCTCGCAACCATAAAACTTTGTTGGAATCACTATTCCTTGAAACATACCCATTTTTGCTTTCCAAGATAACGTTCTCGACTTCCACACATTTTTCAACGCTCCCAGAACTTTCGCCCCCTCCAATACCCTATTATTCACTTTCGCTTACATGCTTGCATCCGCTACCGCAACCACTCTAATATATCTAAAACACTTCACTTCCTTCAGTTTTTCTCCATTCAAACTTACTTCTCCAATTGACTTGTCCCTCAACCCTACTGTACCTAATAACCTTGTTCTTATTCACATTTATTCTCAGCTTTCTTATTTCACACACTTTACCAAACTAAGTCACCAGCTTCTGTAGCTTCTCACCCGAATCGGTAACCAGCTCTGTATCATCAGCGAACTACAAGTGACTCACTTCCAAAGCTCTCTCATCCACAACAGATTGCATACTTGCCCCTCTTTCCAAGACTCTTGCATTCACCTCCCTAACAACCCCATCCATAAACAAATTAAACAGCCATCGAGACCTCATGCACCCCTGCCGCAAATCTACATTCACTGAGAACCAATCACTCTTCTCTCTTCTTACACGTACACATGCCTTACATCGTCAAAAAAAATTCTAATTGCTTCTAGCAACTTATCTCCCACACCATATATTCTGAATACCTTCCACAGAGCATCTCTATCAACTCTATTATATGCCTTCTCAAGATCCATAAATACTACATACAAATCCATTTGCTTTTCTAAGTATTTCTAATATACATTTTTCAAAGCAAACACCTGATCCACACATCCTCTACCACTTCTGAAACCACACTGCTCTTCCCAAATCTTATGCCCTGTATATGAATTCACCCACTCAATCAATACCCTCCCGTGCAATACCCTCCCAGCAATACTGAACAAACTTACACCTCTGTAATTTGAGCACTTACTCTTATCCCCTTTGCCTTTGTACAATGGTACTATGCAAGCATTCCGCCAGTCCTCACGCACCTCACCATGAGTCATATATATATATATATCAAATAACCTTACCAACCAGTCAAAAATAAAGTCACCCCATTTTTAATAAATTCCACTACAATACCATCCAAACCCACTGCTTTGCCGTCTTTCATCTTCCCAAAAGCTTTTATTACCTCTTCTCTGTTTAACAAATCATTCTCCCTAAACCTCTCACTTTGCACAGTCCCTCGACCAAAACACCCTATATATGACAATCTATCATCAAACACATTCAACAAACCTTCAAAACACTCATTCTATCTCCCTCTCACATCAGCACTACTTGTTATCACCTTCCCATTAGCCCCCTTCACAGATGTTCCCATTTGTTCCCTTGTCTTATGCACTTTATTTTCCTCCTTCCAAAACATCTTTTAATTCTCCCTAAAA
>NC_092237.1:32516333-32543833 GCF_036320965.1 Panulirus ornatus
GGGGAGTGGTGGAGGAATGGGATGTATTTAGGGAAGCAGCGATGGCTTGCGCAAAGATGCTTGTGGCATGAGAAGCGTGGGAGCTGGTTTGATTAGAAAGGGTAGTGCGTGGTGCGATGAAGAAGTAAGATTATTATTGAAAGGGAAGAGGGAGGCATTTGAGCGATTTTTGCAGGAAAAAAATGCAAATGAGTGGGAGATGTATAAACGAAAAAGGCAAGAGGTCAAGAGAAAGGTGAATGTGGTGAAAAAGAGGGCATATGAGAGTTGGGGTGAGAGAGTATCATTGAATTTTAGGGAGAATAAAAAGATGTTTTCGAAGAAGGTAAATAAAGTGAGTAAGACAAAGTAGCGAATAGGAGCTTCAGTGAAAGGGGCTAATGAGGATGTGAGGAGATTTAGTGAGTATTTTGAATGCTTGTTGAATGTGTTTGATGGTAGAGTGGCAGATATATGGTGTTTTAGTCGAGGTGGTGTTCAAAGTGAGAGGGTTAAGGAAAATGATTTGGTAAACAGAAAAGAGGTAGTAAAAGCTGTGCGGAAGATGAAGGCCGGCAAGGTAGCAGGTTTGGATGGTATTGCAGTGGAATCTATTAAAAAAGGGGGTGACTGTATTGTTGACTGGTTGGTAAGGTTATTTAATGTATGTATGACTCATGGTGACGTGCCTCAGGATTGGTGGAATGCTTGCATAGTGCCATTGCACAAAGGCAAAGGGGATGAGAGTGAGTGCTCAAATAACAGAGGTATAAGTTTGGTGAGTATTCCTGGTAAATTATATGGGAGGGTATTGATTGAGAGGGTGAAGGCATGTACAGAGCATCAGATTGGCGAAGAACATTGTAGTTTCAGAAGTGGTAGAGGATATGTGGATCAGGTGTTTGCTTTGAAGAATGTATGTGAGAAATACTTAGAAAAGCAAATGGATTTGTATGTAGCATTCATGGATCTTCAGAAAGCATATGATAGAGTTGATAGAGATGCTCTGTGGAAGGTATTAAGAATATATGGTGTGGGAGGCACGTTGTTAGAAGCAGTGAAAAGTTTTTATCGAGGATGTAAGGCATGTGTACGTGTAGGAAGAGAGGAAAGTGATTGGTTCTCAGTGAATGTAGGTTTGCGGCAGGGGTGTGTGATGTCTCCATGGTTGTTTAGTTTTTTATGGATGGGGTTGTTAGGGAGGTGAATGCAAGAGTTTTGGAAAGAGGGGCAAGTATGAAGTCTGTTGTGGATGAGAGAGCTTGGGAAGTGAGTCAGTTGTTGTTCGCTGATGATACAACGCTGGTGGCTGATTCAGGTGAGAAACTGTTGAAGCTGGTGACTGAGTTTGGTAAAGTGTGTGAAAGAAGAAAGTTAAGAGGAAATGTGAATAAGAGCAAGGTTATTAGGTACAGTAGGGTTGAGGGTCAAGTCAATTGGGAGGTAAGTTTGAAGGGAGAAAAACTGGAGGAAGTAAAGTGTTTTAGATATCTGGGAGTGGATCTGACAGCGGATGGAACCATGGAAGCGGAAGTGAATCATAGGGTGGGGGAGGGGGCGAAAATTCTGAGAGCCTTGAAGAATGTGTGCAAGTCGAGAACATTATCTCAGAAAGCAAAACTGGGTATGTTTGAAGGAATAGTGGTTCCACAAATGTTGTATGGTTGCGAGGCGTGGGCTATGGATAGAGTTGTGCGCAGGAGGGTGGATGTGCTGGAAATGCGATGTTTGAGGAAAATATGTGGTGTGAGGTGTTTTGATCGAGTAAGTAATGTAAGGGTAAGAGAGATATGTGGAAATAAAAGAGTGTGGTTGAGAGGAGGAGGCTGTTTTGAAATGGTTTGGGCACATGGAGAGAATGAGTGCGGAAAGATTGACCAAGAGGATATATGTGTAAGGAGGGGGAGGGAGCGAGGAGAAGTGGGAGACCAAATTGGAGGTGGAAAGTTGAAGTGAAAAATATTTTTAGTGATCGGGGCCCGAATATGCAGGAGGGTGAAAGGCGTGGAAGGAATAGAGTGAATTGAAACGATATGGAATACCGGGGTCGACGTGTAGTCAATGGATTGAACCAACGCATGTGAAGCGTCTGGGGTAAACCATGGAAACTTTTGTGGGGCTTAGATGTGGAAAGGGAGCTGTGGTTTAGGTGCATTATTACATGACAGCTAGAGACTGAGTGTTAACGAATGGGGCCTTTGTTGACTTTTCCTAGCGCTACCTTCCACACATCAGGGGGGAGGGGGTTGTTATTCCATGTGTGGCGAGGTGGCGATGGGAATGAATACGGGCAGACAGTATGAATTAAATGCATGTGTATATCTGTGCGTGTATATATGTCTGTACATTGAGATGTATAGGTATGTATATTTGCGTGTGTGGACGCGTATGTATATACATGTTTATATGTGTGGGTTGGGCCATTCTTTCGTCTGTTTCCTTGCGCTACCTCGCTAACGCGGGAGTAGCGACGAAGCAAAATATAAAATATATATATATATATATATATATATATATATATATATATATATATATATATATATATATATATATATATATATATATATATATATATATATATATATAAGAGTAAATGTGAATAAGAGCAAGGTTATTAGGTACAGTAGGGTTGAGGGTCAAGTCAATTGGGAGGTGAGTTTGAATGGAGAAAAACTGGAGGAAGTGAAGTGTTTTAGATATCTGGGAGTGGATCTGGCAGCGGATGGAAACATGGAAGCGGAAGTGGATCATAGGGTGGGGGAGGGGGCGAAAATTCTGGGAGCCTTGAAGAATGTGTGGAAGTCGAGAACATTATCTCGGAAAGCAAAAATGGGTATGTTTGAAGGAATAGTGTTTCCAACAATGTTGTATGGTTGCGAGGCGTGGACTATGGATAGAGTTGTGCGCAGGAGGATGGATGTGCTGGAAATGAGATGTTTGAGGACAATGTGTGGTGTGAGGTGGTTTGATCGAGTAAGTAACGTAAGAGTAAGAGAGATGTGTGGAAATAAAAATAGCATGGTTGAGAGAGCGGAAGAGGGTGTTTTGAAATGGTTTGGTCACATGGAGAGAATGAGTGAGGAAAGATTGACCAAGAGGATATATTTGTCGGAGGTGGAGGGAACGAGGAGAAGAGGGAGACCAAATTGGAGGTGGAAAGATGGAGTGAAAAAGATTTTGTGTGATCGGGGCCTGAACATGCAGGAGGGTGAAAGGAGGGCAAGGAATAGAGTGAATTGGAGCGATGTGGTATACCGGGGTTGACGTGCTGTCAGTGGATTGAATCAAGGCATGTGAAGCGTCTGGGGTAAACCATGGAAAGCTGTGTAGGTATGTATATTTGCGTGTGTGTACGTATGTATATACATGTTAATGGGGGTGGGTTGGGCCATTTCTTTCGTCTGTTTCCTTGCGCTACCTCGCAAACGCGGGAGACAGCGACAAAAAAAAAAAAAAAATATATATATATATATATATATATATATATATATATATATATATATATATATATATATGTATATATATATATTTATATATATATATATATATATATATATATATATATATATATATATATATATATATATATATATATATATATATATATATATATATATACGGTGTGGGAGGTAAGTTGTTAGAAGCAGTGAAAAGTTTTTATCGAGGAGGTAAGGCATGTGTACGTGTAAGAAGAGAGGAAAGTGATTGGTTCTCAGTGAATGTTGGTTTGCGGCAGGGGTGTGTGATGTCTCCATGGTTGTTTAATTTGTTTATGGATGGGGTTGTGAGGGAGGTGAATGCAAGAGTTTTGGAAAGAGGGGCAAGTATGAAGTCTTTTGGGGATGAGAGAGCTTGGGAAGTGAGTCAGTTGTTGTTCGCTGATGATACAGCGCTGGTGGCTGATTCATGTGAGAAACTGCAGAAGCTGGTGACTGAGTTTGGTAAAGTGTGTGAAAGAAGAAAGTTAAGAGTAAATGTGAATAAGAGCAAGGTTATTAGGTACAGTAGGGTTGAGGGTCAAGTCAATTGGGAGGTGAGTTTGAATGGAGAAAAACTGGAGGAAGTGAAGTGTTTTAGATATCTGGGAGTGGATCTGGCAGCGGATGGAACCATGGAAGCGGAAGTGGATCATAGGATGGGGGAGGCGGCGAAAATTCTGGGAGCCTTGAAGAATGTGTGGAAGTCGAGAACATTATCTCGGAAAGCAAAAATGGGTATGTTTGAAGGAATAGTGGTTCCAACAATGTTGTATGGTTGCGAGGCGTGGGCTATGGATAGAGTGGTGCGCAGGAGGATGGATGTGCTGGAAATGAGATGTTTGAGGACACTGTGTGGTGTGAGGTGGTTTGATCGAGTAAGTAACGTAAGGGTAAGAGAGATGTGTGGAAATAGAAAGAGCGTGGTTGAGAGAGCAGAAGAGGGTGTTTTGAAATGGTTTGGGCACGTGGAGAGAATGAGTGAGGAAAGATTGACCAAGAGGATATATGTGTTGGAGGTGGAGGGAACGAGGAGAAGAGGGAGACCAAATTGGAGGTGGAAAGAAGGAGTGAAAAAAGATTTTGTGTGATCGGGGCCTGAACATGCAGGAGGGTGAAAGGAGGGCAAGGAATAGAGTGAATTGGAGCGATGTGGTATACCGGGGTTGACGTGCTGTCAGTGGATTGAATCAAGGCATGTGAAGCGTCTGGGGTAAACCATGGAAAGCTGTGTAGGTATGTATATTTGCGTGTGTGGACGTATGTATATACATGTGTATGGGGGTGGGTTGGGCCATTTCTTTCGTCTGTTTCCTTGCGCTACCTCGCAAACGCGGGAGACAGCGACAAAGCAAAAAAAAAAAAAAAATATATATATATATATATATATATATATATATATATATATATATATATATATATATATATATATATATATATATATATATATATATATGAGTGGAACAAAGTAAACTCTAGATTGATATGGGTAAAACTGAAAGTGGATGGAGAGAGATGGGTGATTATTGAGGCATATACACCTGGGCACGAGAAGAAAGATCATAAGAGGCAATTTTTTGGGAGCAGCTGAATGAATGTGTTAGTGGTTTTGATGCACGAAACCGGGTTATAGTGATGGGTGATTTGAATGCAAAGGTGAGTAATGTGGCAGTCGAGGGAATAATTGGTATACATGGGGTGTTCAGTGTTGTAAATGGATATGGTGAAGAGCTTGAAGGTTTATGTGCTAAAAAAGGACTGGTGATTGGGAATACCTGGTTTAAAAAAGAGATATACATAAGTTTACGTATGTAAGTAGGAGAGATAGCTAGAGAGCTTTATTGGATTATGTGTTAATGGATAGGCGCGGAAAAGAGAGACTTTTGGATGTTAATTTGCTAAGAGGTGCAACGGGAGAGATATCTGTTCATTATCTTCTGGAGGCGAAGGTTAAAATTTTTAGAGGTTTTCAGAAAAGAAGAGAGAATGTTGGGGTGAAGAGAGTGGTGAGAGTAAGTGAGCTTGGGAAGGAGACTTGTTTGAGGAAGTACCAGGAAAGACTAAGTACAGAATGGAAAAAGAAAAGAACAAAGGGGGTCAGGGGAGTGGGGGAGGAATGGGATGTATTTAGAGAAGCAGTGATGGCTTGCGCAAAATATGCTTGTGGCATGAGAAGCGTCGGAGGTGGGCAAATTAGAAAAGGTAGTGAGTAGTGAGATGAAGAAGTAAGATTATTAGTGAAAGAGAAGAGAGAGACATTTGGACTATTTTTGCAGGGAAATAATGCAAATGAGAAGATGTATAAAAGAAAGAGGCAGGAGGGCAAGAGAAAGGCGCAAGAGGTGAAAAAGAGGGTAAATGAGAGTTGGGGTGAAAGTATATCATTAAATTTTAGGGAGAATAAAAAGATGTTTTGGAAGGAGGTAAATAAAGTGGGTAAGACAAGGGAACAAATGGGAACTTCAGTGAAGGGGGCTAATGGGGAGGTGATAACAAGTAGTGGTGATGTGAGAAGCAGGTGGAGTGAGTATTTTGAAGGTTTGTTGAATGTGTTTGATGATAGAGTGGCAGATATAGGGTGTTTTTGGTCAATGTGGTGCGCAAAGTGAGACGGTTAGGGAAAATGATTTCGTAAACAAAGATGAGGTAGTAAAAGCTTTGCAGAAGATGAAGGCCGGCAAGACAGCGGGTTTGGATTGTATTCCAATGGAATTTATAAAAAAAAAAATGGGGTGACTATTTTGTTGACTGATTGGTATGGTTATTTAATGTATGTATGATTCATGGGAAGATGCCTGATGATTGGCGGAATGCTTGCATAGTGCCATTGTACAAAGGCAAGGAGAACAAAGGTGAGTGCTCAAATTACAGAGGTATAAGTTTGTTGAGCATTCCTGGTAAATTATATGGGAGGGCATTGATTGAGACGGTGATGGCATATACAGAGCATCAGACTGGGGAAGAACAGTGTGGTTTCAGAAGTGGTAGAGGATGTGTGAATCAGGTGTTTGCTTTGAGGAATGTATGTGAGAAATACTTAGAAAAGCAAATGGATTTGTATGTAGGATTTATGGATCTGGAGAAGCCATATGATAGAGCTGATAGAGATGCTCTGTGTAAGGTATTAAGAATATATGGTTTGGAAGGCAAGTTGTTAGAAGCAGTGAACAGTTTTTATCGAGTATGTAAGGCATGTGTACGTGTAGGAAGAGAGGAAAGTGATTGGTTCTCAGTGAATGTAGGTTTGCGGCTGGGATGTGAGATGTCTCCATGGTTGTTTAATCTGTTTATGGATGGAGTTGTTAGGGAAGTGAATGCAAGAGTTTTGGAACGAGGGGCAAGTATGCAGTCAGTTGTGGATGAGAGAGCTGGGGAAGTGAGTCAGTTGTTGTTCGCTGACGATACAGCGCTGGTGCTTGATTCAGGTGAGAAACTACAGAAGCTGGTGACTGAGTTTGGTAAAGTGTGTGAAAGAAGAAAGTTAAGAGGAAATGTGAATAAGAGCAAGGTTATTAGGTACAGTAGGATTGAGGGTCAAGGCAATTGGGAGGTAAGCTTGTATGGAGAAAAATTGGAATAAGTGAAGTGTTTTAGATATCTGGGAGTGGATCTGGCAGCGGATGGAACCATGGAAGCGGAAGTGAATCATAGGGTGGGAGAGGTAGCGAAAATTCTGGGAGCCTTGAAGAATGTGTGGAAATCGAGAACATTATCTCGGAAAGCAAACATGGGTGTCTTTGAAGGATTAGTGGTTCCAACAATGTTGTATGGTTGCGAGGCGTGGGCTATGATAGAGTTATGCGCAGGACGGTGGATGTGCTGGAAATGAGATGCTTGAGGACAATGTGTGGTGTGAGGTGGTTTCATTGAGTAAGTAATAATAGGGTAAGAGATATGTGTGGTAATAAAAAGAGTGTTGTTGAGAGAGCAGAAGACGGTGTTTTGAAATGGTTTGGTCACATGGAGAGAATGAGTGAGGAAAGACTGACAAAGAGGATATGTGTGTCAGAGGTGGAGGGAACGAGGAGAAGTGGGAGACCAAAATGGAGGTGGAAAGATGGAGTGGAAAAGATTTTGAGTGATCGGAGCCTGAACATGCAGGAGGGTGAAAGGCGTGCAAGGAATAGAGGGAATTGGAACGATGTGGTATACCGATGTCGACGTGCTGTCAATGAATTGAACCAGGGCATGTGAAGTGTCTGGGGTAAACCATGTAAAGTTCTGTGGGGCCTGGATGTGGAAAGGGAGCTGTGATTCCGGTGTATTATTACATGACAGCTAGAGACTGAGTGTGAACAAATGGGGCCTTTGTTGTCTATCCTAGCGGGACCTCGCACACATGAGGGGGGAGGGGGATGGTATTCCATCTGTGGCGAGGTGGCAATGGGAATGAATAAAGGCAGACAGTATGAATTATATACATGTGTATACATGTATATGTCTGTGTATATATATATATATATATATATATATATATATATATATATATATATATATATATATATATATATATATATATATATATATATATATATATATATATATATATATATATATACATATATATATATATATATATATATATATATATATATATATATATATATATAGGGGAAAAAGAATACATCCCACATATTCCCTGCGTGTCGTAGAAGGCGACTAAAAGGGGAGGGAGCGGGTGGCTGAAAAATCCCACCCCTCTCGTTTTTTTCTTAATTTTCCAAAAGAAGGAACAGAGAATTGGGCCAGGTGAGGGTACTCCCTCAAAGGCCCAGTCCTCTGTTCTTAACGCTACCTCGTTAATGCGGGAAATGGCGAACAGTTTGAAAGAAGAAAAAGAAAAAAAAAAAATATATATATATATATATATATATATATATATATATATATATATATATATATATATATATATATATATATATATATATATATATATATATATATATATATATATATATATTATTATTATCATTATCATTATTATCATTATTTTGCTTTGTCGCTGTCTGACGCGTTTGCGAGGTAGCGCAAGGAAACAGACGAAAGAAATGGCCCAACCTACCCCTATACACATGTATATACATACACGTCCAGACACGCAAATATACATGCCTATACATCTCAATGTACACATACATATACACACACAGACACATACATATATACCCATGCACACAATTCACACTGTCTGCCTTTATTCATTCCCATCGCCACCTCGCCACACATGGAATACCATCCCCCTTCCCCCTCATGTGTGCGAGGTAGCGCTGGGAAAGACAACAAAGGCCCCATTCGTTCACACTCAGTCTCTAGCTGTCATGCAATGATACCCGAAACCACAGCTCCCTTTCCACATCCAGGCCCCACACAACTTTCCATGGTTTACCCCAGACGCTTCGAATGCCCTGATTCAATCCACTGACAGCACGTCAACCCCGGTATACCAAATCGATCCAATTCACCTTATTCCTTGCCCGCCTTTCACCCACCTGCATGTTCAGGCCCCGATCACTCAAAATCTTTTTCACTCAATCTTTCCACCTCCAATTTGGTCTCCCACTTCTCCTCGTTCCCTCCACCTCCGACACATATATCCTCTTGGTCAGTCTTTCCTCATTCATTCTCTCCATGTGCCCAAACCATTTCAAAACACCCTCTTCTGCTCTCTCAACCACGCTCTTTTTATTTCCACACATCTCTCTTACCCTTACATTACTTACTCGATCAAACCACCTCACACCACACATTGTCCTCAAACATCTCATTTCCAGCACATCCACCCTCCTGCGCACAACTCTATCCATAGCCCACGCCTCGCAACCATACAACATTGTTGGAACCACTATTCCCTCAAACATACCCATTTTTGCTTTCCGAGATAATGTTCTCGACTTCCAAATATTCTTCAAGGCTCCCAGGATTTTCGCCCCCTCCCCCACCCTATGATTCACTTCCGCTTCCATGGTTCCATCCGCTGCCAGATCCACTCCCAGATATCTAAAACAATTTACTTCCTCCAGTTTTTCTCCATTCAAACTTACCTCCCAATTGACTTGACCCTCAACCCTACTGTACCTAATAACCTTGCTCTTATTCACATTCACTCTTAACTTTCTCCTTTCACACGCTTTACCAAACTCAGTCACCAGCTTTTGCAGTTTCTCACATGAATCAGCCACCAGCGCTGTATCATCAGCGAACAACAACTGACTCACTTCCCAAGCTCTCTCATCCACAACAGACTTCATACTTGCCCCTCTTTCCAAATCTCTTGCATTCACCTCCCTAACAACACCATCCATAAACAAATTAAACAACCATCACACACCCCTGCCGCAAACCTACATTCACTGAGAACCAATCACTGTCCCCTCTTCCTACACGTACACATTTCTTACATCCTCGATAAAAACTTTTCACTGCTTCTAACAACGTGCCTCCCACACCATATATTCTTAATTCCTTCCACAGAACATCTCTATCAACTCTATCATATGCCTTCTCCAGATCCATAAATGCTACATACAAATCCATTTGCTTTTCTAAGTATTTCTCACATACATTCTTCAAAGCAGACACCTGATCCATACATCCTCTACCACTTCTGAAACCACACTGCTCTTCCCCAATCTGATGCTCTGTACATGCCTTCACCCTCTCAATCAATACCCTCCCATATAATCTACAAGGAATATATATATATATATATATATATATATATATATATATATATATATATATATATATATATATATATATATATATGGTGGCTGATTCATGTAAGAAACTGCAGAAGCTGGTGACTGAGTTTGGTAAAGTGTGTGAAAGAAGAAAGTTAAGAGGAAATGTGAATAAGAGCAAGGTTATTAGGTACAGTAGGGTTGAGGGTCAAGTCAACTGGGAGGTAAGTTTGAATGGAGAAAAGCTGGAGGAAGTGAAGTGTTTTAGATATCTGGGAGTGGATCTGGCAGCGGATGGAACCATGGAAGCGGAAGTGAATCATAGGGTGGGGGAGGGGGCGAAAATTCTGGGAGCCTTGAAGAATGTTTGGAAGTCGAGAACATTATCTCGGAAAGCAAAAATGGGTATGTTTGAAGGAATAGTGGTTCCAACAATGTTGTACGGTTGCGAGGCGTGGGCTACGGATAGAGTTGTGCGGAGGAGGGTGGATGTGCTGGAAATGAGATGTTTGAGGACAATATGTGGTGTGAGGTGGTTTGATCGAGTAAGTAATAATAGGGTAAGAGAGATGTGTGGAAATAAAAAGAGTGTGGTTGAGAGAGCAGAAGAGGGTGTTTTGAAATGGTTTGGTCACATGGAGAGAATGAGTGGGGAAAGATTGACCAAGAGGATATATGTGTCAGAGGTGGAGGAAACGAGGAGAAGTGGGAAACCAAATTGGAGGTGGAAAGATGGAGTGAAAAAGATTTTGTGTGATCGGGGCCTGAACATGCAGGAGGGTGAAAGGCATGCAAGGAATAGAGTGAATTGGAACGATATGGTATACCGGGGTCGACGTGCTGTCAATGGATTGAACCAGGGCATGTGAAGCTTCTGGGGTAAACCATGCAAAGTGTGTGGGGCCTGGATGTGGAAAGGGAGCTGTGGTTTCGGTAAATTATTACATGACAGCTAGAGATTGAGTGTGAACGAATAGGGCCTTTGGTGTTTTGCCTAGCGCTACCTCGCACACATGAAGGGGAGGGGGTTGTTATTCCATGTGTGGCGAGGTGGCGATGGGAACAAATACAGGCAGACAGTATGAATTATGTACATGTGTATATATGTATATGTCTGTGTGTGTATAGATATGTGTACAATGAGATGTATATGTATGTATATTGTGCGTGTGTGGACATGTATGTATATACATGTGTATGTGGGCGGGTTGGGCAATTCTTTCGTCTGTTTCCTTGCGCTACCTCTCTAACGCGGGAGACAGCGACAAAGCAAAATAAATTAATAAAGTAAATGTGAATATATATATATACATATATATATATATATATATATATATATATATATATATATATATATATATATATATATATATATATATATATATATATATATATATGTATATATATATATATATATATATATATATATATATATATATATATATATATATATATATATATATATATATATATATATATAAATTACAGAGGTATAAGTTTGTTGAGTATTCCTGGTAAATTATATGGGAGGGTATTGATTGAGAGGGTGAAGGCATATACAGAGCATCAGATTGGGGAAGAGCAGTGTGGTTTCAGAAGTGGTAGAGGATGTGTGGATCAGGAGTTTGCTTTGAAGAATGTATGTGAGAAATACTTAGAAAAGCAAATGGATTTGTATGTAGCTTTTATGGATCTGGAGAAGGCATATGATAGAGTTGATAGAGATGCTCTGTGGAAGGTATTAAGAATATATGGTGTGGGAGGCAAGTTGTTAGAAGCAGTGAAAAGTTTTTATCGAGGATGTAAGGCATGTGTACGTGTAGGAAGAGAGGAAAGTGATTGGTTCTCAGTGAATGTAGGTTTGCGGCAGGGGTGTGTGATGTCTCCATGGTTGTTTAATTTGTTTATGGATGGGGT
This sequence comes from Panulirus ornatus, assembly GCF_036320965.1. Lineage (NCBI taxonomy): Eukaryota > Metazoa > Arthropoda > Malacostraca > Decapoda > Palinuridae > Panulirus > Panulirus ornatus. Next base: position 32,528,386 of record NC_092237.1, read on the forward strand.
TGTTAGGGAGGTGAATGCAAGAGTTTTGGAAAGAGGGGCAAGTATGAAGTCTGTTGGGGATGAGAGAGCTTGGGAAGTGAGTCAGTTGTTGTTCGCTGATGATACAGCGCTGGTGGCTGATTCATGTGAGAAACTGCAGAAGCTGGTGACTGAGTTTGGTAAAGTGTGTGAAAGAAGAAAGTTAAGAGTAAATGTGAATAAGAGCAAGGTTATTAGGTACAGTAGGGTTGAGGGTCAAGTCAATTGGGAGGTGAGTTTGAATGGAGAAAAACTGGAGGAAGTGAAGTGTTTTAGATATCTGGGAGTGGATCTGGCAGCGGATGGAACCATGGAAGCGGAAGTGGATCATAGGGTGGGGGAGGGGGCGAAAATCCTGGGAGCCTTGAAGAATGTGTGGAAGTCGAGAACATTATCTCGGAAAGCAAAAATGGGTATGTTTGAAGGAATAGTGGTTCCAACAATGTTGTATGGTTGCTAGGCGTGGGCTATGGATAGAGTTGTGCGCAGGAGGATGGATGTGCTGGAAATGAGATGTTTGAGGACATTGTGTGGTGTGAGGTGGTTTGATCGAGTAAGTAACGTAAGGGTAAGAGAGATGTGTGGAAATAAAAAGAGCGTGGTTGAGAGAGCAGAAGAGGGTGTTTTGAAATGGTTTGGGCACATGGAGAGAATGAGTGAGGAAAGATTGACCAAGAGGATATATGTGTCGGAGGTGGAGGGAACGAGAAGAGGGAGACCAAATTGGAGGTGGAAAGATGGAGTGAAAAAGATTTTGTGTGATCCGGGCCTGAACATGCAGGAGGGTGAAAGGAGGGCAAGGAATAGAGTGAATTGGAGCGATGTGGTATACCGGGGTTGACGTGCTGTCAGTGGATTGAATCGGGGCATGTGAGGCGTCTGGGGTAAACCATGAAAAGCTGTGTAGGTATGTATAGTTGCGTGTGTGGACGTATGTATATATATGTGTATGGGGGTGGGTTGGGCCATTTCTTTCGTCTGTTTCCTTGCGCTACATCGCAAACGCGGGAGACAGCGACAAAGCAAAAAAAAAAAAAAAAAAATATATATATATATATATATATATATATATATATATATATATATATATATATATATATATATATATATATATATATATATATGTATACCTTGAAATGTATAGGTATGTATATTTGCGTGTGTGGGCGTGTATGTATATACACTTGTACGTGGTTGGGTTTGGCCATTCTTTCGTCTGTTTCCTTGCGCTAACTCGCTAACGCGGGAGACAGCGACAAAGCAAAATAAAAAATCATAGAATATATAGCAATACTCCTGAAACAGGAGTTGTGGGAGTATGTGATAGAATGTAAGAAAGTAAATTCTCGGTTAATATGGTTAAACTGAAAGTTGATGGAATGAGGTGGGTGATTATTGGTGCATATGCACCCGGGCATGAGAAGAAAGATCATGAGAGGCAAGTGTTTTGGGAGCAGCTGATGAGTGTGTTAGTGGTTTTGATGCACGAGACCGGGTTATAGTGATGGGTGATTTGAATGCAAAGGTGAGTAATGTGGCAGTTGAGGGAATAATTGGTATACATGGGGTGTTCAGTGTTGTAAATGGAAATGGTGAAGAGCTTGTAGATTTATGTGCTGAAAAAGGACTGATGATTGGGAATACCTGGTTTAAAAAGCGCGATATACATAAGTATACTTATGTAAGTAGGAGAGATGGCCAGAGAGCATTATTGGATTACGTGTTAATTGACAGGCGTGCGAAAGAGAGACTTTTGGATGTTAATGTGCTGAGAGGTGCAACTGGAGGGATGTCTGATCATTTTCTTGTGGAGGCTAAGGTGAAGATTTGTATGGGTTTTCAGAAAAGAAGAGTGAATGTTGAGGTGAAGAGGGTGGTGAGAGTAAGTGAGCTTGAGAAGGAGACCTGTGTGAGGAAGTACCAGGAGAGACTGAGTACAGAATGGAAAAAGGTGAGAGCAATGGAAGTAAGGGGAGTGGGGGAGGAATGGGATGTATTTAGGGAATCAGTGATGGATTGCGCAAAAGATGCTTGTGGCATGAGAAGAGTGGGAGGTGGGTTGATTAGAAAGGGTAGTGAGTGGTGGGATGAAGAAGTAAGAGTATTAGTGAAAGAGAAGAGAGAGGCATTTGGACGATTTTTTGCAGGGAAAAAATGCAATTGAGTGGGAGATGTATAAAAGAAAGAGACAGGAGGTCAAGAGAAAGGTGCAAGAGGTGAAAAAAAGGGCAAATGAGAGTTGGGGTGAGAGAGTATCATTAAATTTTAGGGAGAATAAAAAGATGTTCTGGAAGGAGGTAAATAAAGTGCGTAAGACAAGGGAGCAAATGGGAACTTCAGTGAAGGGCGCAAATGGGGAGGTGATAACAAGTAGTGGTGATGTGAGAAGGAGATGGAGTGAGTATTTTGAAGGTTTGTTGAATGTGTTTGATGATAGAGTGGCAGATATAGGGTGTTTTGGTCGAGGTGGTGTGCAAAGTGAGAGGGTTAGGGAAAATGATTTGTTAAACAGAGAAGAGGTAGTGAAAGCTTTGCGGAAGATGAAAGCCGGCAAGGCAGCAGGTTTGGATGGTATTGCAGTGGAATTTATCAAAAAAGAGGGTGACTGTATTGTTGACTGGTTGGTAAGGTTATTTAATGTATGTATGACTCATGGTGAGGTGCCTGAGGATTGGCGGAATGCGTGCATAGTGCCATTGTACAAAGGCAAAGGGGATAAGAGTGAGTGCTCAAATTACAGAGGTATAAGTTTGTTGAGTATTCCTGGTAAATTATATGGGAGGGTATTGATTGAGAGGGTGAAGGCATGTACAGAGCATCAGATTGGGGAAGAGCAGTGTGGTTTCAGAAGTGGTAGAGGATGTGTGGATCAGGTGTTTGCTTTGAAGAATGTATGTGAGAAATACTTAGAAAAGCAAATGGATTTGTATGTAGCATTTATGGATCTGGAGAAGGCATATGATAGAGTTGTTAGAGATGCTCTGTGGAAGGTATTAAGAATATATGGTGTGGGAGGCAAGTTGTTAGAAGCAGTGAAAAGTTTTTATCGAGGATGTAAGGCATGTGTACGTGTAGGAAGAGAGGAAAGTGATTGGTTCTCAGTGAATGTAGGTTTGCGGCAGGGGTGTGTGATGTCTCCATGGTTGTTTAATTTGTTTATGGATGGGGTTGTTAGGGAGGTAAATGCAAGAGTTTTGGAAAGAGGGGCAAGTATGAAGTCTGTTGGGGATGAGAGAGCTTGGGAAGTAAGTCAGTTGTTGTTCGCTGATGATACAGCGCTGGTGGCTGATTCATGTGAGAAACTGCAGAAGCTGGTGACTGAGTTTGGTAAAGTGTGTAGAAGAAGAAAGTTAAGAGTAAATGTGAATAAGAGCAAGGTTATGAGGTACAGTAGGGTTGAGGGTCAAGTCAATTGGGAGGTGAGTTTGAATGGAGAAAAACTGGAGGAAGTGAAGTGTTTTAGATATCTGGGAGTGGATCTGGCAGCGGATGGAAACATGGAAGCGGAAGTGGATCATAGGGTGGGGGAGGGGGCGAAAATTCTGGGGGCCTTGAAGAATGTGTGAAAGTCGAGAACATTATCTCGGAAAGCAAAAATGGGTATGTTTGAAGGAATAGTGGTTCCAACAATGTTGTATGGTTGCGAGGCGTGGGCTATGGATAGAGTTGTGCGCAGGAGGATGGATGTGCTGGAAATGAGATGTTTGAGGACAATGTGTGGTGTGAGGTGGTTTGATCGAGTGAGCAACGTAAGAGTAAGAGAGATGTGTGGAAATAAAAAGAGCGTGGTTGAGAGAGCAGAAGAGGGTGTTTTGAAGTGGTTTGGGCACATGGAGAGAATGAGTGAGGAAAGATTGACCAAGAGGATATATGTGTCGGAGGTGGAGGGAACGAGGAGAAGAGGGAGACCAAATTGGGGGTGGAAAGATAGAGTGAAAAAGATTTTGTGTGATCGGGGCCTGAACATGCAGGAGGGTGAAAGGAGGGCAAGGAATAGAGTGAATTGGAGCGATGTGGTATACCGAGGTTGACGTGCTGTCAGTGGATTGAATCAAGGCATGTGAAGCGTCTGGGGTAAACCATGGAAAGCTGTGTAGGTATGTATATTTGCGTGTGTGGACGTATGTATATACATGTGTATGGGGGGGGGGTTGGGCCATTTCTTTCGTCTGTTTCCTTGCGCTACCTCGCAAACGCGGGAGACAGCGACAAAGTATAATAAATATATATATATATATATATATATATATATATATATATATATATATATATATATATATATATATATATATATATATATATATATATATCCAGACCCGCTGCCTTACCAGCTTTCATCTTCCGCAAATGTTTTACTACCTCTTCTCTGTTTACCAATCATTTTTCTTAACCCCCTCACTTTGCACACCACCTCGGCCAAAACACTCTATATCTGCCACTCTATCATCAAACATTCAACAAACCTTCAAGATACTCACTCCTTCTCCTCACATCACCACTACTTGTTATCACCTCCTCATTAGCCCCCTTCACTGAAGTACCCATTTGTTCCCTCGTCTTACGCACTTTATCTAACTCTAAAACATCTTTTTATTCTCCCTAAAATTTAATTATTCTCTCTCACCCCAACTCCCATTTGCCCTCTTTTTCAACTTTTGCATCTTTCTCTTGACCTCCTGCCTCTTTCTTTTATACATTTCCCACTCATTTGCATTATTTCCCTGCAAAAATAGTCCAAATGCCTCTCTCTTTTCTTTCACTAATAATCTTACTTCTTCATCCCACCACTCACTACCTCTTCTAATCTGCCCACCTCCCACGCTTCTCATGCCACAATCATCTTTTGCGCAAGCCATTACTGCTTCCCTAAATACATTCCATTCCTACCCCACTCCCCTTACGCCCTTTGTTCTCACCTTTTTCCATTCTGTTCTCAGTCTCTCCTGGCACTTCTCACACAAGTCTCCTTCCCAAACTCAATTATTCTCACCACTCCCTTCACCCCAACATTCTCTCTTCTTTTCTGAAAACCTCTACAAATCTTCTCCTTCACCTCCACAAGATAATGATCAGACATCCTTGTAGTTGCACCTCTCAGCACATTAACATCCAAAAGTCTCTCTTTCGCGCTGCTATCAATTAACACGTAATCCAATAACGCCCTCTTGCTATCTCTCCTACTTACATACGGATACTTATGTATATCTCTCTTTTTAAGCCATGTATTCCCAATCACCAGTCCTTTTTCAGCACATAAATCTACAAGCTCTTCACCATTTCCATTTACAACACTGAACACCCCATGTGTACCAATTATTCCCTCAACTGCCACATTACCCACCTTTGCATTCAAATCACCCATCACTATAACCCTGTCTCGTGCATCAAAACCACTAACACACTCATTCCCCTGCTCCCAAAATGCTTGCCTCTCATGATCTTTCTTCTCATGCCCAGGTGCATATGCACCAATAATCACCCATCTCTCTCCATCAACTTTCAGTTTTGCCCATATTAATCTATAGTTTACTTTCTTACACTCTATCACATACTCCAACCACTCCTGTTTCAGGAGTAGTGCAACTCCTTCCCTAGCTCTTGTCCTCTCACTAACCCCTGACTTTACTCCCAAGACATTCCCAAACCACTCTTTCCCTTTACCCTTGAGCTTCGTTTCACTCAGAACCAAAAGATCCAGGCTCTTTTCCTCAAACATACTACCTATTTCTCCTTTTTTCTCATCTTGGTTACATCCACACACATTTAGACACCCCGATCTGAGCCTTCAAGGAGGATGAGCACTCCCCGCGTGACTCCTTCTGTTTCCTCTTTTAGAAAGTTAAAATACAAGGAGGGGAGGATTTCTGGCCCCCCGCTCCGTTCCTTTTAGTCGCCTTTTACGACAGGTGAGGAATGCGTAGGAAGTATTCTTTCTCCCCTCTCCCCAGGGATACATATATATACATATATATGTATATATATATATATATATATATATATATATATATATATATATATATATATATATATATATATATATATATATATATATATATATATATATATATATATATATATATATATATATATATATATATATATATATATATATATATATATATATATATATATATATATTTATATATATATATATATATATATATATATATATATATATATATATATATATATATATATATATATATATATATCTTTTGCGCAATCCATCACTGATTCCATAAATACATCCCATTCCTCCCCCACTCCCCTTACTTCCATTGTTCTCACCTTTTTCCATTCTGTACTCAGTCTCTCCTGGTACTTCCTCACACAAGTCTCTTTCCCAAGCTCACTTACTCTCACCACCCTCTTCACCTCAACATTCACTCTTCTTTTCTGAAAACCCATACAAATCTTCACCTTAGCCTCCACAAGATAATGATCAGACATCCCTCCAGTTGCACCTCTCAGCACATTAACATCCAAAAGTCTCTCTTTCGCGCGCCTGTCAATTAACACGTAATCCAATAACGCTCTCTGGCCATCTCTCCTACTTACATAAGTATACTTATGTATATCTCGCTTTTTAAACCAGGTATTCCCAATCATCAGTCTTTTTTCAGCACATAAATCTACAAGCTCTTCACCATTTCCATTTACAACACTGAACACCCCATGTATACCAATTATTCCCTCAACTGCCACATTACTCACCTTTGCATTCAAATCACCCAACACTATAACCCGGTCTCGTGCATCAAAACTACTAACACACTCATTCAGCTGCTCCCAAAACACTTGCCTCTCATGATCTTTCTTCTCATGCCCAGGTGCATATGCACCAATAATCACCCATTTCTCTCCAACAACTTTCAGTTTTACCCATATTAATCGAGAATTTACTTTCTTACATTCTATCACATACTTCCACAACTCCTGTTTCAGGAGTACTGCTACTCCTTCCCTTGCTCTTGTCCTCTCACTAACCCCTGACTTTACTCCCAAGACATTCCCAAACCACTCTTCCCCTTTACCCTTGAGCTTGAGAAGAGTGGGAGGTGGGTTGATTAGAAAGGGTAGTGAGTGGTGGGATGAAGAAGTAAGAGTATTAGTGAAAGAGAAGAGAGAGGCATTTGGACGATTTTTGCAGGGAAAAAATGAAATTGAGTGGGAGACGTATAAAAGAAAGAGACAGGAGGTCAAGAGAAAGGTGCAAGAGGTGAAAAAAAGGGCAAATGAGAGTTGGGGTGAGAGAGTATCATTAAATTTTAGGGAGAATAAAAAGATGTTCTGGAAGGAGGTAAATAAAGTGCATAAGACAAGGGAGCAAATGGGAACTTCAGTGAAGGGCGCAAATGGGGAGGTGATAACAAGTAGTGGTGAGGTGAGAAGGAGATGGAGTGAGTATTTTGAAGGTTTGTTGAATGTGTTTGATGACAGAGTGGCAGATATAGGGTGTTTTGGTCGAGGTGGTGTACAAAGTGCGAGGGTTAGGGAAAATGATTTGGTAAACAGAGAAGAGGTACTAAAAGCTTTGCGGAAGATGAAAGCCGGCAGGGCAGCAGGTTTGGATGGTATTGCAGTGGAATTTATTAAAAAAGGGGGTGACTGTATTGTTGACTAGTTGGTAAGGTTATTTAATGTATGTATAACTCATGGTGAGGTGCCTGAGGATTGGCGGAATGCGTGCATAGTGCCATTGTACAAAGGCAAAGGGGATAAGAGTGAGTGCTCAAATTACAGAGGTATAAGTTTGCTGAGTATTCCTGGCAAATTGTATAGGAGGGTATTGATTGAGAGGGTGAAGGCATGTACAGAGCATCAGATTGGGGAAGAGCAATGTGGTTTCAGAAGTGGTAGAGGATGTGTGGATCAGGTGTTTGCTTTGAAGAATGTATGTGAGAAATACTTAGAAAAGCAAATGGATTTGTATGTAGCATTTATGGATCTGGAGAAGGCATATGATAGAGTTGATAGAGATGCTCTGTGGAAGGTATTAAGAATATATGGTGTGGGAGGCAAGTTGTTAGAAGCAGTGAAAAGTTTTTATCGAGGATGTAAGGCATGTGTACGTGTAGGAAGAGAGGAAAGTGATTGGTTCTCAGTGAATGTTTGCGGCAGGGGTGTGTGATGTCTCCATGGTTGTTTAATTTGTTTATGGATGGGGTTGTTAGGGAGGTGAATGCAAGAGTTTTGGAAAGAGGGGCAAGGATGAAGTCTGTTGGGGATGAGAGAGCTTGGGAAGTGAGTCAGTTGTTGTTCGCTGATGATACAGCGCTGGTGGCTGATTCATGTGAGAAACTGCAGAAGCTGGTGACTGAGTTTGGTAAAGTGTGTGAAAGAAGAAAGTTAAGAGTAAATGTGAATAAGAGCAAGGTAATTAGGTACAGTAGGGTTGAGGGTCAAGTCAATTGGGAGGTGAGTTTGAATGGAGAAAAACTGGAGGAAGTGAAGTGTTTTAGATATCTGGGAGTGGATCTGGCAGCGGATGGAACCATGGAAGCGGAAGTGGATCATAGGATGGGGGAGGGGGCGAAAATTCTGGGAGCCTTGAAGAATGTGTGGAAGTCGAGAACATTATCTCGGAAAGCAAAAATGGGTATGTTTGAAGGAATACTGGTTCCAACAATGTTGTATGGTTGCGAGGCGTGGACTGTGGATAGAGTTGTGCGCAGGAGGATGGATGTGCTGGAAATGAGATGTTTGAGGACAATGTGTGGTGTGAGGTGGTTTGATCGAGTAAGTAACGTAAGGGTAAGAGAGATGTGTGGAAATAAAAAGAGCGTGGTTGAGAGAGCAGAAGAGGGTGTTTTGAAATGGTTTGGTCACATGGAGAGAATGAGTGAGGAAAGATTGACCAAGAGGATATATGTGGCGGAGGTGGAGGGAACGAGGAGAAGAGGGAGACCAAATTGGAGGTGGAAAGATGGAGTGAAAAAGATTTTGTGTGATCCGGGCCTGAACATGCAGGAGGGTGAAAGGAGGGCAAGGAATAGAGTGAATTGGAGCGATGTGGTATACCGGGGTTGACGTGCTGTCAGTGGATTGAATCGGGGCATGTGAGGCGTCTGGGGTAAACCATGAAAAGCTGTGTAGGTATGTATAGTTGCGTGTGTGGACGTATGTATATATATGTGTATGGGGGTGGGTTGGGCCATTTCTTTCGTCTGTTTCCTTGCGCTACATCGCAAACGCGGGAGACAGCGACAAAGCAAAAAAAAAAAAAAAAAAATATATATATATATATATATATATATATATATATATATATATATATATATATATATATATATATATGTATACCTTGAGATGTATAGGTATGTATATTTGCGTGTGTGGGCGTGTATGTATATACACTTGTACGTGGTTGGGTTTGGCCATTCTTTCGTCTGTTTCCTTGCGCTAACTCGCTAACGCGGGAGACAGCGACAAAGCAAAATAAAAAATCATAGAATATATAGCAATACTCCTGAAACAGGAGTTGTGGGAGTATGTGATAGAATGTAAGAAAGTAAATTCTCGGTTAATATGGTTAAACTGAAAGTTGATGGAGAGAGGTGGGTGATTATTGGTGCATATGCACCCGGGCATGAGAAGAAAGATCATGAGAGGCAAGTGTTTTGGGAGCAGCTGATGAGTGTGTTAGTGGTTTTGATGCACGAGACCGGGTTATAGTGATGGGTGATTTGAATGCAAAGGTGAGTAATGTGGCAGTTGAGGGAATAATTGGTATACATGGGGTGTTCAGTGTTGTAAATGGAAATGGTGAAGAGCTTGTAGATTTATGTGCTGAAAAAGGACTGATGATTGGGAATACCTGGTTTAAAAAGCGCGATATACATAAGTATACTTATGTAAGTAGGAGAGATGGCCAGAGAGCATTATTGGATTACGTGTTAATTGACAGGCGTGCGAAAGAGAGACTTTTGGATGTTAATGTGCTGAAAGGTGCAACTGGAGGGATGTCTGATCATTTTCTTGTGGAGGCTAAGGTGAAGATTTGTATGGGTTTTCAGAAAAGAAGAGTGAATGTTGAGGTGAAGAGGGTGGTGAGAGTAAGTGAGCTTGAGAAGGAGACCTGTGTGAGGAAGTACCAGGAGAGACTGAGTACAGAATGGAAAAAGGTGAGAGCAATGGAAGTAAGGGGAGTGGGGGAGGAATGGGATGTATTTAGGGAATCAGTGATGGATTGCGCAAAAGATGCTTGTGGCATGAGAAGAGTGGGAGGTGGGTTGATTAGAAAGGGTAGTGAGTGGTGGGATGAAGAAGTAAGAGTATTAGTGAAAGAGAAGAGAGAGGCATTTGGACGATTTTTTGCAGGGAAAAAATGCAATTGAGTGGGAGATGTATAAAAGAAAGAGACAGGAGGTCAAGAGAAAGGTGCAAGAGGTGAAAAAAAGGGCAAATGAGAGTTGGGGTGAGAGAGTATCATTAAATTTTAGGGAGAATAAAAAGATGTTCTGGAAGGAGGTAAATAAAGTGCGTAAGACAAGGGAGCAAATGGGAACTTCAGTGAAGGGCGCAAATGGGGAGGTGATAACAAGTAGTGGTGATGTGAGAAGGAGATGGAGTGAGTATTTTGAAGGTTTGTTGAATGTGTTTGATGATAGAGTGGCAGATATAGGGTGTTTTGGTCGAGGTGGTGTGCAAAGTGAGAGGGTTAGGGAAAATGATTTGTTAAACAGAGAAGAGGTAGTGAAAGCTTTGCGGAAGATGAAAGCCGGCAAGGCAGCAGGTTTGGATGGTATTGCAGTGGAATTTATCAAAAAAGGGGGTGACTGTATTGTTGACTGGTTGGTAAGGTTATTTAATGTATGTATGACTCATGGTGAGGTGCCTGAGGATTGGCGGAATGCGTGCATAGTGCCATTGTACAAAGGCAAAGGGGATAAGAGTGAGTGCTCAAATTACAGAGGTATAAGTTTGTTGAGTATTCCTGGTAAATTATATGGGAGGGTATTGATTGAGAGGGTGAAGGCATGTACAGAGCATCAGATTGGGGAAGAGCAGTGTGGTTTCAGAAGTGCTAGAGGATGTGTGGATCAGGTGTTTGCTTTGAAGAATGTATGTGAGAAATACTTAGAAAAGCAAATGGATTTGTATGTAGCATTTATGGATCTGGAGAAGGCATATGATAGAGTTGTTAGAGATGCTCTGTGGAAGGTATTAAGAATATATGGTGTGGGAGGCAAGTTGTTAGAAGCAGTGAAAAGTTTTTATCGAGGATGTAAGGCATGTGTACGTGTAGGAAGAGAGGAAAGTGATTGGTTCTCAGTGAATGTAGGTTTGCGGCAGGGGTGTGTGATGTCTCCATGGTTGTTTAATTTGTTTATGGATGGGGTTGTTAGGGAGGTAAATGCAAGAGTTTTGGAAAGAGGGGCAAGTATGAAGTCTGTTGGGGATGAGAGAGCTTGGGAAGTAAGTCAGTTGTTGTTCGCTGATGATACAGCGCTGGTGGCTGATTCATGTGAGAAACTGCAGAAGCTGGTGACTGAGTTTGGTAAAGTGTGTAGAAGAAGAAAGTTAAGAGTAAATGTGAATAAGAGCAAGGTTATGAGGTACAGTAGGGTTGAGGGTCAAGTCAATTGGGAGGTGAGTTTGAATGGAGAAAAACTGGAGGAAGTGAAGTGTTTTAGATAGCTGGGAGTGGATCTGGCAGCGGATGGAAACATGGAAGCGGAAGTGGATCATAGGGTGGGGGAGGGGGCGAAAATTCTGGGGGCCTTGAAGAATGTGTGAAAGTCGAGAACATTATCTCGGAAAGCAAAAATGGGTATGTTTGAAGGAATAGTGGTTCCAACAATGTTGTATGGTTGCGAGGCGTGGGCTATGGATAGAGTTGTGCGCAGGAGGATGGATGTGCTGGAAATGAGATGTTTGAGGACAATGTGTGGTGTGAGGTGGTTTGATCGAGTGAGCAACGTAAGAGTAAGAGAGATGTGTGGAAATAAAAAGAGCGTGGTTGAGAGAGCAGAAGAGGGTGTTTTGAAGTGGTTTGGGCACATGGAGAGAATGAGTGAGGAAAGATTGACCAAGAGGATATATGTGTCGGAGGTGGAGGGAACGAGGAGAAGAGGGAGACCAAATTGGAGGTGGAAAGATAGAGTGAAAAAGATTTTGTGTGATCGGGGCCTGAACATGCAGGAGGGTGAAAGGAGGGCAAGGAATAGAGTGAATTGGAGCGATGTGGTATACCGAGGTTGACGTGCTGTCAGTGGATTGAATCAAGGCATGTGAAGCGTCTGGGGTAAACCATGGAAAGCTGTGTAGGTATGTATATTTGCGTGTGTGGACGTATGTATATACATGTGTATGGGGGGGGGGGTTGGGCCATTTCTTTCGTCTGTTTCCTTGCGCTACCTCGCAAACGCGGGAGACAGCGACAAAGTATAATAAATATATATATATATATATATATATATATATATATATATATATATATATATATATATATATATATATATATATATATATATATATATATATATATATATATATATATATATATATATATATATATATATATATATATCCAGACCCGCTGCCTTACCGGCTTTCATCTTCCGCAAATCTTTTACTACCTCTTCTCTGTTTACCAATCATCTTTCTTAACCCCCTCACTTTGCACACCACCTCGACCAAAACACTCTATATCTGCCACTCTATCATCAAACATTCAACAAACCTTCAAGATACTCATTCCTTCTCCTCACATCACCACTACTTGTTATCACCTCCTCATTAGCCCCCTTCACTGAAGTACCCATTTGTTCCCTCGTCTTACGCACTTTATTTAACTCTAAAACATCTTTTTATTCTCCCTAAAATTTAATTATTCTCTCTCACCCCATTTGCCCTCTTTTTCAACTTTTGCATCTTTCTCTTGACCTCCTGCCTCTTTCTTTTATACATTTCCCACTCATTTGCATTATTTCCCTGCAAAAATAGTCCAAATGCCTCTCTCTTCTCTTTCACTAATAATCTTACTTCTTCATTCCACCACTCACTACCTCTTCTAATCTGCCCACCTCCCACGCTTCTCATGCCACAATCATCTTTTGCGCAAGCCATTACTGCTTCCCTAAATACATTCCATTCCTACCCCACTCCCCTTACGCCCTTTGTTCTCACCTTTTTCCATTCTGTTCTCAGTCTCTCCTGGCACTTCTCACACAAGTCTCCTTCCCAAACTCAATTATTCTCACCACTCCCTTCACCCCAACATTCTCTCTTCTTTTCTGAAAACCTCTACAAATCTTCTCCTTCACCTCCACAAGATAATGATCAGACATCCTTGTAGTTGCACCTCTCAGCACATTAACATCCAAAAGTCTCTCTTTCGCGCTGCTATCAATTAACACGTAATCCAATAACGCCCTCTTGCTATCTCTCCTACTTACATACGGATACTTATGTATATCTCTCTTTTTAAGCCATGTATTCCCAATCACCAGTCCTTTTTCAGCACATAAATCTACAAGCTCTTCACCATTTCCATTTACAACACTGAACACCCCATGTGTACCAATTATTCCCTCAACTGCCACATTACCCACCTTTGCATTCAAATCACCCATCACTATAACCCTGTCTCGTGCATCAAAACCACTAACACACTCATTCCCCTGCTCCCAAAATGCTTGCCTCTCATGATCTTTCTTCTCATGCCCAGGTGCATATGCACCAATAATCACCCATCTCTCTCCATCAACTTTCAGTTTTGCCCATATTAATCTATAGTTTACTTTCTTACACTCTATCACATACTCCAACCACTCCTGTTTCAGGAGTAGTGCAACTCCTTCCCTAGCTCTTGTCCTCTCACTAACCCCTGACTTTACTCCCAAGACATTCCCAAACCACTCTTTCCCTTTACCCTTGAGCTTCGTTTCACTCAGAACCAAAAGATCCAGGCTCTTTTCCTCAAACATACTACCTATTTCTCCTTTTTTCTCATCTTGGTTACATCCACACACATTTAGACACCCCGATCTGAGCCTTCAAGGAGGATGAGCACTCCCCGCGTGACTCCTTCTGTTTCCTCTTTTAGAAAGTTAAAATACAAGGAGGGGAGGATTTCTGGCCCCCGCTCCGTTCCTTTTAGTCGCCTTTTACGACAGGTGAGGAATGCGTAGGAAGTATTCTTTCTCCCCTCTCCCCAGGGATACATATATATACATATATATGTATATATATATATATATATATATATATATATATATATATATATATATATATATATATATATATATATATATATATATATATATATATATATATATATATATATATATATATATATATATATATATATATATATATATATTTATATATATATATATATATATATATATATATATATATATATATATATATATATATATATATATATATATATATATATATATATATATCTTTTGCGCAATCCATCACTGATTCCATAAATACATCCCATTCCTCCCCCACTCCCCTTACTTCCATTGTTCTCACCTTTTTCCATTCTGTACTCAGTCTCTCCTGGTACTTCCTCACACAAGTCTCCTTCCCAAGCTCACTTACTCTCACCACCCTCTTCACCTCAACATTCACTCTTCTTTTCTGAAAACCCATACAAATCTTCACCTTAGCCTCCACAAGATAATGATCAGACATCCCTCCAGTTGCACCTCTCAGCACATTAACATCCAAAAGTCTCTCTTTCGCGCGCCTGTCAATTAACACGTAATCCAATAACGCTCTCTGGCCATCTCTCCTACTTACATAAGTATACTTATGTATATCTCGCTTTTTAAACCAGGTATTCCCAATCATCAGTCTTTTTTCAGCACATAAATCTACAAGCTCTTCACCATTTCCATTTACAACACTGAACACCCCATGTATACCAATTATTCCCTCAACTGCCACATTACTCACCTTTGCATTCAAATCACCCAACACTATAACCCGGTCTCGTGCATCAAAACCACTAACACACTCATTCAGCTGCTCCCAAAACACTTGCCTCTCATGATCTTTCTTCTCATGCCCAGGTGCATATGCACCAATAATCACCCATCTCTCTCCATCAACTTTCAGTTTTACCCATATTAATCGAGAATTTACTTTCTTACATTCTATCACATACTTCCACAACTCCTGTTTCAGGAGTACTGCTACTCCTTCCCTTGCTCTTGTCCTCTCACTAACCCCTGACTTTACTCCCAAGACATTCCCAAACCACTCTTCCCCTTTACCCTTGAGCTTGAGAAGAGTGGGAGGTGGGTTGATTAGAAAGGGTAGTGAGTGGTGGGATGAAGAAGTAAGAGTATTAGTGAAAGAGAAGAGAGAGGCATTTGGACGATTTTTGCAGGGAAAAAATGAAATTGAGTGGGAGATGTATAAAAGAAAGAGACAGGAGGTCAAGAGAAAGGTGCAAGAGGTGAAAAAA
>NC_092237.1:32548833-32568833 GCF_036320965.1 Panulirus ornatus
AATACATATATTGTATAACCTCCAATCATGATGACCTGAGACTATGAGATATAACCTCCAACCATGATGACGTGTAACCATACATATACGATATAATTTCCAATCATGATGACCTGTGACCATACTCTATAACCTCCAACAATGATGACCTGTGACCATATATATATACTGTATGATCTCCAATAATGATGACCTGTGACCATAATGAATTACCTCAAACATTGATGAACTCTGACCATAATATATAACCTCCAACCATGATGACCTGTGACTATACATATCTTCTATAACTTCCACCTATGTTGACGTGTGACCATACTATATAACCTCCAACCATGATGACCTGTGACTATACATATCTTCTATAACTTCCACCTATGTTGACGTGTGACCATACTATATAACCTCCAACCATGAGGACCTTTGACCATACATATACTGTATAACCTCCGACCATGATGATATGTGACCAAACTTCATAACCTCCAACTATGGAGACCTGTGACCATACTGTATAACCTCCAACCATGATGACCTAAGACCATAATGTATAACCTCCAACCGTGATGACCTGTGACCATACGTATCCAGTATTACCTCCAATCATGATGACCTGTGACCAAACTTTATAACCTTCAACTATGGTGACCTGTGACCATACTGTATAAGCTCCAACTATATTGACCTTTGACCATACTGTATAACCTCCAACCATCACGGCCTGTTTCCACACTGTATAAACTCCAACCATGATGACCTTTGACATATGGTATAACCTCCAAACATGATGACCTTTGACCATAATGTATAACCTCCAGCCATGGTGACCTGTGACCATACGTATCCTGTATTACCTCCAATCATAGTGACATGTGACCATACTGTACAACCTCCAACCATTTTGACCTGTGACCGTACAGTATAAGCTCCAACAATAAGGACCTGTGACCATACTATATAACTATCAAACACAATGACCTGAGACAGTACTGTATAACCTCTAACGATGATGAGATTTGACCATACTCTATAACCTCCAACCATTATGACTTGTGACTATACTGTAAAACCGCCAACCATGATGACGTGTGACCATACTGTATAACTTCCAACCATGATGACCTGTGGCCATACATATACTGTATAACCTTCAAACATGATGACCTGTGACCTCACATATGCTGTATAACCTCCAATCATGATGACCTGTGACCATACATATACCAAATAACCTCCAACCATGATGACCTGTGCATATACTGGATAACCTCCAACTATGATGACCTGTGACCATAATGACGTGTGACCATAGTGTATAACCTCCATCCATGACGACCTGTGACTACACTGTATGACCTCCAACCATGATGACCTGTGACCATATGGTATAACCTTTAAGCATGATGACCTGTGACCATAAAGTATAACCTCCCACCATGATGACCTGTGACCATACATATACTGTATTACCTCCAATCATGATGACCTGTGACCATACCGCATAACCTTCAACCATTTTACCTGTGAGCATACTGTATAATCTTCAACAATGATGACTTGTGACCATACTGTATAACCTCCAACTATGATGACCTGTGACCATACTGTATAACTTTTAACCATGATGACCTGTGACCACACTATATAACCTCGAACCATGATGACCTGTGACCATATGGTATAACCTCCAAACGTGATGACCTGTGACTGTACAGAACAACCTCTAACCTTGAGTTAGACGATTCGAGGTGTGACTCCAGACTCAGCTTCACCAAGGGTCACTCAGACGATGCGTTGTGACTCCAGACTCAGCTTCACCAAGGGTCACTCAGACGATGCGTTGTGACTCCAGACTCAGCGTGACCATGGGTCACTCACACAATGAAATGTGTGACTCCAGATTAAACCTCACCATGGGTCACTCATACGATGCGAGGTACGACTCCAGACTCAGCATCACCAAGGGTCACTCAGCCATAGAAAGGTGTGACACCAGACTCAGCCCGACCATTGGTCACTCAGACGATGCGATGTGTGACTCGGCATCACCATGGGTCACTCAGACGATACGAGGTGTGACTCCAGATTCAGCGTCATCATGGATCACTCAGAAATTGGGAGGTGTGATTCCAGACTCAGCGTCACCATGGGACATTCAGACGATGCGAGGTGTAAGCCCAGACTCAACGTCATCATGGGTCACTCAAAATATGCGAGGTGCGTCAGAGTGAGCATGGGTCACTCAGACACTGTGAGGTGTGACTCCAGACTTAGCGGGACCATGGGTCACTCAGACGTTGCAAAGTGTCACTCCAAAGTCAGCGAGAACATAGGTCACTCAGACGATCCGTGATGTAACTCCAGACTCAGTGTGACCATGGGTAACTCAGACATTGATATGTTTGACTCCAGATTAAACCTCACCATGGATCACTCGTACGATGCGAGGTGCGACTCCAGATTCAGCGTAACCATAGGTCACTCAGACGATGGGAGGTGTGACTCCACCGAGACTCAGCGTCGACATGGGTCGCTCAGACGATGCGTGATGTAACTTCAGACTCAGTGTGACCATGGGTCACTCAGACATTGATATGTGTGACTCCAGATAAAGCCTCAACATGGGTCACTCATACGATGCGAGGTGTGACTCCAGACTCAGCTTCACCAAGGGTCACTCAGACGATGCGTTGTGACTCCAGACTCAGCGTGACCATGGGTCACTCACACAATGAAATGTGTGACTCCAGATTAAACCTCACCATGGGTCACTCATACGATGCGAGGTACGACTCCAGACTCAGCATCACCAAGGGTCACTCAGCCATAGAAAGGTGTGACACCAGACTCAGCCCGACCATTGGTCACTCAGACGATGCGAGTTCCGACTCCAGACTTAGCTTAACCATAGGTCACTCAGACGATAGGAGGTTTGACTCCGGACTCAGCGTCAGAATGAGTTACTCAGACGATGCGAGGTGCGACTCCAGATTCAGCGTAACCATAAGTCACTCAGACGATGGGAGGTTTGACTCCACACACAGCGTTAACCTGAGTCACTCAAACGATGCAAGGTGTGACTCCAGACTCAGCTTGACAATGGGTCACTCAGACGATGGGAGGTGTGACTCCACCGAGACTCAGCGTCGACATGGGCCGCTCAGACGATGCGTGATGTAACTTCAGACTCAGTGTGACCATGGGTCACTCAGACATTGATATGTGTGACTCCAGATTAAGCCTCAACATGGGTCACTCATACGATGCGAGGTGTGACTTCTGACTCAGCTTGACCATGTGCTACTTAGACGATGCTAAGTACGACTTAAAACTCAGCGTAAGTATGGGTCACTCAGACGACGCGAGGTGTGACTCCAGACTCAGCGTCACCATGGGCCACTCAGACGACGCGAGGTGTGACTCCAGACTCAGCGTCACCATGGGCCACTCAGACGACGCGAGGTGTGACTCCAGACTCAGCGTCACCATGGGTCACTCAGACGACGCGAGGTGTGACTCCAGACTCAGCGTCACCATGGGCCACTCAGACGACGCGAGGTGTGAATCCAGACTCAGCGTCACCATGGGTCACTCAGACGATGCGAGGTGTGACTCCAGACTCAGCGTGACCTTGGGTCACTCAGACGATGCGAGATGTGACTCCAGAGTCAGAGTGACCATGGGTCACTCAGACATTGATATGTGTGACTCCAGATAAAGCCTCAACATGGGTCACTCAGACGATGCGAGGTGTGACTCCAGACTCAGCGTGACCTTGGGTCACTCAGACGATGCAAGGTGTGACTCCAGACTCAGCGTCACCATGGACCACTCAGACGATATGAGATATGACTCCAGAGTCAGCGTGACTATGGGTCACTCAGACATTGATATATGTGACTCCAGATAAAGCCTCAACATGGGTCACTCAGACGACGCGAGGTGTGACTCCAGACTCACCGTGACGATGGGTCACTCAGACATTGATAAATGTGACTCCGGATTCAACTTCACCATGGGTCACTCAGACGATGTGAGGTGCAACTCCAGACTCAGCCTCACCATGGGTCACTCACACGTTGCGAGTTGTAACTCCAGACTCAGCGTCACCATGGGTCACTCAGCCTTAGAAAGATGTGACTCCAGACTCAGCCTTACCATGGGACACTCAGACGATGCGAGGTGTAAGCCCAGACTCGACGTCATCATGGGTCACTCAAAATATGCGAGGTGCGTCAGAGTGAGCATGGGTCACTCAGACACTGTGAGGTGTGACTCCAGACTTAGCGTCACCATGGGTCACTCAGATTCGAGTTGCGACCACAGACTCAGCGTGACCATAGATCACTCAGACGATGCGAGGTGTGAGCCCAGACTCAACGACACCATGGGCCACTCAGAATATGCGAGGTGCGTCTTCAGACTAAGAGTGAGCATGGGTCACGAGACGATGTGAGGTATGACTCCTGACTCAGCGTAACCATGGGTAACTCAGGTGATGCGACGTGCGACCGCAGACTCAGCGTAACCACAGGTCCCTCAGACTTAGACGTTCCAAAGTGTTTCTCCAGAGTCAGCGCGAACATAGGTAACTCAGACGATGCGTGATGTAACTCCAGACTCAGTGTGACCATGGGTCACTCAGACACTGATATGTTTGACTCTAGATTAAGCCTCAACATGGATCACTCAGGCGATGCGAGGTGCGACTCCAGATTCAGGGTAGCATAGGTCACTCAGACGATGGGAGGTTTGACTCCACATTCAACTTTAACATGAGTCACTCAGACGATGCGAGGTGTGACTCTAGACTCAGCTCCACCATGGGTCACTCAGAAACAGAGGTGTGACTCCAGACTCAGCGTCACCATGAGTCACTCAGACGATACGTGATGTGACTACAGACTCAGTGTGACCATGGGTCACTCAGACGATGAGAGGTGCGACTCCAGACTCAGCGTTACCATAGGTCACTCAGATGATGCGAGGTGTGACTACAGACTCAGAGCCACCATGGGTCACTCAGAGATTGAGCGGTGTGACTCCAGACTACGTTTGACCTTGGGTCACACAGACGATAGGAGATGTGACTCCAAAGTCAGCGTGACCATGTGTCAATCAGACATTGAAATATGTCATCCCATATTAAGCCTCACCATGGGTCACTCAGACGATGGGAGGTTTGACTCCAGACTCAGCATCACCATGGGTAAGTCCGATGATGTGAGGTGTGACACCACATTCACCTTCACCATTAGTCACTCAGATGATCCGAGGTGTAACTCCATGACCATGGGTCACTCAGACGATGCGAGGTGTGACTCCAGACTCAGAGCCACCATGGGTCACTCAGAAATTGAGTGGTGTGACGCCAGACTCAGTTTAACCTTGGGTCACTCAACGTCATCATGGGTCACTCAGACGATGCGAGTTGTGCCTCCAGACTCAACTTCACCACGGAACACTCAGACGATACGAGGTGTGACTCTAAACTTTACTTGACCCTGGGTCATTCAACTTATACTCAACGTCACCATGCATCACTCAGAGGATGCGAGGTGTGACTTCAGACTCAATGTCAGCATGGGTCACTCAGGCGATGCGAGGTGTGACCCCAGATTCAACGTCACCATGGTTCACTCAGAATATGCGAGGTGCGTCTTCAGACTCAGCGTAAGCTTGGGTCACTCAAACGATGCGAGGTGTGACTCCAGACTTTGAGTGACATGTGTAACTCAGACATTGATATGTGTGACTCCAGATTAAGCCTCACCATGGGTCACTCCGACGATGCGAGGTGTGAATCCATTCTCAGCTTGACTATGGGTCACTCAGACGGTAAGAGATGTGACTCCACACTCAGCGTCAACATGGCTCAATCAAACGATGTGAGATGTGAGTCCAGACTCTGCCTGACCCTGAGTCACTCAGACGATACGAGGTTTGACTCCAGATTCAGCATCACCATGGGTCCCTCAGACGATGCGAGGTGTGACAACCATACTCACCTTCCCCATTAGTCACCCAGATGATCCGAGGTGTGACTCAATGACCATGGGTCATTCAGACGATGCAAGGTGTGACTCCAGACTCAACGTCACCATGGGTCACTCAGAGGATGCGTGGTGTGACTTCACATTCAATGTCACCATGGATCACTCAGACTATGCGAGCTGTGACCCCAGACTCAACGTTACCATGGGTCATTCAGAATATGCGAGGTGCGTCTTCAGACTCAGCGTGAGCATGGGTCACTCAGATGATGTGAGGTGTAACTCCAGACTCAGCGTAACCATGGGTCACTCAAACGATGCAAGGTGCGACTACAAACTCAACGTGACCATAGGTCACTCAGACGATGCGAAGTGTGACTCCAAACTCAGCGTCTCAATGGGTCACTCAGAAATTGAGAGGTGTGACTCCAGACTCAGCGTCACCATGGGTCACAAAGACGATGGGAGGTGTGAGTCCACACTCAGCGTGATCTTGGGTCTCTCAGGCGATAGGAAGTGTGACTCCAGACTCAGCGTCAACATGGGTCACTCAGACGATGCGAAGTGTGGCTCCAGCCTCTACCTCAACATGGGTCAGTCACACGATGCGAGGAGTGAATCCAGTCTCAGCTTGACTATAAGTCACTCAGACGGTAAGACGGTCTGGACTCCACACTCAGCGTCAACATGGGTTAATCAAACGATGCGAGATGTGAGTCCAGACTCAACTTCACCATGGATGACTCGGACGCTACGAGGTGTGACTCTAGACTTATCGTGATCATTGGTCATTCAGCCTATGCGAGGTGTGATTCTAGACTCAACGTCACCATGGATCACTCAGAGGATACATGGTGTGACTTCAGACTCAATGTCAAATGGGTCACTCAGACGATGCGAAGTTTGAACCCAGAATCAACGTCACCATGGGTCACTTAGAATATGCGAGGTGAGTCTTCAGAGTCAGCGTGAGCATGGGTCACTCAGACGATATGAAGTGTGACTCCAGACTCAGCGTACCCATGGGTCACTCAGACGGTGCGAGGTGTGACCACAGACTCAGCGCAGCCATAGGTCACTCAGACGATGCGAGGTGTGAATCCAGACTCAGAGCCACTTTGGGTCACTCAGAAATTGAGCGGTGTGACTTCAGATTCAGTTTGACCTTGGGTCACTCAACGTCACCATGGGTCACTCAGACTATGAGAGTTGTGACTCCACTAAGAATCAGCGTCAACATAGGTCATTCATACGATGCGAGGTGTGACTCCAAACTCAGCTTCACAATGGGCCCCTCAGACGATGCGAGGTGTGACTCCACTAAGAATCAGCGTCAGCATAGGTCACTCTGACGATGCGAGGTGTGACTCCAGACTCTGCCTCAACATGGGTCACTCAGATGTTACGATGAGTGAATCCAGACTCAGCCTCAACATGGGTCACTCAGATGATACGATGTGTGAATCCAGACTCAGCGTGACTTTGGGTCACTCAGACGATATGAGGTGTGACTCCACAATCAGCGTCAACATGGGACAATCTAACGATGTGCGGTATGATTCCAGACTCAGACTCAGACTCCAGACTAAGCATTACCGTAGGTCATTCAGACGATGCGAGGTATGACTCCAGACTCAGGGTCACCATGGGTCCTTCAGACGATGCGAGGTGTGACACCACACTCACCTTCACCATTAGTCACTCAAACGATGCGAGGTGTGACACCACACTCACCTTCACCATTAGTCACTCAAACGATGCGAGGTGTGACTTAAGACTTAACGTCACCATGGGTCACTCATACGATAGGAGGTGACTCAAAACCCAACTTCACCATGGATCACTTAGATGATAGGAGGTGTGACTCCAGACACAAAGTGACCATAGATCATTCACCTGATGCGAGGTGTGATTCCGGATTCAACGTCACCATGGATTACTCCAACGATGCGAGGTGTGACTCCAGACTCAGCGTCAACATGGGTCAGTAAGACGATGAGAGGTATCGCTCCAGTCTCAGTGTGACTATGAGTAATTCAGACGATTAGAGGTGTGACTCTAGTCTCGGCGTGACAAAGGTCAATCAAACGATGCGAGGTGTGACTTCAAACTCAGCGTGACTATGTGTCAATAAGACGATGTGAGGTGCTACTCCAGACTCAGCCTCACCATGGGTCACTCAGATGATGCGAGGTTGACTGCATACTCAGCGTGACCCTGGGTCATTTAGACGATAAGAGGTGTGACTCCAGACTCAGCGTCACCATGGGACACTCAGACGATGATACGTTGACTATAGACTCTTATACACTTAGCGTGACCATGGGTCACTAAGACGAAGTGAGATATCATTCCAGACTCAACGTCACCATGGGTCACTCAGAGGATATATATATATATATATATATATATATATATATATATATATATATATATATGTAATATAGGGGAGAAAGAATACTTCCCATGTATTCCCTGCGTGTCGTAGAAGGCGACTAAAAGGGGAGGGAGCGGGTGGCTGGAAATCCTCCCCTCTCATTTTTTTTTTTTAATTTTCCAAAAGAAGGAACAGAGAAGGGGGCCAGGTGAGGATTTTCCCTCTAAGGCAGTCCTCTGTTCTTAACGCTACCTCGCAAACACGGGAAATGGCGAATCGTATGAAAAAAAAAAAAAAAAAATATATATATATATATATATATATATATATATATATATATATATATATATATATATATATATATATATATATTAATATGGGTAAAACTGAAAGTTGATGGAGAGAGGTGGGTGATTATTGGTGCATATGCACCTGGGCATGAGAAGAAAGATCATGAGAGGCAAGTGTTTTGGGAGCAGCTGAATGAGTGTGTTAGTGGTTTTGATGCACGAGACCGGGTTATAGTGATGGGTGATTTGAATGCAAAGGTGAGTAATGTGGCAGTTGAGGGAATAATTGGTGTACATGGGGTGTTCAGTGTTGTAAATGGAAATGGTTAAGAGCTTGTAGATTTATGTGCTGAAAAAGGACTGATGATTGGGAATACCTGGTTTAAAAAGCGAGATATACATAAGTATACTTATGTAAGTAGGAGAGATGGCCAGAGAGCGTTAGTGGATTACGTGTTAATTGACAGGCGTGCGAAAGAGAGACTTTTGGATGTTAATGTGCTGAGAGGTGCAACTGGAGGGATGTCTGATCATTATCTTGTGGAGGCTAAGGTGAAGATTTGTATGGGTTTTCAGAAAAGAAGAGTGAATGTTGGGGTGAAGAGGGTGGTGAGAGTAAGTGAGCTTGGGAAGGAGACCTGTGTGAGGAAGTACCAGGAGAGACTGAGTACAGAATGGAAAAAGGTGAGAACAATGGAAGTAAGGGGAGTGGGGGAGGAATGGGATGTATTTAGGGAATCAGTGATGGATTGCGCAAAAGATGCTTGTGGCATGAGAAGAGTGGGAGGTGGGTTGATTAGAAAGGGTAGTGAGTGGTGGGATGAAGAAGTAAGAGTATTAGTGAAAGAGAAGAGAGATGCATTTGGACGATTTTTGCAGGGAAAAAATGCAATTGAGTGGGAGATGTATAAAAGAAAGAGACAGGAGGTCAAGAGAAAGGTGCAAGAGGTGAAAAAAAGGGCAAATGAGAGTTGGGGTGAGAGAGTATCATTAAATTTTAGAGAGAATAAAAAGATGTTCTGGAAGGAGGTAAATAAAGTGCGTAAGACAAGGGAGCAAATGGGAACTTCAGTGAAGGGCGAAAATGGGGAGGTGATAACAAGTAGTGGTGATGTGAGAAGGAGATGGAGTGAGTATTTTGAAGGTTTGTTGAATGTGTTTGATGATAGAGTGGCAGATATAGGGTGTTTTGGTCGAGGTGGTGTGCAAAGTGAGAGGGTTAGGGAAAATGATTTGGTAAACAGAGAAGAGGTAGTGAAAGCTTTGCGGAAGATGAAAGCCGGCAAGGCAGCAGGTTTGGATGGTATTACAGTGGAATTTATTAAAAAAGGGGGTGACTGTATTGTGGACTGGTTGGTAAGGTTATTTAATGTATGTATGACTCATGGTGAGGTGCCTGAGGATTGGCGGAATGCGTGCATAGTGCCATTGTACAAAGGCAAAGGGGATAAGAGTGAGTGCTCAAATTACAGAGGTATAAGTTTGTTGAGTATTCCTGGTAAATTATATGGGAGGGTATTGATTGAGAGGGTGAAGGCATGTACAGAGCATCAGATCGGGGAAGAGCAGTGTGGTTTCAGAAGTGGTAGAGGATGTGTGGATCAGGTGTTTGCTTTGAACAATGTATGTGAGAAATACTTAGAAAAGCAAATGGATTTGTATGTAGCATTTATGGATCTGGAGAAGGCATATGATAGAGTTGATAGAGATGCTCTGTGGAAGGTATTAAGAATATATGGTGTGGGAGGAAAGTTGTTAGAAGCAGTGAAAAGTTTTTATCGAGGATGTAAGGCATGTGTACGTGTAGGAAGAGAGGAAAGTGATTGGTTCTCAGTGAATGTAGGTTTGCGGCAGGGGTGTGTGATGTCTCCATGGTTGTTTAATTTGTTTATGGATGGGGTTGTTAGGGAGGTGAATGCAAGAGTTTTGGAAAGAGGGGCAAGTATGAAGTCTGTTGGGGGTGAGAGAGCTTGGGAAGTGAGTCAGTTGTTGTTCGCTGATGATACAGCGCTGGTGGCTGATTCATGTGAGAAACTGCAGAAGCTGGTGACTGAGTTTGGTAAAGTGTGTGGAAGAAGAAAGTTAAGAGTAAATGTGAATAAGAGCAAGGTTATTAGGTACAGTAGGGTTGAGGGTCAAGTCAATTGGGAGGTGAGTTTGAATGGAGAAAAACTGGAGGAAGTGAAGTGTTTTAGATATCTGGGAGTGGACCTGGCAGCGGATGGAACCATGGAAGCGGAAGTGGATCATAGGGTGGGGGAGGGGGCGAAAATTCTGGGGGCCTTGAAGAATGTGTGGAAGTCGAGAACATTATCTCGGAAAGCAAAAATGGGTATGTTTGAAGGAATAGTGGTTCCAACAATGTTGTATGGTTGCGAGGCGTGGGCTATGGATAGAGTTGTGCGCAGGAGGATGGATGTGCTGGAAATGAGATGTTTGAGGACAATGTGTGGTGTGAGGTGGTTTGATCGAGTGAGTAACGTAAGGGTAAGAGAGATGTGTGGAAATAAAAAGAGCGTGGTTGAGAGAGCAGAAGAGGGTGTTTTGAAGTGGTTTGGGCACATGGAGAGAATGAGTGAGGAAAGATTGACCAAGAGGATATATGTGTCGGAGGTGGAGGGAACGAGGAGAAGAGGGAGACCAAATTGGAGGTGGAAAGATGGAGTGAAAAAGATTTTGTGTGATCGGGGCCTGAACATGCAGGAGGGTGAAAGGAGGGCAAGGAATAGAGTGAATTGGAGCGATGTGGTATACCAGGGTTGACGTGCTGTCAGTGGATTGAATCAAGGCATGTGAAGCGTCTGGGGTAAACCATGGAAAGCTGTGTAGGTATGTATATTTGCGTGTGTGGACGTATGTATATACATGTGTATGGGGGGGGGGGGGGGGGTTGGGCCATTTCTTTCGTCTGTTTCCTTGCGCTACCTCGCAAACGCGGGAGACAGCGACAAAGTATAAAAAATAAAAAAATAAATATATATATATATATATATATATATATATATATATATATATATATATATATATATATATATTGCTTTGTTGCTGTCTCCCGCGTTAGCGAGGTAGCGCAAGGAGACTGACCAAAGAATGGCCCAACCCACCCACATACACATGTATATACATACACGTCCACACACGCAAATATACTACCTGTACATCTCAAAGTATACATATATATATATACACACACAGACATATACATATATACACATGTGCGAAATTCATACTGTCTGCCTTTATTCATTCCCATCGCCACCTCGCCACACATGAAATAACAACCCCCTCCCCCCTCATGTGTGCGAGGTAGCGCTAGGAAAAGACAACAAAGGCCACATTCGTTCACACTCAGTCTCTAGCTGTCATGTAATAATGCATCGAAACCACAGCTCCCTTTCCACATCCAGGCCCCACACAACTTTCCATTTCATGGTTTACCCAGAAGCTTCACATGCCCTGGTTCAATCCATTGACAGCACGTCGACCCCGGTATACCACATCGTTCCAATTCACTCTATTCCTTGCACGCCTTTCACCCTCCTGCATGTTCAGGCTCCGATCACTCAAAATCTTTTTCACTCCATCTTTCCACCTCCAATTTGGTCTCCCACTTCTCCCCCTCCACCTCTGACACATATATCCTCTTGGTCAATCTTTTTGTCACTCACCCTCTTCATGTGGCCAAACCATTTCAAAACACACTCTTCTGCTCTCTCAACCACACTCTTTTTATTATCACACATCTCTCTTACCCTATTATTACTTACTCGATCAAACCACCTCACACCACATATTGTCCTCAAACGTCTCACTTCCAGCACAGCCACCCTCTTGCGCACAACTCTATCCATAGCCCACGCCTCGCAACCATACAACATTGTTGGAACCACTATTCCTTCAAACACACCCATTTTTGCTTTCCGAGATAATGTTCTGGACTTCCACACATTCTTCAAGGCTCCCAGAATTTTTCCCCCTCGCCCACCCTATGATTCACTTCCGTTTCCATGGTTCCATCCGCTGCCAAATCCACTTCCAGATATCTAAAACACTTCACTTCCTCCAGTTTTTCTCCATTCAAACTTACCTCCCAATTGACTTGACCCTCAACCATACTGTACCGAATAACCTTGCTCTTATTCACATTTACTCTCAACTTTCTTCTTTCACACACTTTACCAAACTCAGTCACCAGCTTCTGCAGTTTCTCACATGAATCAGCCACCAGCGTTGTATGATCAGCGAACAACTGACTCACTTCCCAAGCTCTCTCATCCACAACAGACCGCATACTTGCCCCTCTTTCCAAAACTCTTGCATTCACCTCCCTAACAACCCCATCCATAAACAAATTAAACAACCATGGAGACATCACACACCCCTGCCGCAAACCTACATTCACTGAGAACCAATCACTTTCCTCTCTTCCTACACGTACACATGCCTTACATCCTCGATAGAAACTTTTCATTGCTTCTAACAACTTGCCTCCAACACCATATATTCTTAATACCTTCCACAGAGCATCTCTATCAACTCTATCATATGCCTTCTCCAGATCCATAAATGCTACATACAAATCCATTTGCTTTTCTAAGTATTTCTCACATACATTCCTCAAAGCAAACACCTGATCCACACATCCTCTACCACTTCTGAAACCACACTGCACTTCCCCAATCTGATGCTCTGTACATACCTTCACCCTCTCAATCAATACCCTCCCATATAATCTACCAGGAATACTCAACAAACTTATACCTCTGTAATCATATTCAATCAATTATGAGCTTACAGGAATGTCCAGATCCTGTAAATACATTCCAAAACACATTAAAAAAGACCAAAATACTACACATTAGCCATTAAGTCAAATTCCTCTGCACGATACTTAAAATCAATAATGATCCACTGCTTCTGAGAAAAAAAGTTGATGTAATGTAGAGAAGATCTTATAGTGACAACTTGAAATTATCAAACTTTGTACTATACTATATAGATGCTTTTCAGTAGCACTGTTATTAGTGCGTAGTATATATCATCTCTCATATAATATGCTTCACATGATCTCTTCCTCACCAATGTCCTTCACAATTATTGGAGGGCATACAAATATGTTGAATATAACATTTACCTTGATCATGAGGCACTAAATATCACATTTCATTTATGTACCAAAAGTTCTTCCATCATTACATCAGATTAGATATGTTGGAACACATGGAGTAAATAGAAGTCAGAGATACTACAGAAATCAAATATGCATGAAGTGAACAGCAGGCAAACCACCAAGTTGGGTAAAGTATGAATTGAAATCTTGCTTTTTCAAACATACAATTAAGAAAATATATCTTATACACATATATGCATGCAAATGCCATTGATTATAACACAATATTAAGAGTAGGTAACATTTTCTAAAGCTAAACTGTAATGGCTTTAAATAGCAAAATATAGAATAACATGGTTTAAACTATATATGAATTACAACTTTGCATCTTTGATATTGTCGGTCAAAGCAGTAACAAGGGGTTGCTGGCGAGAAGCTAGAAGTCCAGTGTCAGGTGCTGATTCCAAGATGATTTTCTGAAGTTATTTGAACATTGGGTGTGAAGAGCCTCCAGCTAAACCAAGGATGACAGATTCACTTGTTGTCAGAAAAGCTTCGTCCTAGCTTCGTCTCTTCGATGTATATCAACTGACTGTTATATTTCTCTCTTGTGTCTCTCCTGATGATGTGATTATTACATGAAAGTGCACTTGGGAACTTTTCGTGTTTCATTTTCCCCATGGACTCATAGCAATATCTTGATCACGCGCAAAATTGTGATCCTTTCCAATATATGTATATATATATATATATATATATATATATATATATATATATATATATATATATATATATATATATATATATATATATATATATATATATATATATATATATATATATATATATATATATATATATGTATATATATATATATATTTTATCCCTAGGGATAGGGGAAAAAGAATACTTCCCACGTATTCCCTGCGTGTCGTAGAAGGCGACTAAAAGGGGAGGGAGCGGGGGCTGGAAATCTTCCCCTCTCGTTTTTTTTTTTTTAATTTTCCAAAAGAAGGAACAGAGAAGAGGGCCTGGTGAGGATTATTCCCTCAAAGGCCCAGTCCTCTGTTCTTAACGCTACCTCGCTAATGCGTGAAATGGCGAATAGTTTGAAAGAAAGAAAAGAAAGAATATATATATATATATATATATATATATATATATATATATATATATATATATATATATATATATATATATATATATATATATATATGTATATGTATATATATATATATATGTAAATATATATATATATATTTTTTTTTTTTATACTTTGTCGCTGTCTCCCGCGTTTGCGAGGTAGCGCAAGGAAACAGACGAAAGAAATGGCCCAACCCCACCCCATACACATGTATATACACACGTCCACACACGCAAATATACATACCTACACAGCTTTCCATGGTTTACCCCAGACGCTTCACCTGCCTTGATTCAATCCACTGACAGCACGTCAGCCCCGGTATACCATATCGCTCCAATTTACTCTATTCCTTGCCCTCCTTTCACCCTCCTGCATGTTCAGGCCCCGATCACACAAAATCTTTTTCACTCCATCTTTCCACCTCCAATTTGGTCTCCCTCTTCTCCTTGTTCCCTCCACCTCCGACACATATATCCTCTTGGTCAATCTTTCCTCACTCATCCTCTCCATGTGCCCAAACCACTTCAAAACACCCTCTTCTGCTCTCTCAACCACGCTCTTTTTATTTCCACACATCTCTCTTACCCTTACGTTACTCACTCGATCAAACCACCTCACACCACACATTGTCCTCAAACATCTCATTTCCAGCACATCCATCCTCCTGCGCACAACTCTCTCCATAGCCCACGCCTCGCAACCATACAACATTGTTGGAACCACTATTCCTTCAAACATACCCATTTTTGCTTTCGAGATAATGTTCTCGACTTCCACACATTCTTCAAGGCCCCCAGAATTTTCGCCCCCTCCCCCACCCTATGATCCACTTCCGCTTCCATGGTTCCATCCGCTGCCAGATCCACTCCCAGATATCTAAAACACTTCACTTCCTCCAGTTTTTCTCCATTCAAACTCACCTCCCAATTGACTTGACCCTCAACCCTACTGTACCTAATAACCTTGCTCTTATTCACATTTACTATTAACTTTCTTCTTCCACACACTTTACCAAACTCAGTCACCAGCTTCTGCAGTTTCTCACATGAATCAGCCACCAGCGCTGTGTCATCAGCGAACAACAACTGACTCACTTCCCAAGCTCTCTCATCCCCAACAGACTTCATACTTGCCCCTCTTTCCAAAACTCTTGCATTTACCTCCCTAACAACCCCATCCATAAACAAATTAAACAACCATGGAGACATCACACACCCCTGCCGCAAACCTACATTCACTGAGAACCAATCACTTTCCTCTCTTCCTACACGTACACATGCCTTACATCCTCGATAAAAACTTTTCACTGCTTTTAACAACTTTCCT
Source organism: Panulirus ornatus (assembly GCF_036320965.1). Taxonomy (NCBI): domain Eukaryota; kingdom Metazoa; phylum Arthropoda; class Malacostraca; order Decapoda; family Palinuridae; genus Panulirus; species Panulirus ornatus. The sequence continues at coordinate 32,565,077 of NC_092237.1, forward strand.
CCCACACCATATATTCTTAATACCTTCCACAGAGCATCTCTATCAACTCTATCATATGCCTTCTCCAGATCCATAAATGCTACATACAAATCCATTTGCTTTTCTAAGTATTTCTCACATACATTCTTCAAAGCAAACACCTGATGCACACATCCCCTACCACTTCTGAAACCACACTGCTCTTCCCCAATCTGATGCTCTGTACATGCCTTCACCCTCTCAATTAATACCCTCTCATATAATTTACCAGGAATACTCAACAAACTTATAAGTCTGTAATTTGAGCACCCACTCTTATCCCCTTTGCCTTTGTACAATGGCACTATGCACGCATTCCGCCAATCCTCAGGCACCTCACCATGAGTCATACATACATTAAATAACCTTACCAACCAGTCAACAATACAGTCACCCCCTTTTTTAATAAATTCCACTGCAATACCATCCAAACCTGCTGCCTTGCCGGCTTTCATCTTCCGCAAAGCTTTCACTACCTCTTCTCTGTTTACCAAATCATTTTCCCTAACCCTCTCACTTTGCACACCACCTCGACCAAAACACCCTATATCTGCCACTCTATCATCAAACACATTCAACAAACCTTCGAAATACTCACTTCATCTCCTTCTCACATCACCACTACTTGTTATCACCTCCCCATTTGCGCCCTTCACTGAAGTTCCCATTTGCTCCCTTGTCTTACGCACTTTATTTACCTCCTTCCAGAACATCTTTTAATTCTCCCTAAAATTTAATGATACTCTCTCACCCCATCTCTCATTTGCCCTTTTTTTCACCTCTTGCACCTTTCTCTTGACCTCCTGTCTCTTTCTTTTATACATCTCCCACTCAATTGCATTTTTTCCCTGCAAAAATCGTCCAAATGCGTCTCTCTTCTCTTTCACTAATACTCTTACTTCTTCATCCACCACTCACTACCCTTTCAAATCAACCCACCTCCCACTCTTCTCATGCCACAAGCATCTTTTGCGCAATCCATCACTGATTCCCTAAATACATCCCATTCCTCCCTCACTCCCCTTACTTCCATTGTTCTCACCTTTTTCCATTCTGTACTCAGTCTCTCCTGGTACTTCCTCACACAGGTCTCCTTCTCAAGCTCACTTACTCTCACCACCCTCTTCACCCCAACATTCACTCTTCTTTTCTGAAAACCCATACAAATCTTCACCTTAGCCTCCACAAGATAATGATCAGACATCCCTCCAGTTGCACCTCTCAGCACATTAACATCCAAAAGTCTCTCTTTCGCACGCCTGTCAATTAACACGTAATCCAATAACGCTCTCTGGCCATCTCTCCTACTTACATAAGTATACTTATGTATATCTCGCTTTTTAAACCAGGTATTCCCAATCATCAGTCCTTTTTCAGCACATAAATCTACAAGCTCTTCACCATTTCCATTTACAACACTGAACACCCCATGTATACCAGTTATTCCCTCAACTGCCACATTACTCACCTTTGCATTCAAATCACCCATCACTATAACCCGGTCTCGTGCATCAAAACCACTAACACACTCATTCAGCTGCTCCCAAAACACTTGCCTCTCTTGATCTTTCTTCTCATGCCCAGGTGCATAAGCACCAATAATCACCCACCTCTCTCCATCAACTTTCAGTTTTACCCATATTAATCGAGAATTTACTTTCTTACACTCTATCACATACTCCCACAACTCCTGTTTCAGGAGTATTGCTACTCCTTCCCTTGCTCTTGTCCTCTCACGAACCCCTGACTTTACTCCCCAGACATTCCCAAACCACTCTTCCCCTTTACCCTTGAGCTTCGTTTCACTCAGAGCCAAAACATCCAGGTTCCTTTCCTCAAACATACTACCTATCTCTCCTTTTTTTCACATCTTGGTTACATCCACACACATTTAGGCACCCCACTCTGAGCCTTCGAGGAGGATGAGCACTCCCCGCGTGACTCCTTCTTCTGTTTCCCATTTTAGAAAGTTAATACAAGGAGGGGAGGATTTCTGGCCCCCCGCTCCCGTCCCCTCTAGTCGCTTTCTACGACACGCGAGGAATACGTGGGAAGTATTCTTTCACCCCTATCCCCAGGGATAATATACATATATATATACATATACACATACACACACATACACATACATACGCACATATACACACACACACACATACATATATATACATATGAAAAATGTAAGAAACAATTTATATATATATATATATATATATATATATATATATATATATATATATATATATATATATATATATATATATATATATATATTGGCGGAATGCTAAAAGGGAAAACATAAGGAGTCACGCGGGGAGTGCTCATCCTTCTCAAAGGCTCAGACTGGGGTGTCTGAACGTGTGTGGATGTAACCAAGATGAGATAAAAAGGAGAGAAAGGTAGTATATTTGAGTAAAGGAACCTGGATGTTTTGGCTCTGAGTGAAACGAAGCTCAAGGGTAAAGGGGAAGAGTGGTTTGGAATGTCTGGGGAGTAAAGTCAGGGGTTAGTGAAAGGACAAGAGCAAGGGAAGGAGTATCATTACTCCTGAAACAAGAGTGGTGGGAGTATGTGATAGAGTGTAGGAAAGTAAATTCTAGATTGATATGGGTAAAACTGAAATTGGATGGAGAGAGATGGGTGATAATTGTTCCATATGCACCTGGGAATGAGAAGAAAGATCATGAGAGGCAAGTGTTTTGGGAGCAGCTGAATGAGTGTGTTAGTGGTTTTGATGCACGAGGCCGGATTATAGTGATGGGTGATTTGAATGCGAATGTGAGTAATGTGGCGGTTGAGGGAATAACTGGTGTACATGGGGTGTTCAGTGTTGTAAATGGAAATGGTGAAGAGCTTGTAGATGTGTGTGCTGAAAAAAGACTGGTGATTGGGAATACATGGTTTAAAAAGAGAGATATACATAAGTATACGTATGTAAATAGGAGAGATGGCCAGAGAGCGTTATTGGATTACGTGTTAAATGATAGGCGCGCGAAAGAGAGCCTTTTAGATGTTAATGTGCCGAGGGGTGCAACTGGAGGGATGTCTGATCATTATCTTGTGGAGGCAAATTTTGTGGTGAAGAGAGTGGTGAGAATAAGAGAGCTTGGGAAGGAGACTTGTCTGAGGAAGTACCAGGATGGACTGAATACAGAATGGAAAAAGGTGTGAACAAAGGACATAAGGGGAATGGAGAGGGGGGAAGAATAAGATGTATTGAGGGAATCAGTGATGGCTTGCGCAAAAGATGCTTGTGGCATGAGAAGCGTTGGAGGTAGGGCATATTAGAAAGGGTAGTGAGTGGTGGGATGAAGAAGTAAAGATTATTAGTGAAAGAGAAGAGAGAGGCATTTGGACGATTTGTGCTGGGAAATATAGCAAATGACTGGGAGATGTATGAAAGAAACAGGCAGGAGGTCAAGAGAAAGGTGCAAGAAGGTGATAAAAAAAGGCAACTGAGAGTTGGGGTGACAGAGTATCATAAAATTTTAGGGAGAATATATAGATGTTTTGGAAGGAGGTAAATAAAGTGCGTAAGACAAGGAAACAAATGGGAACTTCAGTGAAGGGGGCGAATAGGGACGTGATAACAAGTAGTGGTGATGTGAGAAGATGGAGTGAGTATTTTAAGGTTTCTTGAATGTGTTTGATGATAGAGTGGCAGATATAGGGTGTTTTGATCGGGGTGATGTGCAAAGTGAGAGGGTTTGGAAGAATGATTAAGTAAACAGAGAAGAGG
>NC_092237.1:32573833-32581333 GCF_036320965.1 Panulirus ornatus
AGTGGCAGATATAGGGTGTTTTGGTCGAGGTGGTGTGCAAAGTGCGAGGGTTAGGGAAAATGATTTGGTAAACAGAGAAGAGGTAGTAAAAGCTTTGCGGAAGATGAAAGCCGGCAAGGCAGCAGGTTTGGATGGTATTGCAGTGGAATTTATTAAAAAAGGGGGTGACTGTATTGTTGACTGGTTGGTAAGGTTATTTAATGTATGTATGACTCATGGTGAGGTGCCTGAGGATTGGCGGAATGCGTGCATAGTGCCATTGTACAAAGGCAAAGGGGATAAGAGTGAGTGCTCAAATTACAGAGGTATAAGTTTGTTGAGTATTCCTGGTAAATTATATGGGAGGGTATTGATTGAGAGGGTGAAGGCATGTACAGAGCATCAGATTGGGGAAGAGCAGTGTGGTTTCAGAAGTGGTAGAGGATGTGTGGATCAGGTGTTTGCTTTGAAGAATGTATGTGAGAAATACTTAGAAAAGCAAATGGATTTGTATGTAGCATTTATGGATCTGGAGAAGGCATATGATAGAGTTGATAGAGATGCTCTGTGGAAGGTATTAAGAATATATGGTGTGGGAGGCAAGTTGTTAGAAGCAGTGAAAAGTTTTATCGAGGATGTAAGGCATGTGTACGTGTAGGAAGAGAGGAAAGTGATTGGTTCTCAGTGAATGTAGGTTTGCGGCAGGGGTGTGTGATGTCTCCATGGTTGTTTAATTTGTTTATGGATGGGGTTGTTAGGGAGGTGAATGCAAGAGTTTTGGAAAGAGGGGCAAGTATGAAGTCTGTTGGGGATGAGAGAGCTTGGGAAGTGAGTCAGTTGTTGTTCGCTGATGATACAGCGCTGGTGGCTGATTCATGTGAGAAACTGCAGAAGCTGGTGACTGAGTTTGGTAAAGTGTGTGAAGAAGAAAGTTAAGAGTAAATGTGAATAAGAGCAAGGTTATTAGGTACAGTAGGGTTGAGGGTCAAGTCAATTGGGAGGTGAGTTTGAATGGAGAAAAACTGGAGGAAGTGAAGTGTTTTAGATATCTGGGAGTGGATCTGGCAGCGGATGGAACCATGGAAGCGGAAGTGGATCATAGGGTGGGGGAGGGGGCGAAAATTCTGGGAGCCTTGAAGAATGTGTGGAAGTCGAGAACATTATCTCGGAAAGCAAAAATGGGTATGTTTGAAGGAATAGTGGTTCCAACAATGTTGTATGGTTGCGAGGCGTGGGCTATGGATAGAGTTGTGCGCAGGAGGATGGATGTGCTGGAAATGAGATGTTTGAGGACAATGTGTGGTGTGAGGTGGTTTGATCGAGTAAGTAACGTAAGGGTAAGAGAGATGTGTGGAAATAAAAAGAGCGTGGTTGAGAGAGCAGAAGAGGGTGTTTTGAAATGGTTTGGGCACATGGAGAGAATGAGTGAGGAAAGATTGACCAAGAGGATATATGTGTCGGAGGTGGAGGGAACGAGGAGAAGAGGGAGACCAAATTGGAGGTGGAAAGATGGAGTGAAAAAGATTTTGTGTGATCGGGGCCTGAACATGCAGGAGGGTGAAAGGAGGGCAAGGAATAGAGTGAATTGGAGCGATGTGGTATACCGGGGTTGACGTGCTGTCAGTGGATTGAATCAAGGCATGTGAAGCGTCTGGGGTAAACCATGGAAAGCTGTGTAGGTATGTATATTTGCGTGTGTGGACGTATGTATATACATGTGTATGGGGGTGGGTTGGGCCATTTCTTTCGTCTGTTTCCTTGCGCTACCTCGCAAACGCGGGAGACAGCGACAAAGCAAAAAAAAAAAAAAAAAGATATATATATATATATATATATATATATATATATCTAAAACTTCACTTCCTCCAGTTTTTCTCCATTCAAACTCACCTCCCAATTGACTTGACCCTCACTCCTACTGTACCTAATAACCTTGCTCTTATTCACATTTACTCTCAACTTTCTTCTTCCACACACTTTACCAAACTCAGTCACCAGCTTCTGCAGTTTCTCACATGAATCAGCCACCAGCGCTGTATCATCAGCGAACAACAACTGACTCACTTCCCAAGCTCTCTCATCCCCAACAGACTTCATACTTGCCCCTCTTTCCAGGACTCTTGCATTTACCTCCCTTACAACCCCATCCATAAACAAATTAAACAACCATGGAGACATCACACATCCCTGCCGCAAACCTACATTCACTGAGAACCAATCACTTTCCTCTCTTCCTACACGTACACATGCCTTACATCCTCGATAAAAACTTTTCACTGCTTCTAACAACTTTCCTCCCACACCATATATTCTTAATACCTTCCACAGAGCATCTCTATCAACTCTATCATATGCCTTCTCCAGATCCATAAATGCTACATACAAATCCATTTGCTTTTCTAAGTATTTCTCACATACATTCTTCAAAGCAAACACCTGATCCACACATCCTCTACCACTTCTGAAACCGCACTGCTCTTCCCCAATCTGATGCTCTGTACATGCCTTCACCCTCTCAATCAATACCCTCCCATATAATTTACCAGGAATACTCAACAAACTTATACCTCTGTAATTTGAGCACTCACTCTTATCCCCTTTGCCTTTGTACAATGGCACTATGCACGCATTCCGCCAATCCTCAGGCACCTCACCATGAGTCATACATACATTAAATAACCTTACCAACCAGTCAACAATACAGTCACCCCCTTTTTTAATAAATTCCACTGCAATACCATCCAAACCTGCTGCCTTGCCGGCTTTCATCTTCCGCAAAGCTTTTACTACCTCTTCTCTGTTTACCAAATCATTTTCCCTAACCCTCTCACTTTGCACACCACCTCGACCAAAACACCCTATATCTGCCACTCTGTCATCAGACACATTCAACAGACCTTCAAAATACTCATTCCATCTCCTTCTCACATCACCGCTACTTGTTATCACCTCCCCATTTACGCCCTTCACTGAAGTTCCCATTTGCTCCCTTGTCTTACGCACCCTATTTACCTCCTTCCAGAACATCTTTTTATTCTCCCTAAAATTTACTGATAGTCTCTCACCCCAACTCTCATTTGCCCTTTTTTTCACCTCTTGCACCTTTCTCTTGACCTCCTGTCTCTTTCTTTTATACATCTCCCACTCAATTGCATTTTTTCCCTGCAAAAATCGTCCAAATGCCTCTCTCTTCTCTTTCACTAATACTCTTACTTCTTCATCCCACCACTCACTACCCTTTCTAAACAGCCCACCTCCCACTCTTCTCATGCCACAAGCATCTTTTGCGCAATCCATCACTGATTCCCTAAATACATCCCACTCCTCCCCCACTCCCCTTACTTCCATTGTTCTCACCTTTTTCCATTCTGTACACAGTCTCTCCTGGTACTTCCCCACACAGGTCTCCTTCCCAAGCTCACTTACTCTCACCACCTTCTTCACCCCAACATTCACTCCTCTTTTCTGAAAACCCATACTAATCTTCACCTTAGCCTCCACAAGATAATGATCAGACATCCCTCCAGTAGCACCTCTCAGCACATTAACATCCAAAAGTCTCTCTTTCGCACGCCTGTCAATTAACACGTAATCCAATAACGCTCTCTGGCCATCTCTCCTACTTACATAAGTATACTTATGTATATCTCGCTTTTTAAACCAGGTATTCCCAATCATCAGTCCTTTTTCAGCACATAAATCTACAAGCTCTTCACCATTTCCATTTACAACACTGAACACCCCATGCATACCAATTATTCCCTCAACTGCCACATTACTCACCTTTGCATTCAAATAAGAGCAAGGTTATTAGGTACAGTAGGAGTGAGGGTCAAGTCAATTGGGAGGTGAGTTTGAATGGAGAAAAACTGGAGGAAGTGAAGTGTTTTAGATATCTGGGAGTGGATCTGTCAGCGGATGGAACCATGGAAGCGGAAGTGGATCATAGGGTGGGGGAGGGGGCGAAAATTTTGGGAGCCTTGAAAAATGTGTGGAAGTCGAGAACATCATCTCGGAAAGCAAAAATGGGTATGTTTGAGGGAATAGTGGTTCCAACAATGTTGTATGGTTGCGAGGCGTGGGCTATGGATAGATATGTGCGCAGGAGGATGGATGTGCTGGAAATGAGATGTTTGAGGACAATGTGTGGTGTGAGGTGGTTTGATCGAGTAAGTAACGTAAGGGTAAGAGAGATGTGTGGAAATAAAAAGAGCGTGGTTGAGAGAGCAGAAGAGGGTGTTTTGAAATGGTTTGGGCACATGGAGAGAATGAGTGAGGAAATCTTTTTCACTCCATCTTTCCACCTCCAATTTGGTCTCCCTCTTCTCCTCGTTCCCTCCACCTCCGATACATATATCCTCTTGGTCAATCTTTCCTCACTCATTCTCTCCATGTGCCCAAACCATTTCAAAACACCCTCTTCTGCTCTCTCAACCACGCTCTTTTTATTTCCACACATCTCTCTCACCCTTACGTTACTTACTCGATCAAACCACCTCACACCACACATTGTCCTCAAACATCTCATTTCCAGCACATCCATCCTCCTGCGCACATATCTATCCATAGCCCACGCCTCGCAACCATACAACATTGTTGGAACCACTATTCCCTCAAACATACCCATTTTTGCTTTCCGGGATAATGTTCTCGACTTCCACACATTTTTCAAGGCTCCCAAAATTTTCGCCCCCTCCCCCACCCTATGATCCACTTCCGCTTCCATGGTTCCATCCGCTGACAGATCCACTCCCAGATATCTAAAACACTTCACTTCCTCCAGCCTCTCACCATTCAAACTCACCTCCCAATTGACTTGACCCTCAACCCTACTGTACCTAATAACCTTGCTCTTATTAACATTTACTCTTAACTTTCTTCTTCCACACACTTTACCAAACTCCGTCACCAGCTTCTGCAGTTTCTCACATGAATCCGCCACCAGCGCTGTATCATCAGCGAACAACAACTGACTCACTTCCCAAGCTCTCTCATCCCCAACAGACTTCATACTTGCCCCTCTTTCCAAAACTCTTGCATTTACCTCCCTAACAACCCCATCCATAAACAAATTAAACAACCATGGAGACATCACACACCCCTGCCGCAAACCTACATTCACTGAGAACCAATCACTTTCCTCTCTTCCTACACGTACACATGCCTTACATCCTCGATAAAAACTTTTCACTGCTTCTAACAACTTGCCTCCCACACCATATATTCTTAATACCTTCCACAGAGCATCTCTATCAACTCTATCATATGCCTTCTCCAGATCCATAAATGCTACATACAAATCCATTTGCTTTTCTAAGTATTTCTCACATACATTCTTCAAAGCAAACACCTGATCCACACATCCTCTACCACTTCTGAAACCACACTGCTCTTCCCCAATCTGATGCTCTGTACATGCCTTCACCCTCTCAATCAATACCCTCCCATATAATTTACCAGGAATACTCAACAAACTTATACCTCTGTAATTTGAGCACTCACTCTTATCCCCTTTGCCTTTGTACAACGGCACTATGCAAGCATTCCGCCAATCCTCAGGCACCTCACCATGAGTCATACATACATTAAATAACCTTACCAACCAGTCAACAATACAGTCACCCCCTTTTTTAATAAATTCCACTGCAATACCATCCAAACCTGCTGCCTTGCCGGCTTTCATCTTCCGCAAAGCTTTTACTACCTCTTCTCTGTTTACCAAATCATTTTCCCTAACCCTCTCACTTTGCACACCACCTCGACCCAAACACCCTATATCTGCCACTCTGTCATCAGACACATTCAACAAACCTTCAAAATACTCATTCCATCTCCTTCTCACATCACCACTACTTGTTATCACCTCCCCATTTACGCCCTTTACTGAAGTTCCCATTTGCTCCCTTGTCTTACGCACCCTATTTACCTCCTTCCAGAACATCTTTTTATTCTCCCTAAAATTTACTGATAGTCTCTCACCCCAACTCTCATTTGCCCTTTTTTTTTCACCTCTTGCACCTTTCTCTTGACCTCCTGTCTCTTTCTTTTATACTTCTCCCACTCAATTGCATTTTTTCCCTGCAAAAATCGTCCAAATGCCTCTCTCTTCTCTTTCACTAATACTCTTACTTCTTCCTCCCACCACTCACTACCCTTTCTAAACAGCCCACCTCCCACTCTTCTCATGCCACAAGCATCTTTTGCGCAATCCATCACTGATTCCCTAAATACATCCCATTCCTCCCCCACTCCCCTTACTTCCATTGTTCTCACCTTTTTCCATTCTGTACACAGAATATATATATATATATATATATATATATATATATATATATATATATATATATATATATATATATATATATATATATATATATATATATATATATATATATATATATATATATATATATATATATATATATATATATATATATATATATATATACATCTTTCTTTCAAACTAATCGCCATTTCCCGCATTAGCGAGGTAGCGTTAAGAACAGAGGACTGGGCCTTTGATTGAATATCCTCACCTGGCCCAATTCTCTGTTCCTTCTTTTGGAAAATTAAAATGAACCGAGAGGGGAGGATTTCCAGCCCCCTGCTCCCTTCCCTTTTAGTCGCCTTCTACGACACGCAGGGAATACGTGGGAAGTATTCTTTCTCCCCTATCCCCAGGGTATATACATATATATCCCTGGGTATAGAGGATTAAGAATATATATATATATTTGCATGTGTGGACGTGTATGTATATACATCAGCGAGGTACCGCAAGGAAACAGACAAGGAATGGCCCAACCCACCCACATACACATGTATATATGTAAATGCCCACACACGCACATATACATTCTTATACATTTCAGCGTATACATACATATACATCCACAGACAAGTATACACATGTACATATTCATACTTGCTGCCTTCATCAATTCCAGTCACCACCTCGGCACATATTAAATAGCATCCCCTCCTCTCCAGTGAGGTAGCATGCATATATATATATATATATATATATATATATATATATATATATATATATATATATATATATATATATTTTTCTTTTTTTTTTAACTTTGTCGCTGTCTCCCACGTTTGCGAGGTAGCGCAAGGAAACAGACGAAATAAAAAAAGCCCAACCCACCCCCATACACATGTATATACATACGTCCACACACGCAAATATACATACCTACACAGCTTTCCGTGGTTTACCCCAGACGCTTCACATGCCCTGATTCAATCCACTGACAACACGTCAACCCCGGTATACCACATCGATCCAATTCACTCTATTCCTTGCCCTCCTTTCACCCTCCTGCATGTTCAGGACCCGATCACACAAATTCTTTTTCACTCCATCTTTCCACCTCCAATTTGGTCTCCCACTTCTCCTCGTTCCCTCCACCTCCGACACATATATCCTCTTGGTCAATCTTTCCTCACTCATTCTCTCCATGTGCCCAAACCATTTTAAAACACCCTCTTCTGCTCTCTCAACCACACTCT
>NC_092237.1:32586333-32792759 GCF_036320965.1 Panulirus ornatus
TTTCACTGCTTCTAACAACTTGCCTCTCACACCATATATTCTTACTACCTGCCACAGAGCATCTCTATCAACTCTATCATATGCCTTCTCCAGATCCATAAATGCTACATACAAATCCATTTGCTTTTCTAAGTATTTCTCACATACATTCTTCAAAGCAAACACCTGATCCTAACATCCTCTACCACTTCTAAACTACACTGCTCTTCCCCAATCTGATGCTCTGTACATGCCTTCACCCTCTCAATACCTTTGTAATTTGAGCACTCAGTCTTATCCCCTTTGCCTTTGTACAATGGCACTATGCACGCATTCCGCCAATCCTCAGGCACCTCACCATGAGTCATACATACATTAAATAACCTTACCAACCGGTCAACAATACAGTCACTCCCTTTTTTAATAAATTAAACTGCAATACCATCCAAACCTGCTGCCTTGCCGGTTTTCATCTTCCGCAAAGCTTCTACTACCTCTTCTCTGTTTACCAAATCATGTTCTTCCGCCCACCAGTGATGCTACTACGTTTGTGAATCAAGAACCACTGCAACACAAACCTCGCCACGTGGTAGAGTGTCCCGCAGTGTATCGAGACAGACTTCCCCAGAACTTTTTTAAAGGGGAAGTAAATGTTTATAGTTGTGTTACTGGAGTGATAGTTTTCATACATAGTGCTTTGACAAGAAAATAGTGAAATTGGAAAAAATGTAGCTTAGACATTGAAGCTTATTGATACAGTGGTTAAATTGATGAGAACTACTATTGACGTTTGTGTAAATAAATTATACATTTCCCTTTTCCATAGCCAGAGGTTGAACCATTATGTGACATTAATTTTTTCATTTCATTTCAAGCTAGAAGTTTCAGTTTTCTAAATTATTTCTTACATTTTTCATATGTATATATATGTATATGTGTGTGTGTGTGTGTGTGTGTGTGTGTGTGTGTGTGTGTGTGTGTGTATGTGCGTATGTATGTGTGTGAGGCGACAGTAAGGAGCGTCCACCACCCGAGGCAAGAAATTGCCCATCGCTGACCAACACTTCCACTGGACCTCTATCATCACCTCGTTAAGATCATCGTGTGTCAAGACATCATATAAAGCGCCTCTTCGCAAACGGAACTACCTTGGCCCACCAGTGATGCTACTACGTTTGTGAATCGGGAACCATTGCAACACAAACCTCGCCAGGTGGTAGAGTTTCCCGCAGTGTATCGAGACAGACTTCCCCAGAACTTTTTTTAAAGGCGAAGTAAATGTTTATAGTTGTGTTACTGGAGTGATAGTTTTCATACATGGTGTCTTGACAAGAAAATAGTGAAATTGGAGAAAAATGTAGCTTAGACATTGAAGCTTATTGATACAGTGGTTAAATTGATGAGAACTACTATTGACGTTTGTGTAAATAAATTATACATTTCCTTTTTCTATAGCCAGAGGTTGAACCATTATGTGACATTCATTTTTTTTTTTCATTCATTTCAAGCTAGAAGTTTCAGTTTTCTAAATTGTTTCTTACATTTTTCATATGTATATATATGTATGTGTGTGTGTGTGTGTGTGTATATGTGCGTATGTATGTGTATGTGTGTGTATGTGTATATGTATATTCTTTTTCTTTCATACTATTCGCCATTTCCCGCATTAGCGAGGTAGCATCGAGAACAGAGGACTGGGCCCCCGAGGGAACATCCCCACCTGGCCCCCTTCTCTATTCCCTCTTTTGGAGAAAAAAAAAAAAAAAGCGAGAGGGGAGGATTTCCAGCCCCCCGCTCCCTCCCCTTTTAGCCGCCTTCTACGACATGCAGGGAATACGTGGGAAGTATTCTTTCTCCCCTATCCCCTATCTGTTATCATTAATTCCACTCCTTATCTCTTATCATATGGAGTTGTTCAGGTACATTTAACCTTTTAGTTCATTCATACACATCCCAGTTTTAAAGTCAAACATGATCTTTCACAGTGACATACACATTTCTTATTTTTTCATCTGCATGAGGCTTTCATTCACTACTCTGCAATCAACTTTTACATATGTCTCCTAAACTACCATTTTTCCTGCATCATGATTCTATCATGCTGTTCTTCTCTTTCAACATATTTTTCTCTTCTTTCCACATCCTATTTTTTCTCTATCACTTTATCCATATGTAATGTCATTATGTGCTTCAGATTTTATTTCAATAAATAATCTACTTTAAAATCCCAGAATACAACATATTCATCATCATGAATAAGATTTTGGAGTCTACATATCTCTTTGAAACCATTAATTAAAGTCCCTATTCCTACACTTCTAAAGACCCTTGTGGCTAGATCTAAATGTTCATTTTTTTCAAATACCTTCCATATCACTTCACCCTTTTACAGTGCTGTACAGTTTTATCAACATCATTAAGTTATCATTTAAACTTCTTAGGAGAATTGTCTTACACTTTACTTCTGTGACCTGTATATTTTCATCCTCATTGCTTTTTCACTTAAATGTTTATTCTCTGACCAAATCAGGGACAGCAATTTGCCATCAAATTACTCTCTCTCATTGTAAAATCCATCATAGTAACTCAATGACTTTGTATCATGCATATTAGTGCTTATATTCCTTTTCACCAAATTTCGATTGTTTAAGTGACCAACTTTTTTCAGTCTGACAAATAGTATATCATGGATGCATACCAAGCAGTCCAGCCTAAACTACGCTGCTGAACTCTGACAACTACCTACAGTGTCTTCCAACAAATGCCTTTGGCAGATTAGCATATCACAGGCCAATGAGCCTGAAACCTGAACATCATCTAACCATAATATAAGCATTTATACTGACATAACAGTAAACCAGCAATAGCATTTTCCTTTAATCTCAAACCAGTGGTGCAGAACTATTCATCATGATTTCCAAAGACCTCATATCCAAAATACAACTTTGAGTATATGTATATATATATGTATATTATCCCTGGGGATAGGGGTGAAAGAATACTTCCCACGTATTCCTCGCGTGTCGTAGAAAGCGACTAGAGGGGACGGGAGCGGGGGGGCCAGAAATCCTCGCGGAATGCGTGCATAGTGCCATTGTACAAAGGCAAAGGGGATAAGAGTGAGTGCTCAAATTACAGAGGTATAGGTTTGTTGAGTATTCCTGGTAAATTATATGGGAGGGTATTGATTGAGAGGGTGAAGGCATGTACAGAGCATCAGATTGGGGAAGAGCAGTGTGGTTTCAGAAGTGGTAGAGGATGTGTGGATCAGGTGTTTGCTTTGAAGAATTTATGTGAGAAATACTTAGAAAAGCTAATGGATTTGTATGTAGCATTTATGGATCTGGAGAAGGCATATGATAGAGTTGATAGAGATGCTCTGTGGAAGGTATTAAGAATATATGGTGTGGGAGGAAAGTTGTTAAAAGCAGTGAAAAGTTTTTATCGAGGATTTAAAGCATGTGTACATGTAGGAAGAGAGGAAAGTGATTGGTTCTCAGTGAATGTAGGTTTGCGGCAGGGGTGTGTGATGTCTCCATGGTTGTTTAATTTGTTTATGGATGGGGTTGTTAGGGAGGTAAATGCAAGAGTTTTGGAAAGAGGGGCAAGTATGAAGTCTGTTGGGGATGAGAGAGCTTGGGAAGTGAGTCAGTTGTTGTTCGCTGATGATACAGCGCTGGTGGCTGATTCATGTGAGAAACTGCAGAAGCTGGTGACTGAGTTTGGTAAAGTGTGTGGAAGAAGAAAGTTAAGAGTAAATGTGAATAAGAGCAAGGTTATTAGGTACAGTAGGGTTGAGGGTCAAGTCAATTGGGAGGTGAGTTTGAATGGAGAAAAACTGGAGGAAGTGAAGTGTTTTAGATATCTGGGAGTGGATCTGGCAGCGGATGGAACCATGGAAGCGGAAGTGGATCATAGGGTGGGGGAGGGGGCGAAAATTCTGGGGGCCTTGAAGAATGTGTGGAAGTCGAGAACATTATCTCGGAAAGCAAAAATGGGTATGTTTGAAGGAATAGTGGTTCCAACAATGTTGTATGGTTGCGAGGCGTGGGCTATGGATAGAGTTGTGCGCAGGAGGATGGATGTGCTGGAAATGAGATGTTTGAGGACAATGTGTGGTGTAAGGTGGTTTGATCGAGTGAGTAACGTAAGGGTAAGAGAGATGTGTGGAAATAAAAAGAGCGTGGTTGAGAGAGCAGAAGAGGGTGTTTTGAAGTGGTTTGGGCACATGGAGAGGATGAGTGAGGAAAGATTGACCAAGAGGATATATGTGTCGGAGGTGGAGGGAGCAAGGAGAAGAGGGAGACCAAATTGGAGGTGGAAAAATGGAGTGAAAAAGATTTTGTGTGATCGGGGCCTGAACATGCAGGAGGGTGAAAGGAGGGCAAGGAATAGAGTGAATTGGAGCGATGTGTGGACGTATGTATATACATGTGTATGGGGGGGGGGGGGCCATTTCTTTCGTCTGTTTCCTTGCGCTACCTCGCAAACGCGGGAGACAGCGACAAAGTATAAAAAAAAAAAAAATATATATATATATATATATATATATATATATATATATATATATATATATATATATATATATATATATATATATGTATATATATATATATATATATATATATATATGTATATATATATACATATATATATATATATATATATATATATATATATATATATATATATATATATATATATGTATGTATATATATATATACATATACATATGTCGTAGAAGGCGACTAAAAGGGGAGGGAGCGGGGGGCTGGAAATCCTCCCCTCTCGTTTTTTTTTTTTTTTTTTTTTTTTTTTTTTAATTTTCTAAAAGAAGGAACAGAGAATTGGGCCAGGTGAGGGTATTCCCTCAAAGGCCCAGTCCTCTGTTCTTAACGCTACCTCGCTAATGCGGGAAATGGCGGATAGTTTGAAAGAAAGAAAGAAATATATATATATATATATATATATATATATATATATATATATATATATATATATATATATATATATTATTTATTTTTATCTATTTTGCTTTGTCGCGGTCTCCCGCGTTTGCGGGGTAGCGCAAGGAAACAGACGAAAGAAATGGCCCAACCCACCCCCATACACATGTATATACATACACGTCCACACACGCAAATATACATACCTATACATCTCAATGTACACATATATATACACACACAGACACATACATATATACCCATGCACAAAATTCACACTGTCTGCCTTTATTCATTTCCATCGCCACCTCGCACCACATGGAATACCATCCCCCTCCCCCCTCATGTGTGCGAGGTAGCGCTAGGGAAAAGACAACAAAGGCCCCATTCGTTCACACTCAGTCTCTAGCTGTCATGCAATAATGCCCGAAACCACAGATCCCTTTCCACATCCAGGCCCCACACAACTTTCCATGGTTTACCCCAGACGCTTCACATGCACTGATTCAATCCACTGACAGCACGTCAACCCCGGTATACAACATCGATCCAATTCACTCTATTCCTTGCCCGCCTTTCACCCTCCTGCATGTTCAGGCCCCGATCACTCAAAATCTTTTTCACTCCATCTTTCCGCCTCCAATTACGTCTCCCACTTCTCCTCGTTCCCTCAACCTCCGACACATATATCCTCTTGTTCAATTTTTCCTCACTAATTCTCTCCATGTGCCCAAACCACTTCAAAACACCCTCTTCTGCTCTCTCAATCAAGCTCTTTTTATTTCCACACATCTCTCTTAACCTTACATTACTTACTCGATCAAACCACCTCACACCACACATTGTCCTCAAACATCTCATTTCCAGCACATCCACCCTCCTGCGCACAACTCTATCCATAGCCCACGCCTCGCAACCATGCAACATTGTTGGAACCACTATTCCTTCAAACATAATCATTTTTGCTTTCCCAGATAATGTTCTCGACTTCCACACATTCTTCAAGGCTCCCAGTATTTTCGCCCCCTCCCCCACCCTATGATTCACTTTCGCTTCCATGGTTCCATCCGCTGCGAGATCCACTCCCAGATATCTAAAACACTTTACTTCCTCCAGTTTTTCTCCATTCAAACTTACCTCCCAATTGACTTGACCCTCAACCCTACTGTACCTAATAACCTTGCTCTTATTCACATTTACTCTTAACTTTCTTCTTTCACACACTTTACCAAACTCAATCACGAGCTTCTGCAGTTTCTCACATGAATCAGCCACCAGCGCTGTATCATCAGCGAACAACAACTGACTCACTTCCCAAGCTCTCTCATCCCCAACAGACTTCATACTTGCCCCTCTTTCCAAAACTCTTGCATTCACCTCCCTAACAACCCCATCCATAAACAAATTAAACAACCATGGAGACATCACATACCCCTGCCGCAAACCTACATTCACTGAGAACCAATCACTTTCCTCCACGTACACATGCCTTACATCCTCGATAAAAACTTTTCACTGCTTCTAACAACTAGCCTCCCTCACCATATATTCTTAATACCTTCCACAGAGCATCTCTATCAACTCTATCATATCCCTTCTCCAGATCCATAAATGCTACATACAAATCCATTTGCTTTTCTAAGTATTTCTCACATACATTCTTCAAAGCAAACACCTGATCCACACATCCTCTACCACTTCTGAAACCACACTGCTCTTCCCCAATCTGATGCTCTGTACATGCCTTCACCCTCTCAATCAATACCCTCCCATATAATTTACCAGGAATACTCAACAACCTCTGTAATTTGAGCACTCACTCTTATCCCCTTTGCCTTTGTACAATTGCACTATGCACGTATTCCGCCAATCCTCAGGCACCTCACCATGAGTCATACATACATTAAACAACTTTACCATCCGGTCAACAATACAGTCACCCCCTTTTTTAATAAATTCCACTGCAATACCATCCAAACCTGCTACCTTGCCGGCTTTCATCTTCCGCAAAGCTTTCACTACCTCTTCTCTGTTTACCAAATCATTTTCCCTAACCCTCTCACTTTGCACACCACCTCGACCAAAACACCCTATATATGCCACTCTATCATCAAACACATTCAACAAACCTTCGAAATACTCACTCCATCTCCTTCTCACATCACCACTACTTGTTATCACCTCCCCATTAGCGCCCTTCACTGAAGTTCCCATTTGCTCCCTTGTCTTACGCACTTTATTTACCTCCTTCCACAACATCTTTTTATTCTCCCTAAAATTTAATGATACTCTCTCACCCCAACTCTCATTTGCCCTCTTTTTCACCTCTTGAACCTTTCTCTTGACCTCCTGTCTCTTTCTTTTATACATCTCCCACTCAATTGCATTTTTCCCTGCAAAAATCGTCTAAATGCCTCTCTCTTCTCTTTCACTAATAATCTTACTTCCTCATCCCACCACTCACTACCCTTTCTAATCAACCCACCTCCCACGCTTCTCATGCCACAAGTATCTTTTACGCAATCCATCCCTGCTTCCCTAAATACATCTAATTCCCCCCCCCCCCACTCTCCTTACTTCCATTACTCTCACCTTTTTCCATTCTGTACTCAGTCTTTCCTGGTACTTCCTCACACAAGTCTCCTTCCCAAGCTCACTTACTCTCACCACCCTCTTCACCCCAACATTCACTCTTCTTTTCTGAAAACCCATACAAATCTTCACCTTAGCCCCCACAAGATAATGATCAGACATCCCTCCAGTTGCACCTCTCAGCACATTAACATCCAAAATTCTCTCTTTCGCGCGCCTGTCAATTAACACGTAATCCAATAACGCTCTCTGGCCATCTCTCCTACTTACATACGTATACTTATGTATATCTCGCTTTTTAAACCAGGTATTCCCAATCACCAGTCCTTTTTCAGCACATAAATCTACAAGCTCTTCACCATTTCCATTTACAACACTGAACACCCCATGTTTACCAATTATTCCCTCAACTGCCACATTACTCACCTTTGCATTCAAATCACCCATCACTATAACCCGGTCTTGTGCATCAAAACCACAAACACACAAATTCAGCTGCTCCCAAAACACTTGCCTCTCATGATCTTTCTTCTCATGCCCAGGTGCATATGCACCAATAATCACCCATCTCTCTCCATCAACTTTCAGTTTTACCCATATTAATCGAGAATTTACTTTCTTACATTCTATCAAATACTCCCACAACTCCTGTTTCAGGAGTACTGCTACTCCTTCCCTTGCTCTTGTCCTCTCACTAACCCCTGACTTTACTCCCAAGACATTCTCAAACCACTCTTTCCCTTTACCCTTGAGCTTCGTTTCACTCAGGTTCCTTTCCTCAAACATACTACCTATCTCTCCTTTTTTCACATCTTGGTTACATCCACACACATTTAGACACCCCAGTCTGAGCCTTCGAGGAGGATGAGCACTCCCCGCGTGACTCCTTCTTCTGTTTCCCATTTTAGAAAGTTAAAAAATACAAGGAGGGGAGGATTTCTGGCCCCCCGCTCCCGTCCCCTTTAGTCGCCTTCTACGACACGCGAGGAATGCGTGGGAGTATTCTTTCACCCCTATCCCCAGGGATAATAAATATATATATATATATATATATATATATATATATATATATATATATATATATATATATATATATATATATATATATATATATATATATATATATATACACATACATACGCACATATACACACATACATACATATACATATATATACATATGAAAAATGTAAGAAATAATTTAGAAAACTGAAACTTCTTGCTTGAAATGAAATGAAAAATGAATGTCACATAATGGTTCAACCTTTGGCTATGGAAAAGGGAAATGTATAATATATATATATATATATATATATATATATATATATATATATATATATATATATATATATATATATATATATATATATATATATATATATATATATATATATATATATACATATATATATATATATATATATATATATATATATATATATATATATATATATATATATATATATATATATATATGTATGTATTTTAGATAAATACTGTTGTGATTTTAGACAAAAGTAACTATCTATCTAAAATGAATGATCTTCTAAAGGATGACACAACATATTGTAAACTTAGTAAAAATTCCTTAGAAGCAGTTAATTCTCATTTCAATAAAGAAATTAAGTTGTTGTTGAAAGGCAGCATTTCTCTTATCAAAAGTTTGTCATCTTTGTCCCCTTCATTGCCATATATGCGTGGACTTAACAAAACACATAGACAGAAATTTCCAGGAAGACCTATAGTGAGTTCAGTAGGCTCCATCACATATAAATTATCAAAATGGTTAGTTTCTTTATTAAGCCCTTTAGTGAATAAGGTATCCAATTCTAATATCGTGAACAATGTAGATTCATTCAACAAGCTAAACAATATCAGTGTTAATTTTGATTTCAAACTAGTTAGCTTTGATGTTTCCTCACTTTTCACTAAAGTTCCAGTTGATGATCTTTTGCAATATTTATTTGATGTCTTGGATGCTATTCATTTACCTGTTTCAAAGTCTAATTTCATTGAACTTATAAAATTGTGTATAAAAAACTGTGTATTTCAGTTTAATGGAGATTATTATGCTCAAAAATTTGGTATGGCAATGGATAATCTTTATATGGAATTTTTTGAAACAAAATCACTAAAGGATATCTTACCTTCTAATGCAATTTGGTTTAGGTATGTAGATGATGTTCTTTGTGTTTGGCTAGGACGCCATTTGGTAAACCTTTTAACCAAATGGCGTCCTAGCTTCGTCTCTTCGATGTATATCAACTGACTGTCATATTTCTCTCTTGTGTCTCCCCTGACGATGTGATCATTACACGAAAGTGCACTTGGGAGTTTTTCGTGTTTCATTTTTCCCGTGGACTCATAGGAATATCTTGATCACGCGCAAAATCGTGAGCCTTTCCAACATATATATGTATGTATATATATGCATATAGGAATATATCTGACTGCTGAGCGTGTCCTTATTGTGGACCAGAAATAACTACTGCTCGTGTCTTTGTGGACCAGAACTGACTGCTGGGTATGTCCTTATTTTGGACCAAACCTGACTGCTGGGAGTGTCCTTGTTGTGGACCATACCTGACTTCTGGGTGTGTCCTTATTATGGACCAGACATGACTGCTGCTCGTGTTCGTATTCCGGCCAGACCTGACTGCTGGTTGTGTATTTGCTATGGACCAGACTTGACTGCTTGGTGTGTCCTTATTTTGGACCATACATAACTGCTGCTCGAGGTTTTATTGCGGGCCAGACGTGGCTGCTGGGTGTGTCCTTACTGTCAACCAGACATGACTGCTAATTGTGTGTCGTTTTGTGGACCATATCTGACTGCTGGG
The DNA here is from genome assembly GCF_036320965.1 of Panulirus ornatus. NCBI lineage: Eukaryota > Metazoa > Arthropoda > Malacostraca > Decapoda > Palinuridae > Panulirus > Panulirus ornatus. The sequence continues at coordinate 32,596,691 of NC_092237.1, forward strand.
TATTTCTTTATAATGGACAAGACCTGAATGATCGACAAATCCTTACTGTGTGCCAGACCTGACTCCATCTCGTTTCCTTATTATGGATAAGACATGACTGTTGGATGTGTCCTTATTGTGGACCAGAGCTGACTGCTGGTTGTGTCCTTACTTTGGACAAAACCTGACTACTCGGGGTGTCCTTATTATGGACCAAACCTGACTGCTGAATGTCTCCTCATAATGCACCTGACCTACCTGATGGGTGTATCCTTTTTGTACACCAAACCTCAGTGCTGAGCGTCTCCTTAATGTGGACCAGACCTGATTGCATGGCGTGTCATTATTGTTGACCAAACCTGATTGCTGGGCGTGTCCTTATTGTGGGCCAGACATGACTGATGGGTGTGTCCTTATTGTGGACCAGTGCTGATTGCTGGGTGTGTCCTTATTGTGGACCAGACCTGACAGCTGGGTGTGTCCGTATTTTGGACCAGATATGACTTCTGCTCGTGTTCTTTATTGTGGACCAGACCTGACTGCTGCTCGTGTCTTTATTGTGGACTAGACCTGACTGCTGGGTTTGTCCTATTGTGGACCAGACCTGAGTACTTAGTGTGTCCTTATTGTGGACCAGTCCTGATTGCTAGGCATGTCCTTTTTGTAGACCAAACCTGACTGCTACGCCGCGGGTCCTTATTGTGGACCAGTTCTGACTGCTAGGTGTGTCCTTACTGTGGATCAGACCTGACTACTGAGTGTGTCCTTTTTATGGACCAGACCTGACTGCTAGGTGTGTCCTTATTATCGACCACACATGACTGCTGGGTGTGTCCTTATTGTGGACCAGATCTGACTGCTGGGCTTGTCCTTACTTTGCACCAGACCCTCTTTCTGCTCGTATCCTTATAGTGGACCAGACGTGAGTGCTAGCAGTGTCCTTATTTTGGTCCAGACCTGACAGCTGGGAGTGTCTTTATTGTAGAACAGATCTGACTGCTAGCTGGGTCCTTATAGTAGACCAGACCTGACTGCTGCTTTTGTCCTTATTGTGGACCAGACATGACTGCTAGGCGTGTCATTATTTTGAAGCAGACCTGACTGCTGGGTATGTCCTTATTATAGACCGTACCTGACTGCTTGGTGTGTCCTTATTATAGTCCAAACTTGACTGCTGGGTGTCTCCTTATTTTGGACCATACCTGACTGCTGCTCGTGTCCTTATTGTGGACTAGACTTGACTGCTGGGTTTGTCCTATTGTGGACCAGACCTGAGTACAGAGTGTGTTCTTACTGTGGACCAGACCTGACTGCTGGGCGTGTCCTTTATATGGATCAAACCTGACTGCTGCTCGTGTCCTTATTGTGGACTACACTGACTGCAGGGTCCGTCATTGTTGCGGACCAGATCTGCCTGCAGAATGTGTCCTAGTTGTGGACTAGAGCTGACTACTGGGTTTGTTCTTATTTTGGACTCCACCTAACTGCTGAGTGTGTCATCATTGTGGACCAGACCTGAATGCTGGGCGTGTCCTTATTGTGGACCAGATATACTGTTGCTCGTGTTCTTATTATTGATCAGACCTGACTGCTGGGTGTGTCATTATTGTGGACCAGACCTGACTACTGGGTGTGTCCTTATCATGGACCTGGTATGACTGCTGCTCGTGCTCTTATTGCGGACCAGACCAGAGTACTGGGTGTGTCCTTCTTGTGGACCAGATCTAACCGCTGATGTTCCCTTATTGTGGACAAGACCTGACTGCTGGTTGTGTCCTTATTGTAGACCAAACCTGACTCTTGGGTGTGTCCTTATTCTGGACCATACTTGACTTCTGAGTGTGTCCCTATTGTGAACCAGACCTGGTTGCTGGGTGTGTCCTTATTATGGACAAGACATGACTGCTGCTCGTGTTCTTATTGCGGAAGAGACCTAACCGCAGGGTGTCTCCATATTGTAGAACAGACCGGACTGCTGGGTGTGACCTTATCGTAGACCACACCTGACTGCTTGGTGTATCCTTATCATAGACCAGACCTGACTGATGTCTGTGTCTTTATTATGGACCAAACCTGACTGCTTCTCGTGAGCTCATTGTGGAAACGACCTGACTGATGGGTGTGTCCTTATTGTGGACCAGACCAAACTGCTGGATCTGTCAGTAACGTGGACCAGACCTGATTCCTAGGGGCGTCCTTTTTGTGGACCAGACCTGACTGCTGGGTGTGCCCTTATTGTTAAACAGACCTGACTGCTGGATGTGTCCTTACTATGGCCCAGACATGACTGCTGCTCGTGTCCATATTGCAGCCCAGACCTGGCCGCTGGGTGTGTCTTTATTGTGGACCAGACCTGACTGCTGGGTGTGTCCTTATTATGGACCAGACATGACTGCTGCACGTGTCCATATTGTGGCCCAGACCTGGCAGCTGGATGTGTCTTTATTGCGGACCAGACCTGATTGCTGTGTGTGTTATTATTGTGGACCAGACCTAACTGCTGAGTGTGTCCTTATTGTTGACCAGACATAAATGCTTCTCGGGTAGATATTGCGGTCTAGACCTGACTGCTGGGTATGTCTTTATTGTCCACCAGACCTGACAGCTAATTGTGTGTTCGTATTGTGGAGCAGACCTGCCTGCGAAGTGTGCACTTATTTTTGGACAGATATGACTGCTGCTCGTGTTCGTATTGCGGACCAGACTTGACTGCTAGGTCTGTCCAAATTGTGGACAAGACCTGACTCCTCGGTGTGTCCTTACTGTGGACCAGACCTAACTGCTGGGTGTTTATCTATTGTGGACCAGACCTGATTACTAGGTGGGTCCATATTTTGGACCAGACCTGACTGCTGAACTTGTCCTTTTTGTTGACCACACCTGACTTCAGGGTGCGTCCTTCTTGTGGACCACACCTGACTGCAAGGTGTGTCCTTATTGTACACCACACCTGACTACTGGGTGTGTCCTTATGATTGACCAGACCTGACTGCTGGGTGTCTCCTTATTTTGGACCAGTCTTGACTGCTGAGCGTGTCCTTATTGTAGACCAAGCCTAACTAATGGGTGTGTCTTATTTTGGACAAGACCTGAATGCTGCTCGTGTACTCATTTTGGAAAAGACCTGACTGCTGGGTGTGTCCTTATTATGGACCTGGTATGACTGCTGCTCGTGTTCTTATTGCGGACCAGACCAGAGTGCTGGGTGTGTCCTTCTTGTGGACCAAACCTGACCGCTGACTGTTCCCTTATTGTGGACAAGACCTGACTGCTGGTTGTGTCCATATTGTAGACCAAACATGACTGTTAGATGTGTCCTTATTCTAGACCATACTTGACTTCTGGGTGTGTCCTTATTGTGAACCAGACCTGGCTGCTGGGTGTGTCCTTATTATGGACCAAACATGACTGCTGCTCGTGTTCTTATTGCGGAAGAGACTTCACCTCTAGGTTTCTCCATATTGTAGAACAGACCTGAGTGCTGGGTTTGACCCTATTGTAGACCACACCAGACTGCTTAGTGTGTCCTTATCATAGACCAGACCTGACTGACGTCTGTGTCTTTATTATGGACCAGACTTGACTGCTGCTCGTGTACTCATTGTGGAAACGACCTGTCCTTATTTGGACCAGACTAAACTGCTGGATCTGTCATTATTGTGGACCAGACCTGACTCCTGGGGGTGTCCTTTATGTGGACCAAATCTGACTGCTGCTCGTGTACTCATTGTGAAAACGACCTGACTGTGGGTGTGTCCTTATTGTGGACCAGATTAAACTGCTGGCTCTATCATTATTATGGACCAGACCTGACTCCTGGGGCGTCCTTTTTGTGTACCAGACCTGACTGCTGGGTGTGTCCTTATTGTGAACCAGACCAAACTGCTGGGTGTGTCCTTATAATGGACCAGACATGACTGCTGCTCGTGTCCATATTCCGGCCGAGACCTGGCTGCTGGGTGTGTTTTTATTGTGGACCAGACCTGACTGCTAGGTGTGTCCTTATTATGGACCAGACATGACTGCTGCTCGTGTCCATATTGTGGCCCAGACCTGGCTGCTGGGTGTGTCTTTATTGTGGACCAGACCTGACTGCTGGGTGTGTCCTTATTGTGGACCAGACATAACTGCTTCTCGGGTACTTATTCCGGTCTAGACCTGACTGCTGGGTATGTCCTTACTGTCCACCAGACCTGACAGCTAATTGTGTGTTCGTATTGTGGAGCAGACCTGTCTGCTGGGTGTGCATTTTTCATTGGAGAGATATGACTGCTGCTCGTGTTCGTATTGCGGACCAGACCTGACTGCTAGGTGTGTCCAAATTGTTGACAAGACCTGACTCTTCGGTGTGTCCTTATTGTGAACCAGACCTGACTGCTGGGTGTTTCCTTATTATGGACCAGACATGACTGCTGCTCGTATCCATATTGCGGCCGAGACCTGGCTGTTGGGTGTGTCTTTATTGTGGACCAGACCTGTCTGCTAGGTGTGCACTCAATATTGGACGTATATAAATGCTGCTCGTGTTCGTATTGCGGACCAGACCTGACTGCTAGGTGTGTCCAAATTGTGGACAAGACCTGACTGCTGGGTGTGTCCTCATTATGGACCAGACATAACTGCTTCTCGGGTAGATATTGCGGTCTAGACCTAACTGCTGGGTATGTCTTTATTGTCCACCAGACCTGACAGCTAATTGTGTGTTCGTATTGTGGAGCAGACCTGCCTGCGAAGTGTGCACTTATTATTGGACAGATATGACTGCTGCTCGTGTTCATATTGCGGACCAGACCTGACTGCTAGGTGTGTCCAGATTGTTGACAAGACCTGACTCCACGGTGTGTCCTTACTGTGGACCAGACCTGACTGCTGGGTGTGTATATATTGTGGACCAGACCTGATTCCAAGGTGTGTCCATATTTTGGACCAGACTTGACTGCTGAACTTTTTCTTTTTGTTGACCACACCTGACTTCAGGGTGTGTCCTAATTGTAGACCAAACCTGACTGCATGTTGTGTCCTTATTGTAGACCACATCTGACTGCTGGGTGTGTCCTTATGATTGACCAGACCTGACTGCTGGGTGTCTCGTTATTTTGGACCAGTCTTGACTACTGGGCGTGTCCTTATTGTAGACCAAGTGTAACTAATGGGTGTGACTTATTTTGGACCAGTCTTGACTACTGGGCGTGTCCTTATTGTGGACAAGGCCTAACTAATGGGTGTGTCTTATTTTGGCCCAGACCTGAATGCTGCTCGTGTGCTCATTTTGGAAAAGACCTGACTGCTGGGTGTGTCCTTATTAAGGACCAGGTATGACTACTGCTCGTGTTCTTATTGCGGACCAGACCAGAGTGCTGGGTGTGTCCTTCTTGTGGACCAGACCTGATCGTTGACTGTTCCCTTATTGTGGACAAGACCTGACTGCTGGTTGTGTCCTTATTGTAGACCAAACTTGACTGTTGGGTGTATCCTTAATCTAGACCATACTTGACTCCTGGGTGTGTCCCTATTGTGAACCACACCTGGCTGCTGGGTGAGTCCTTATTATAGACCAGACATGACTGCTACTCGTGTTCTTATTGTGGAAGAGACCTCATCGCTAGGTGTCTCCATATTGTAGACCAGACCTGACTGCTGGGTGTGACCTTATTGTAGACCAAACCTGACTGCTTTGTGTGTTCTTATCATAAACCTGACCTGACTGATGTCGGTGTCTTTATTATGAACCAGACCTGACTGCTGCTCAGGTACTCATTGTGGAAACGAACTGACTGCTGGGTGTGTCCTTATTGTAGACCAGACTAAACTGCTGGAACTGCCATTATTATGGACCAGACCTGACTCCTGGGGGCGTCCTTTTTGTCGACCAGACTTGACTGCTGGGTGTGTCCTTATTATGGACCAGACATGACTGCTACTCGTGTCTATATTATGGCCCAGACCTGGCTGTTGTGTGTGTCTTTACTGTGGACCAGACCTGGCTGCTGGGTGTGTCCTTATTGTGGACCAGACATAACTGCTTTTCGGGTACTTATTGCGGTCTAGACCTGACTGCTGGGTATGTCCTTATTGTCCACCAGACCAGACAGCTAATTGTGTGTTCGTATTGTGGAGCGGACCTGTCTGCTGGGTGTGCACTTATTATTGGACAGATATGACTGCTGCTTGTGTTCGTATTGCGGACCAGACCTGACTGCTAGTTGTGTCCAAATTGTGGACAAGACCTGACTCTTCGGTGTGTCCTTACTGTGGACCAGACCTGCCTGCTGGGTGTGTATTCATTGTGGACAAGACCTGATTCCTAGGTGTGTCCATATTTTGGACCAGACCTGACTGCTGAACGTGTCCTTTTTGTTGACCACACCTAACTTCAAGGTGGGTCCTTACTGTGGACCAGACCTGACTGCAGGATGTGTCCTTATTGTAGACCACACCTGACTGCTAGGTGTGTCCTTATGGTAGAGCACACCTGACTGTTGGGTGTCTCCTTATTTTAGACCAGTCTTGACTGCTGGGAGTGTCCTTATTGTGGACCAGGCCTAACTAATGGGTGTGTCTTATATTGGACCAGACCTGATTGCTGCTCGTGTACTCATTTTGGAAAAGATCTGACCGTTGGTTGTGTCCTTATTGTAGACCAAACCTGACTGTTGGGTGTGTCCTTATTCTAGACCATACTTGACTTCTGGGTGTTTCCTTATTGTGAACCAGACCTGGCTGCTGGGTGTGTCCTTATTATGGACCAGACATGACTGCTGCTCGTGTTCTTAGTGTAGAAGAGACCTGACCGCTAGGTGTGTCCTTATATACCAGACAGGCCTGCTGCTCGTGTCCATATTGCGGCCCAGACCTGGCTGCTGGGTGTGTCTCTATTGTGGACCAGACCTGACTGCTGGGTGTATCCTTACTGTGGACCAGACAAATGCTTCTCGGGTACATATTGCGGTCTAGACCTGACTGCTGGGTATGTCTTTATTGTCCACCAGACTTGATACCAAATTGTGTGTTCGTATTGAGGAGCAGACCTGTCTGCTGGGTGTGCACTTATTTTTGGACAGATATGACTGCTGCTCGTGTTCGTATTGCGGACCAGACTTGACTGCTAGGTCTGTCCAAATTGTGGACAAGACCTGACTCCTCGGTGTGTCCTTACTGTGGACCAGACCTGACTGCTGGGTGTGTATTTATTGTGGACCAGACCTGATTCCTAAGTGTGTCCATATTTTGGACCAGACCTGACTGCTGAACGTGTCCTTTTTGTTGACCACACCTGACTTCAGGAAGTGTCCTTATTGTGGACCAGACCTGACTGCAGGATGTGTCCTTATTGTGGACCAGACCTGACTGCTTGGCGTGTCCTTATTGTGGACCAGACCTGACTGCTTGGCGTGTCCTTACTGTGGACCAGACCTGACTGCTTGGCGTGTCCTTATTGTGGACCAGACCTGACTGCTTGGCGTGTCCTTATTGTGGACCAGACCTGACTGCTTGGCGTGTCCTTATTGTGGACTAGACCTGACTGCTTGGCGTGTCCTTATTGTGGACCAGACCTGACTGCTTGGCGTGCCCTTATTGTGGACCAGACCTGACTGCTTGGCGTGTCCTTATTGTTGACCAGACCTGACTGCTGGGTGTTTCCTTATTGTTGACCAGACCTAACTGCTGGGTGTGTCCTTATTGTGGACCAGAGATCACTGCTGCTCGTATTCCTATTACGGACTAGACCTGACTGCTGGATATGTTCTTATTGTTGACCAGACCTGATTGCTGGGTGTTTTATTGTTGTAGACCAGACCTGGTTGCTGGGTGTGTCCTTATGGTAGACCAGACCTGAAGGCTGGGTGTCTCTTTATTTTCAACCAGACCTGACTGTTGCTTGTGTCCTTATTGTCGACCAGATCTGATTGCTGGGCGTGTCCTTATCTTGGACCAGACCTTACTGCTGGGTGTTTCCTTATTGTGGACCAAACATGACAGATGAGTGTGTCCTTATTGTAGACCAGAACAGAATGCTGGGTGTTTCATTATGGAGATGACTTGACTGCTGGGCGTGTCCTTATTGTGGACCTGACATGACTGCTGAGTGCGTCCTTATAATGGACCAAACCTGACTGATGGGCGTATCCATATTGTGAACCAGACTTAACTCCTGCTCGTTTCCTTATTTTGGACCAAATATGACTGTTGGGTGTGTCCTTATCGTAGACCAGAACTGACATCTAGACGTGTCCTAATCATGGACCAGACTTTACTGCTGGGTTTTTCCTCATTTTAGACCAGACTTGACTACTGGGCGTGTCCTTATCATACATCCGACCTGACAGGTGGGTGTGTCCTTATTGCGGAGCAGACTTGAGTGCTGGGTGTGTCCTTATTGTGGACCAGATATGACTGCTGGGTGTGTCCTTATTGTGCAACAAACCTGATTGCTGGGCGTATCTTTATTATGGAACAGACCTAACTGCTGCCCATGTCCTTTTTGTGGACCAGGCTTGACTTCTTGAGATGTCACTATTGTGGACAAGACCTGACTGCTTGGTGTGTCCCTATTTTGGACCAGACCTGACGGTTGCTCGTGTTTTTACTGTGGGCCAGACCTAAATAATGGGTGTGTCCTTATTGTGGACCACACCTGACTGCTGGGCGTGTCCTTATTGTGGACCAGACCTGACTGCTGGGTTTGTCCTTACTGTGGACAAGAACTGAGTGATGTGTCCTTATTGTGGACAAGACCTGACTGCTGGGCGTGTCCTTATTGTGGACCAGACCTGACTACAGGGTATGTCCGTATTGTGGACTAGACCTGACTGCTGGGTTTGTCCTCATTGTGAACCAGACATAAGTGCTGAATGTGTCCTTATTGTGGACCAGACCTGACTGCTGGGCGTGTCCTTATTGTGGACCAGATATGACTGTTGTTCGAACTCTTATTATGGATCAGACCTGACTGTTGGGTGTGTCATTATTGTGGACCAGACCTAACAGCTGGTTATAGCCTTAAAATGGATCAGACCTGACTTCAGGTTGTGTCCTTATTGTGGACCAGACATGACTGCTAGTTGTGTCCTTGTAGACCAAACTTGATAGCTATGTGTGTCCAAATTGTGGATCAAACTTCACTGCTGTGTGTATCCTTATTGTGGGCCAGACCTGAATGCTGGGTGTGTCCTTATTATGGACCAGATATCACTGCTGCTCGTGTTCTTATCACGGAGGAGACCTGACTGCTGGGTGTCTCCTTATTGTGGACCTGACCTGACTTCAGGGTGTGTCCTTATTGTAGACCACACTTGACTGTTGGGTGTGTCCTTATTATAGACCAGATCTAACTGCTGTGTGTCTCCTTATTTTGGACCAGACCTGACTGCTGGGCGTCCTTATTTTGGACCAGGCATAACTAATGGGCATGTCTTATTTTGGACCAAACCTGAGTACTGCTCGTGTACTCATTTTGGAAAATGCGTGACTGCTGAGTGTGTACTTATTGTGGACCAAGCCTGATTGCTGGGTGTGTCACTGCGGACCAGACCAGACTGCTGGGTGTGTCTTTATTGTGGACCAGACCTGACTCCTGGGTATGTCCTTTTTGTGAACCAGACCTGGCTGCTGGTTGTGTCCTTATTGTGGATCAGACCTGACTGCTTGGTGCGTCCTTATTACGGACCAGACACGAATGCTGCTTGTGTTCTTATTGCAGCCCAGACCTGACTGCTGGGTGTCTTTATTGTGGACCAGACCTGACTGGTGGGTATGTCCTTATTTTGGACCAGACATAACTGATGCTCGGGGTTATATTGCGGACCAAACCTGACTGCTGTGTGTGTCCTTATTTTCCAACAGACCTGAATGCTAATCATGTGTCCGTATTGTGGACCAGACTTGAGCGCTGGGTGTGTCTTCATTATGGACCAAACATGACTGCTGCTCGTGTTCGTATTACGCATCATACCTGGCTGCTGGGTGTGTTCAAATTGTGGACCAGATCTGACTGCTTGGTGTGTCCTTACTGTGGACCAGACCTGACTGCTGGGTGTGTCTTTACTGTAGACCAGATCTGATTACTAGGTGTCTCCTTGCTTTGGACCAAGCCTGAGTGTTGAACTTGTCCTTATCGTTGACCAGACCTGACTTCAGGGTGTGTCCTTTTCATTGACCAGGCCTGACTGCTGGATGTGCCCTTATTTTGAACCAGATCTGACTGCTGAGCTTGTCCTTATTGTAGACCAGACCTGACTGCTGGGTGTTTCCTGATTGTAGACCAGACCTGACTGCTGGGTGTGTCCTTATTGTGGACCAGACTAGACTGCTGGGGTTGACCTTATAATGGACCACAGATCACTGCTACTCGTATCCTTATTGCGGACCAGACCTGACTGCTGGGTGTGTCTATATTGCGGATCAGAGCTGATTGCTGAGTGTTTTATTTTTGTGGACAAGACCTCACTGTTGGGTGTGTCCTTATTGTAGACCAAACCTGAAGGCTGGGTGTCTCCTTATATTGAACCAGTCCTGACTACTGGATGTATCCTTATTATGGACCAGATATGACTACTGCTCGTGTTCATATTACGGACGAGACCTGACTGTTGGCTGTCTCCTTAATGTGAACCAGACCTGACTGCAGGGTGTGTCCTTATTGTAGACCACACCTGACTGCTAGGTGTGTCCTTATGATAGACCAGACCTGATTGCTGGGTGTCTCCTTATTTTGGACCAGTCTTGACGGCTGGGCGTGTCCTTATTGTGGACCAGGCCTAACTAATGGGTGTGTCTTATTTTGGACCAGACCTGAATGCTGCTCGTGTACTCATTTTGGAAAAGACATGACTGCTGAGTGTGTCCTTATTGTGGACCAGACCTGATTGCTGGGTGTGTCCTTATTGTGGACCAGGCCAGACTCCTGGGTCTGTCTTTATTGTGGACCAGACCAGATTGCTGGGTGTGTCCTCATTATGAACCAGACGTGACTACAGTACGTGTTCTATCGCGGACCAGACATAACTGCTTGGTTTGTCCTTAATGTGACCAGACCTGACTGCTGGGTGTGTCCTTCTTGTCGACCAGACCTGACTTCTGCTTGTGTCCTTATTGTCGACCATATCTAATTGCTGGGCGTGTCCTTATTGTGGACCAGACATGCCTGCTAAATGTGTCCTTCCTGCAGACCACAACAGACTGTTGGGTGTGTCCTTATAATGGACCAGACCTGTCTGATGGGCGTATTCTTATTGTGGACCAGACTTGACTCCTCCTCGTGTCCTTTTTGTTGACCAAACCTGACTGCTGGGTGTGTCCTTATTGTGGACCAGAGCTGACATTCGAGTGTGTCCTTAAAGTAGAACAAACCTGACTGCTGGGTGTGTCCTTATTGTGGACCAGACCTGACTGCTGCTCGTGTCATTTTTGTGGACCAGACCTTACTGCTGGGGTGTCACTATTGTGAACAAGACCTGACTGCTGGGTGTGTCCTTATTTTGGAGCAAACCTGACTGATGCTCGTGTTCTTACTGTAGGCCAGACCTGAATACTGGGTGTGTCCTTTTTGAGAGTCAGACCTGAGTGCTGGGTTTGTCCTTATTGTGGACTAGACCTGACTGCTGGGCGTGTCCTTATTTTGGACCAGAGCTGACTGCTGCTCGTGGCCTTATTGTGGACCAGACCTGACTGATGGGTTTGTTCCTAGTGTCAACCAGACCTGAGTGTTGAGTGTGTCCTTAGTATGGAGAAGATATGTCAGCTGCGCGTGTCCTAATTGTGGACTAGACCTAACTGCTGAGTCTGTCCTTAATGTGGACCAGACCTGACTGCAGGGTGAGTCCTTACTGTGAATTAGACATGACTGCTGGGTTTGTCATTATTGTGGACCAAAACTTAGTTGCTGAGTGTGTCCTTATTGTGGACCAGACCTGACTGCTGGGTATGTCCTTATTATGGACCAGACCTGACTGCTACTCGTGTTCTTATTGCGGACCAGACTTGCCTGCTAGGTGTGTAGTTATTGTGGACCTGACCTGACCACTGAGTGTGTCCTTGCTGTGGAACAGATCTGACTGCTGGATGTGTCCTTATTGTAGACCTCACCTGAATGCTGGGTGTATATTTATTGTGGACCAGACTTGACTGCTGGGTATGTCCTTATTGTTGGGTGTGTCCGTATAATGCACCAGACCTAACTGATGGATGTATCTTACTGTAGACCAAACTTGAATGCTGAGCTTCTCTTTAATGTGGACCAGACTTGACTACTTGGCGTGTCTTTATTGTGGACCAGACCTGATTGATATGCGTGTCCTTACTGTGGACCAGGCATGACTGATGGAAGTGAGCATATTGTGGACCAAAGCTAAATGCTGGGTGTGTCCTTATTGTGGACCAGAACTATCTGCTGGGTGTGTCCTTATTGTGGACCAGAACTATCTGCTGGGTGTGTCCTTATTTTGAACCAGACATGACTGCTGCTCGTGTCCTTATTGTGGACCAGACCTGACTTATGTTCGTGTTCTTATTGCAAACCAGACCTGACTAGTGGGTGTGTCCTTATTGTGGACCAGACCTGACAGCTGCGTGTTTCCTTATTCTGAACCAGACCTGACTCTTGGGTGTGTCCTTATCGTAGACCAGACGCGACTGCTGCGTGCCTCCTTAATGTGGACCAGACCTGACTGCTGGGCATGTCTTTTGTGTCCTTATTGTGAAACAGACCTGACGGTTAGGCGAATCCTTATTATGGACCAGATCTGACTGCTAGGTCTATCCTTATTGTGGATCAGACCTGAATGCTGGGTGTGTCCTTTTTATGGACCAGACCTAACTGCTGGGTATGTACTTATTGTGGACGAGACCTGACTACTGGGCGTGTTTCATTGTCGGACAGACATGACTGCTGGGTGTGTCCTTATTGTGGACCAGATCTGACTGCTGGGCTTGTCATTATTTTGTTCCAGACCTGCCTTCTGCTCGTCTCTCTATTGTGGATCAGACTTGACTGCTGGCAGTGTCCTTATTTTGGACCAGACAAGACCGCGGATTGTGTCCTTATTGTGGACCAGACCTGACTTCCGGGAGTGTCTTTATTTTGGTGCAAACCTGATTGCTGGGTGTGTCCTTATAATGGATCAGACCTGACTACTGCTTATGTCCTTATTGTGGACCAGAAAGACTGCTGGGTGTGTCATTATTTTGAACCAGACCTGACTACTGGGTATGTCCTTATTGTAGACCACACCTGACTCCTGGGTGTGTCCTTCTTATAGACCAGACCTGACTGCTGGGTGTCTCCTTATCTTGGACCAGACCTGACTGCTGCTCGTGTCCTTATTGTGGGCTAAACCTGACTGCTGAGTTTGTCCTTATTGTGGACCAGACCTGACTGCAGGGTGTGTCCTTATTGTGGAGTTGACCTGACTGCTGAGTTTGTCCTTATTGTGGACCAGACCTGACTTCTGGGAGTATCTTTATTTTGGAACAGACCTGACTGCTGGGTGTGTCCTTAAAGTGGACCAGACCTGACTACAATGCGGGTCCTTTTTGTGGACCAGACCTGACTTCTGCTCGTGTCCTTATTGTGGACTAGGCCTGACTGCTGGGTCTGTCCTTATTGTGGACCAGACCTGACTGCTGCTCGTGTCCTTATTGTGGAGAAGACCTGACTGCTGGGTTTATCCTTATTGTGGACCAGGCCTTGCTTCTATGAGTGTCTTTATTTTGGAAGAGACCTGACTGCTGGGTGTGTCCTTAAAATGGACCATATCTGACTGCTGCTTGTGTCTTTATTGTGGACCAGACAAGACTGTTGGGTGTGTCATTATTTTGAACCAGACCTGACTGCTGGGTATGTCCTTATTGTAGACCACACCTGACTGCTGGGGGTGTCCGTATTATAGACCAGACCTGACTGCTGGGTGCCTCCTTGTTTTGGACCAGACCTGACTGCTTCTCGTGTCCTTATAGTGGACTAGACCTGACTGATGAGTTTGTCCTTAATGTGAGCCAGACCTGAGTGCTGAGTGTGTACTTATTGTGGACCGGACCTGACCACTGGGCGTGCCCTTTTTGTGGACTAGACCTGACTGCTGCTCGTGTCCTTTTTATATACTAGACCTGACTGCTGTTTCTGTTCTTTTTGTGGACCAGGCCTGACTGCAGGGCGTGTCCTTATTGTGGACTAGACCTGACTGCTGAGTTTGTCCTTATTGTGGACCAGACCTGACTGTTGGGTGTTTCCTTACTGTGGACCAGAGCTGACTGCTGGGTGTTTTCTTTTTGTGGACCATACTAGACTGCTGTGTATGTCCTTATTATGCACCAGACATGACTGCTGCTCTTAATCTGAGTGCTGGGTATGTCCTTATTGTGAACCAGTCCTAACCTCTGAGTGTGTCCTTATTGTGGACGAGTCCTGACCTCTGAGTGTGTCCTTCTTGTGGGCCAGACCTGAATGCTGGTTGTGTCCTTATTGCAGACCAAACCTGACTGCTGGGTGTGTCCTTAATGTGGACCAGACTTGACTGCTGGGTGTATCCTTATTATGGACCAGACATCACTGCTGCTCGTGTTCCTATTGCGGACGAGAACTTACTGTGGGTGTCTCCTTATTATGGACCAGACCAGACTGCTGGGTGTGTCTTTATTGTCGACCACACCTGACTGCTAGGTGTGTCCTTATTATAGACCAGACCTGACTACTGGGTGTCTCCTTAGTTTGGACCAGACTGACTTCTGGGCTTGTCCTTATTATGGACAAGTCCTGACCGTTGGGTGTGTCCTTATTGTGGACCAGACCTGACTGCTGGGTGTTTCCTTATTGTTGACCAGACCTGATTGCTGGATGTGTCATGATGGACAATACTTGACTGTTGGGCGTGTCCTTATTTTAATGCAGACCTGACTGCTGGATGTGTCCTTATTGTGGATCAGACCTGACTGCTGGATGTGTCCTTATTGTGGATCAGACCTGACTGCTGGGTGTGTCATTATCATGGACCAGACCTAACTGTTGGGCGTATCCCTATCGTTGACCAGGCCTTACTGATGGGTGTGTCTTTATAATGATCCTGACCAGACTGCTGGGTGTATCCTTATTATGGAGCAGATCTGACTCCAGCTTGTGGCCTTATTGTGGACCAGACTTGATTGCTAGCTGTTTCCTGATTATGGAGCAGACCTAACTGCTGGGTTGTCCTTATTGAAATCCAGACCAAAATCCTTCTCGTGTCCTTATTATGAACCAGACTTGACAGTTGGGTATGTCCTTATTATAGAGTAAACTTGACTGCTAGGTGTGTCTTTATTGTGGACCAGACTTGACTGCTGGGTCGGTCATATTGGGGAATAGACCTGAGTGCTGGGTGTGTTCATATTTGGACCAGACCTGACTGCTGCTAGTGTCCATATTTCGGACCAAAACTGACTGCTGGGTGTGCCCTTATTGTGGACCACACTTGACTGCTGGATGCGTCCTTATTGTGGACCAGACTTGACTGCTAAGTGTGTCTTTATTGTCCACCAGACCTGACTGTTACTCGTGTTCATATTGTGAACAAGACTAGACTGTTGGGTGTGTCCTTATTGTAAAACCGACCTGACTGCTCGGAATGTCCTTAGTTGGGCCAATCCTGACTTCTGGGTATGTTTTTATTTTGAACCAGATCTGACTGCTGCTCGTGTATTCATTGTGGAAAAGATCTGACTGCTGGGTGTGTCCATATTGTGGACCAGACCTAACAACTGGGTGTGTCCATATTATGGACCAAGCCTGACTGCTGGGTGTGTCCTTATTGTGGACCAGACCTGACAGCTGGGTGTGATACTATTATGGACCAGACATGACTCCTGCTCGTCTTCTTATTTTGTCACAGACCTGACTGCAATGTGTGTCCTTATTGTGGACCAGACATAACTGTTGCTCGGTTCTTATGGCGGACGAGACCTTACTGCTGGGTGTGTCCTTATTATGGACAAGACATAACTGCAGCTCGTGTTCGTATAGCGTACCACACATGACTGCTGGGTGTGTACAAATTGCGGATAAGACCTGATTCCTCGGTGTGTCCTTGTTGTGGACCAGACCTGACCGCTGGTTGTGTCCTTACTGTAAACCGGACCTGATTGCTGGGTGTCTCCTTATTTTGGACCAGACCTCACTGCTGAGTATGTCCTTATTGCTGACCAGACCTGACTTCTAGGTGTGTCCAAATTTTGGACCAGACCTGACTGCTGGGTGTTTCCTTATTGTACATCAGAAATGACTCTTGGCTGTGTCCTTATTGTGGACCAGACGAGACTGCTCGTGTGTCCTTATTATGGACCAGACTTGACTTTTTTGGTGAGTTCTTATTGTATTCCAGACATGACTGCTGCGTATGTCCTTATAATGGACCAGACCTGAATGATCGGAAAATCCTTATTGTGGGTAAGACCTTACTCCATTTCGTTTCCTTATTATGGACAAGACATGTCTGTTGGATGTGCCCTTACCGTGGACCAGAGCTGACTACTGGTTGTGTCCTTATTTTGGACCAGATCTGACTGATCGGTGTGTCCTTATTGTGGGCCAGAGCTGACTGCTGGGTGTGTCCTTATAATGTACCAAACCTGACTGATAGGTGTATCCTTATTATAGACCAAACCTAAGTGCTGGGCGTCTACTTAATGTGGACCAGACCTGACTACTTGGCGTGTCTTTATTGTGAACCAGACGTGACTGCTGAGCGTGTCCTTATTGTGGACCATACATGACTGATGGGTGTGTCCTTATTGTCGACCGGAGCATACTGCTGGGTGTGTCGTTATTTTCAACCAGACCTAATTGCTGTGTGTCTTTATTGTGGACCAGACATGACTGCTGTTCGTGTCCTTATTGTGAACCGGACCTGCCTTATGCTCGTGTTATAATTACAGACTAGACCTGACTGCTGTGTGTGTCCTTATTGTGAACCAGGCCTGACTGCAGGGTGTGTCCTTATTTTGAACAAGACCTGACTCTTGGGTGTGTGCTTATTGTAGACCAGACCCGACTGCTACGTGTCTCCTTAATGTGAACCAGATCTGACTGCTAAGTGTGTCTTGTTGTGGATCAAACCTGAATGCTGGGTTTGTCCATCTTATGGACCAGACCTGACTGCTGGGTGTGTCCTTATTGTAGACCAGGCTCGATCGCTAGGTGTCTCGTTATTTTGGACCAGACATGACTGCTGAGCGTGTCCTTATTGTTGACCAGACCTGACTTCGGGGTGTGTCGTTATTGTGGACCAGACCTGACAGCTAGGTTTGTCCTTATTTTGAACCAGACCTGACTGCTGAGCTTGTCCTTATTGTGGACCAGATCTGACTGCTGGGTGTTTCCTTTTTGTGGACCAGACCTGACTGCTGGGTCTGTCCTTATTGTGGACCAGACTAAACCGCTGGGTTTGTCCTTATTGTGGACCAGAGATCACTGCTCCTCTTATTCCTATTGCGAACTAATCCTGACTGCTGGGCGTGTCCTTACTGTGACCAGAGCTGACTCCTGGGTGTGTACTTATTGTCGACCAGACCTAACTGCTGCTTGTGTCCTTTGTAGACCAGAACAGAATGCTGCGTGTGTCGTTATAGAACAGACTCGACTGCTGAGTGTGTCCTTATTGTGGACCTGTCATGACTGCTGGGTGTGTCCTTATAATGGACCAGACCTGACTGATGGGCGTATCCTTATTGTGAACCAGACTTGACTCCTGCTTGTGTCCATACTGTGGACCAAACATGACTGCAGAATGTGTCCTTATTTTGGACCAGAGCTGACATCTGGGTGCGTCCTTATTGTGGACCAGACCTTACCACTGGGTGTGAATTTTTTTCGGACTGGACTTGACTGCTAGGCGTGTCCTTATTATACACCAAACCTGAATGTTGGATGTGTCCCTATTGCGGACCAGACTTGAATGCTGGGTGTGTCCTTATTGTGGACCAGATCTAACTGCTGGATGTGTCTATATTGTGAAACAAACTTGACTACTGGGTGTGTCCTTATTGTGGACAAGAACAGACTGCTGGGGTGTCATTATTGTAGAAAAGACCTGACCGCTGGGTGTGTCCTTATTTTGGATCAGACCTGACTGCAGCTCGTGTTCTTACTGTGGGGTAGACCTGAATGCTGGGTGTGTCCTTACTGTGGACCAGACCTGAGTGCTGGCTGTGTCCTTATTGTGAACCACACCTGACTGCTGGTCGCGTCCTTATATTGGACCAAACGTGAATGCTGCTCGTGTCCTTATTCTTTACTAGACCTGACTGCGCAGTTTGTCCTTATTGTGGACCAGACATGAGTGGTGAAGGTGTCCTTATCGTGGACAAGATCTGACTGCTGAGTGTGTCCTTGTTGTGGAACAGATCTGACTGCTGCTCGTGTCCTTATTGTGGACTAGACATGATTGCTGGATCTGTCCTTAATGTGAACCAGACCTGACTGCAGGGTATGTCGATATTCTGGACTAGACCTGACTGCTGGGTTTGTCCTTGTTGTGTACCAGACCTAAGTGCTCAGTGTGTCCTTATTGTGAACCAGACCGACTACTGGGTGTGTCCTTATTGTGGACATGATATGACGGCTGCTCGTGTTCTTATTATGGATCAGACCTGACTGCTGGGTGTGTCCTTATTTTCAACCAGACTTGACTGCTGAGCTTGTTCTTATTGTGTAACAGACCTGACTGTTGTGCGTTTCCTTATTGTGGAACGAAGCTGACTGCTGGGTGTGTCCCTATAGTGGACCAGACTAGACTGCTGGGTGTGTCCTTATTATGGACCAGACATGACTACTGCTTGTGTTTGTAATGAGCACGCACTAGAACTGACTGCTGGGTGTGTCCGTATTATGGACCAGACCAGACCTCTGAGTTCATTCTTATTGTGGACCAGAGTTGACCGCTGGTTGTGTCCTTATCATGGACCAGACATGACTGCTGCTCGTGTTCTTATTGCGGACGAGAACTGACTGCTGGGTGTCTCCTTACTGTGGACCAGACCTAACTGCTGGGTGTGTCTTTATTGTAGACCACACCTGACTGCTGGGTATGTCCTTATCATAGACAAGACATGACTGCTGGGTGTCTCCTTATTTGGGGCCAGACCTGACTGCTGGGCGTGTCCTTATTATAGACAAGTCCTGACTATTGGGCGTGCCCTTATTGTGGACCAGACCTTATTGCTGGGTGTTTCCTTATTATGGACCAGACCTTACTGCTGGGTGTTTCCTTATTGTGGACCAGACCTGACTGCTGGATGTGTCATTGTGAACAACACCTGACTGCTGGGAGTGTCCTCATTATAATGCAGACCTGATTGCTGGATGTTTCCTTATTGTGGACCGGACCTTACTACTGGGTGTGTCATTATTATGGACCAAACCTAACTATTGGTCTTGTCCCTATTGTGGACCAGACCTGCCTGATGGGTGTGTCGTTATAATGAACCTGACCTGATTGATGGGTGTATCCTTATTGTGGAGCAGATCTGACTCCTGTTCGTGTCCTTATTGTGGACCATATATGACTGCTTGGTGTGTCCTTTTTGGGACCAGACATGACTGCTAGGTGTTTCCTTATTGTGGAGCACAGCTAACTGCTGGGTTGCCCATATTGAAATCCAGACCACACTTCTCGTGTCCTTATTATGGATCAGACTTGACTGCTGGGTGTCTCCTTATTGTGGACCAGACCTGACTGCTGGTTTGGTCCTTATTGTGGACCAGACTTGACAGCTGGGTACGTCCTATTGGAGACCAGACCTGAGTGCTGGGTGTGTTCATATTTTGGACCAGACCTAACTGCTGCTAGTGTCCTCATTTTGAACCAGAACTGACTACTGGGTGTGTCCTTATTGTGGACCAGACTTGACTGCTTTGTGTCTCCTTATTGTGGACCAGACCTGACTGCTG
Source organism: Panulirus ornatus (assembly GCF_036320965.1). Classification (NCBI taxonomy): domain Eukaryota; kingdom Metazoa; phylum Arthropoda; class Malacostraca; order Decapoda; family Palinuridae; genus Panulirus; species Panulirus ornatus. The sequence continues at coordinate 32,616,585 of NC_092237.1, forward strand.
GGCGTGTTCTTATTGTCGACCAGACCTGACTGTTGCGCGTGTTCATACTGTGGACCAGACATGACGGCTGGGTGTGTCCTTACTGTAAAACCGACCTGACTGTTGAGTATGTCCTTATTGTTGGCCAGACCTGACTGCTAGGTGTGTTTTTATTTTTGGCCGGACCTCACTGCTCTTCGTGTACTCATTTTGGAAAGGACCTGACTGCTGGGCGTATCCATATTGTGGACTAGACATGATTGCTGGGTGTGTCCTTATTGCGGACCAAACCTGACTGCTAGGCGTGGACTTATTGTGGACCAGACCTGAATGCTGAGTGTGACATTATCATGAACCAGGCATGACTGCTGTTCGTCTTCTTATTGCAGCCCAGATCTGACTGCTGGGTGTGTCCTTATTATGGATCAGACATAACTGCTGCTCGTGTTCGTATTACGGAACAGACTTGACTGCTGGGTGTGTACTAGTTGTGGACAAGACCTGACTCTTCGGTGTTTCCTTATAGTGGACCAGACTAGACTGCTCAGAGTGTCCATATTGTGGACCAAACTTGACTGCTACACGTGTCCTTATTGTGGATTAGACCTGACTGCAGGGTTTGTCCTTATTGTGGACCAGACATGAGTTTTGAGTGTGTTCTTATTATGGACAAGACTTGACTGCTGAGCGTGTCCTTATTGAGGATTAGACATGACTGCTGGGTCTGTCCTTAATGTGGACCAGACCTGACTGCAGGATGTGTCCATATTGTGGATAGACCTGACTGCTGGGTTTGTCCTTATTGTGGACCAGACCTCAGTGCTGAGTGTGTCCTTATTGTGGACTAGACATGACTACTGGGCGTGTCCTTATTGTGGACATTATATCACTGCTACTTTTGTTCTTAATATGGATCAGACCTGACTACTGGGTATGTCCTTATTTTCAACCACAACTGACTGCTGAGCTTGTCCTTATTGCGGAACAGACCTGACTGTTAGGCGTTTCCTTACTGTGTACCAAAGCTGACTGCTGAGTGTGTCCTTATTGTGGATCAGACTATACTGCTGGGTGCGTCCTTATTATGGACCAGGCATGAATGCTGCTCGCGTTCGTATTGCGGACCAGACCTGACTGCTCGGTGTGTCCTTATTATGGACTAGACCCGACCTCTGAGTTCGTCCATATTTTGGACCAGACCTGACTGCTAGTTGTGTCCTTATTGTAAGCCAAACCTGAGTGCTGGGTGTGTCCCTGTTGTGGACCAGACTTGACTGCTGGGTGTGTCCTTTTGTGGATCAGACATGACTACTGGATGTGTCCTTATTATGGACCAGACATGACTGCTGCACGTGTTCTTATTGCGGACGAGAACTGACTGCTGGGTGTCTCTTTATTGTGTACCAGACCTGACTGCTGGGTGTGACTTTATTATAAACCACACCTGACTGCTGAGTGTGTCCTTATTATAGACCAGACCTGACTGCTAGGTGTCTCCTTATCTTAGACCAGATCTGACTGCTAGACGTGTCCTTATTATGGACAAGTCCTGACTGTTAGGCGTGTCCTTATTGTGGACCAGACTTGACTGCTTGGTGTTTCCTTATTGTGGACCAGACCTGATTGTTGGTTGTGTCCTTATTGTAGACCAAACCAGACTGCTGAGTGTGTAAGTACTGTTGACCAGACATGAGTGAAGGGTGTGTCCTTATTGTGGACCAGACATGGCTGCTGAGTGTGTCTTTATTATGGGCCAGACATGACTGCGGGGTGTGTCCTTATTATGGACCAGACATGACTGCTGCTCGTGTTCTCATTGCCGACGAGAACTGACTGCTGGTTGCATCCTTATTTTGGACCAGACCTGACTGCTGGGTGTGTCTTTATTGTAGACCACACCTGACTGCTGGGTGTGTCCTTATCATAGACCAGACCTGACTGTTGGGTGTCTCCTTATTTTGGAGCAGACCTGACCGCTGGGAGTGTAATTATTATGGACAAATCCTGACTATTGGGCGTGTCTTTATTGTGGACCAGACCTGATTGCCGGGTGTTTCCTCAATGTGGACCAGACCTGACTGATACATGTGTCATTGTGGACAAAACCTGACTGCTGGGTGTGTCCTTATTATAATGCAAACCTGACTGCTGGATATGTCCTTATTGTGGACCAGACCTGACTGTTGGGTGCGTCATTATTATGGACCAGACCTAACTATTGGGCGTGTCCCCATTGTGGACCAGACCTGACTGATGGGTGTGTCCTTATTGTGGAGCAGATCTGACTCCTGCTCGTGTCTTTACTGTGGACCAGATATGACTGCTGGGTGTGTCCTTTTTGGAACCAGATATGCCTGCTAGCTGTTTCCTTATTGTGAAGCACACCTAACTGCTTGGTTGTCCATATTGAAATCCAAACACTTCTCGTGCTCTTATTATGAACCAGACTTGACTGCTGGGTGTCTCCTAATCGTGGACCAGACCTGACTGCTGGTTTGGTCCTTATTGTGGACCAGACTTGACAGCTGGGTACGTCCTATTGGAGACCAGACCTGAGTGCTGGGTGTGTTCACATTTTGGACCAGACCGGACTGCTGCTAGTGTCCTTATTTTGAACCAGAACTGACTACTGGGTGTGTCCTTATTGTGGACCAGACTTGACTGCTTTGTGTCTCCTTATTGTGGACCAGACCTAGCTCCTGGGCGTGTCCTTATTGTCGACCAGACCTGACTGTTGCTCGTGTTCATATTGTGGACCAGACATGACGGCTGGGTGTGTCCTTACTGTTAAACCGACCTGACTGCTGTGTATGTCCTTATTATTGGCCAGACCTGACTGCTAGGTGTGTTTTTATTTTTGACCAGACCTCACTGCTGTTCGTGTACTCATTTTGGAAGGACCTGACTGCTGGGCGTGTCCATATTGTGGACTAGACATGATTGCTGGGTGTGTCCTTATTGTGGACCAAACCTGACTGCTAGGCGTGGACTTATTGTGGACCAGACCTGAATGCTGAGTGTGACATTATCATGAACCAGGCATGATTGCTGGTCATCTTCTTATTCCGGCCCAGACCTGTCTGCTGGGTGTGTCCTTATTATGGATCAGACATAACTGCTGCTCGTGTTCGTATTACGGAACAGGCTTGACTGCTGGCTGTGTACAAATTGTGGACAAGACGTAACTCCTCGGTGTTTCCGTATTGTGACCAGACTAGACTTCTCAGAGTGTCCACCTTGTGGACCAAACCTGACTGCTACACGTGTCCATATTGTTGACTAGACCTGACTGCAGGGTTTGTCCTTATTGTGGACCAGACATGAGTTTTGAGTGTGTCCTTGTTATGGACAAGATTTGATTGCTGAGCGTGTCCTTATTGTGGATTAGACATGACTGCTGGGTCTGTCCTTAATGTGGACCAGACCTGACTGCAGTGTGTCCATATTGTGGACTAGACCTGACTACTGGGTTTGTACTTATTGTGGACCAGACCTCAGTGCTGAGTGTGTCCTTATCGTGGATCAGACATGACTACTGAAAGTGTCCTTATTGTGGACATGATATGACTGCTGCTTTTGTTCTTATTATGGATCAGACCTGACTACTAGGTATGTCTTTATTTTCAGCCACAACTGACTGCTGAGCTTGTCCTTATTGTGGACCAGACCTGACTGCTGGGTGTGTCCTTATTGTGGATCAGACATAACTTCTGCTCGGGTTCTTATTGCGGACCAGACCTGACTGTTAGGTGTGTCCTTATTTTGGATCAGACATAATTGCTGCACATGTTCGTATTACTGAACAGACTTGACTGCTGGGTGTGTACGAATTGTGGACAAGACCTGACTCCTCGGTCTTTCCATATTGTGGACCAGACTAGGCTGCTCGGCGTGTCCATATTGTGGACCAAACCTGACTGCTACTCGTGTCCTTATTGTGGACTAGACCTAACTGCGGGGTTTGTCCTCACGGTGGACCAGACATGAGTGTTGAGTCTGTCCTTATTGTGGACAAGATGTGACTGCTGAGCGTGTCCTTGTTGTGGATCAGACCTGACTGCTGCTCGTGTCCTTACTGAGGACTAGACATGACTGCTGGGTCTGTCCATAATGTGGACCAGACCTGACTGCAGGGTGTGTCCATATTGTGGACTAGACCTGACTGCTGGGTTTGTCCTCATTATGGACCAGACTTAAGTGCTGAGTGTGTCTTTATTGTGGACCAGACCTGATTACTGGGCGTGTCCTTATTGTGGACATGATATGACTGCTGCTCGTGTTCTTATTATGGATAAGACCTGACTGCTGGGTATGTCCTTATTTTCAACCGGAACTTACTGCTGAGCTTGTCCTTATTGTGGAACAGACCTGGCTGTTCCGCATTTTCCTTAGTGTGGACCAAAGCTGACCGCTGGGTGTGTCCATATTGTGGATCAGACTAGACTGCTGGGTGTGTCCTTATTATGGGCCAGACATGACTGCTGCTCGTGTTCGTATTGCGGACCAGACCTGATTGCTGGGTGTGTCCTAATTGTGGACCAGGCGTGACTGCTGGTTGTGTCCTTATTGTGGACCAGACATGACTGCTGGGTGTGTCTTTATTATGGACCAGACGTGACTGCTGCTCGTGTTCTTATTGCGGACGAGAACCGACTGCTGGGTGTCTCCTTATTGTGGACCAGACCTGACTGCTGGGTGAGACTTTATTGTAGACCACACCTGACCGCTGGGTGTGTCCTTATTATAGACCAGACCTGACTGCTGGGTGTCTCCTTATTGTGGACCAGACCTGACTGCTGGGCGTTTCCTTATTATGGACAAGTCCTGACTGTTAGGCGTGTCCTAATTGTGGACCAAACCTGATTGCTTGGTGTCTCCTTATTGTGGATCAGACTTGACTGCTGGATGTGTCATTGTGGACAAGACCTGACCGCTGGGCGTGTCCTTATTATAATGCAGACCTGACTGCTGGAAGTGTCCTTCTTGTGGTCCAGACCTAACTGCTGGGGGTGTCATTATTATGGACCAGACATGACTGTTGCTCGTGTTCTTACTGCGGATGAGAACTGACTGCTGTGTGTCTCCTTATTTTGGACCAGACCTGACTGCAGGGTGTGTCCTTATTATGGACCAGACATGACTGCTGCGCGTGTTCTTATTGCGGACGAGAATTGACTGCTGGGTGTCTCCTTATTGTGGACCAGACCTGACTGCTTGGTGTGTCTTTATTCTAGACCACACCTGACTACTGGGCGTGTCTTTATTATAAACCAGACCTGACTGCTAGGTGTCTCCTTACTGTGCAGCAGACCTGACTGCTGGGCGTGTCCTTATTATGGACCAGACCTGATTGTTGGGTGTTTCCTTATTGTTGACCAGGCCTTACTGCTGGATGTGTTATTGTGAACAAAACCTGACTGCTGGGCGTGTCGTTATCAGAATGCAGACCTGACTGCTGGATGTGTCCTTATTGTCGACTAGACCTGACTTCTAGGTGCGTCATTATTATAGACCAGACTTAACTATTGGGCGTGTTCCCATTGTGAACCAGATCTGACTGATGGGTGTGTCGTTATAATGAACCTGACCTGACTGATGGGTGTATCCTTATTGTGAAGCAGACCTGACTCCTGCTCGTGTCCTTACTGTGAACCAGATAGAACTGCTGGGTGTGTCCTTTTTGGAACCAGAAATGGCTGCTAGCTGTTTCCTAATTGTGAAGCACACCTAACTGCTTGGTTGTCCATATTGAAATCCAGACCACACTTCTCGTGTCCTTATTATGTATCAGACTTGACTGGTGGATGTCTCCTTATCGTGGACCAGACTTGACTGGTGGATGTCTCCTTGTCGTGAACCAGACCTGATTGCTGGGTTGGTCCTTATTGTGGACCAGACTTGACTGCTGGGCACGTCCTATTTCAGACCAAACCTGAGCGCTGTGTGTGTTCATATTTTGGACCAGATCGGACTACTGCTAGTGTCCTTATTTTTTACCAGAACTGACTACTGGGTGTGTCCTTATTGTGGACCAGACTTGAATGCTTTGTGTCTCCTTATTGTGGACCAGACCTAGCTGCTGGGTGTGTCCTTATTGCCGACCAGACCTGACTGTTACTCGTGCTCATATTGTGGACCAGACATGACGGCTGGGGGTGTCCTTGCTGTAAAACCGACCCGACTGCTGGGTATGTCCTTATTGTTGGCCAGACCTGACCTCTGCGTGTGTTTTTATTTTGGACCAGACCTCACTGCTGCTTGTGTACTTATTTTGGAAAAGACCTGAATGCTGGGTGTGTCCATCTTATGGACCAGGATTGATTGCTGGGTGTGTCCTTATTGTGGACCAGACCTGAATGCTGAGTGTGGCATTATTATGGACCAGGCATGAGTGCTGCTCGTCTTATTGCGGCCCAGACCTGACTGCCGGGTGTATCTTATTGTGGACCAGACATAACTTCTGCTTGGGTTCTTATTGCAGACCAGACCTGACTATTGGGTGTGTCCTTATTTTGGACTAGGCCTGACTGCTGGGTTTGTCCTTAATGTGGACCAGACCTAAGTGTTGAGTGTGTCCTTACTGTAGACCTGACCTTACTACTAGACGTGTCCTTATTGTGGACATGGTATGACTGTTGCTCGTGTTCTTATTATGGATAAGACCTGACTGCAAGGTATTTCCTTATTTTCAACGAGAACTTACTGCTGAGCTTGTCCTTATTGTGGAACAGACCTGGCTGTTGGTCGTTTCCTTATTGTGGACCAAAGCTGACCGCTGGGTGTGTCCTTATTGTGGACCAGACTAGACTGCTGGGTGTGTCCTTATTATGGACCAGACATGACTGCTGCTCGTGTTCGTATTGCGGACCAGACCTGACCGCTGGGTGTGTCCTTATTGTGGACCAGGCTAAACTGCTGGGTGTATCATTATTATGGACCAGACTTGACTGCTGCTCGTGTTCGTATTGTGGACCAGACCTGACTACTGGGTGTGTCCTTATTGTGGACCAGACCTGCCTGCTGGTTGTATCCATATTGTAGACGAAACCTGACTGCTGAGTGTGTCCCTACTGTGGACCAGACATGACTGCTGGCTTTGTCCTTATTGTGGACCAGACCTAAGTACTGAGTGTGTCCTTATTGTGGACCAGACCTGACTACTGGGCGTGTCCTTATTATGGATATGATATGACTGCTTCTCATGTTCTTACTATGGATTAGACCTGACTGATGGGTATGTCCTTATTTTCAACCAGAACTGACTACTGAGCTTGTCCTTATTGTGGAACAGACCTGACTGTTGGGCGTTTCCTTATTGTGGACCAAAGCTGACTACTGGGTGTGCCCTTATTGTGGACCAGACTAGACTGCTGGGTGTTTCCTCATTATGGACCAGACATGACTGCTGCTCATGTTCGTATTGCGGACCAGACCTGAATGCTGAGTGTATCCATATTGTGGACCAGACCTGACTGCTGGTTGTGTCCTTATTGTAGACCAAACCTGACTGCTAGGTGTGTCCCTATTGTAGACCAGACGTGACTGCTGGGTGTGTCCTTATTATGGACCAGGCATGACTGCTGCGCGTGCTCGTATTGCGGACCAGACTTGACTTCTGGGTTCGTTCTTATTATGGAACAGACCTGACTGCTAGTTGTGTCCTTATTGTAGACCAAACCTAACTGCTGGTTGTGTCCCTATTGTGGACCAGACTTGACTGCTGGGTGTGTCCTTATTGTGCACCAGACATGACTGCTGGGTTTGTCCTTACTGTGGACCAGACCTGACAGCTGGGTGCGTCATATTGGGGACCAGACATGAGAGCGGGGTGTGTTCATGTTTTGGACCAGATCAGACTGCTGCTAGTGTCCTTATTTTGGACCAGAACTGACAGTTGAGTGTGTCCTTACTGTGGACCAGACTTGACAGCTGTGTGTGTCCTTACAGTGGACCAGACCTGATTGCAGGGCGTGTCCTTATTGTCGACCTGACCTGACTGTTGCTTGTCTTCGTATTGTGAACCAGACTTGACGGCTGGGTTTATCCTTACCGTAAAACCGACCTGACTATTGGGTATGTCCTTACTGTTGGCCAGACCTGACTTCTGGATGTGTTTTTATTTGGACCAGACCTGACTGCAACTCGTGCACTCATTTTGGAAAAGACCTGACTGCTGGGTGTGTCCTTATTGTGGACCAGACCTGAATGCTGAGTGTGACATTATTACGGACCAGACATGACTGCTGCGCGTCTTCTTATTGCGGCCCAGACCTGACTGCTGGGTCTATCTTTACTGTGGACCAGACATGACTGCTGGGTGTGCCCTTATTGTGGACCAGACATAACTGCTGCCCGGGTTCTTATTGCGGACCAGACCTGACTGACGGGTGTGTCCTTATTTTGGACCAGACATAACTGCTGCTCGTGTTGTTATTGCGGAACAGACTTGACTGCTGTGTGTGTACAAATTGTGGACAAGACCTGACTCCTCGGTGTTCCCTTATTGTTAACCAGACTAGACTGTTCGGTGTGACCTTATTGTGGACCAGACTTGACTGCTTATTGTGTTCTTATTGTAGACCAGACCTGACTGCTGGGTATGTCCTTATAATGGACCAGACATGAATGATCAGAAAATCCTTATCGTGGGCCAGACCTGATTCCATCTCGCTTCCTTATTATGAACAAGACATAACTGTTGGATGTGTCCATATTGTGGACCAGAGCTGCCTGCTGGTTGTGTTCTTATTTTGGACCAGACCTCACTGCTCGGTGTGTCCTTATTGTGGGCAGACCTGACTGCTAGGTGTGTCCTTAGAATGCATCAGATCTGACTGATGTGTAAATCCTTATTGTACACCAAACCTTAGTGCTGAGCGTCTCCTTAATGTGGACCAGACCTGACTACTTTGCGTGTCTTTATTGTGGACCAGGCCTGACTGGTGGGTGTGTCCTTATTGTGGACCAGGCATGACTGATGGGTGTGTCCTTATTGTAGAAAAGAGCTGACTGCTGGGTGTGTCCTTTTTGTGGACCAGACCTGACTGCTAGGTGTGTTCTCATTGTGGACCAGACGTGGCTGCTGCTCGTGTTATTATTACAGACTAGACCTGACTGCTGGGTGTGTCCTTATTGTGAGCCAGACCTGACTGCTGGGTGTGTCCTTATCGTGAACCAGACCTGACTCTTGGGTGTGTCCTTATTGTAGACCAGACCCGACTACTGCGTGTCTCCTTAATATGGATCAGACCTGCCTGCTTGGCGTGTCCTTATTGTGGGCCCAAACTGACTGCTGGGTGTGTTCTTGTTATGGACCAGTCCTGACTGCTAGGTGAGTCCTTATTGTGGACCAGACCTGACTGTTACGTGTGTCTTATTGTTGATCTGACCTGAATGCTGGGTGTGTCCTTTTTGTGGACTGCTGGGTGTCCAAATTGTGGAGAAGTCCTGACTCCTAGGTGTGTCCTTATTGTAGACCAGACCTGACCGCTGGGTGTGTTCTAATTGTAGACCAAAACAGATTGCTGAGTTTGTCCTTATTGTGGACAAGACCTGACTGCTGAGCGTGTCCTTGTTGTGGATCAGACCTACTCCTGCTCATGTCCTTATATTCGACTAGACATGACTGTTTGTCTGTCCTTAATGTGGACCAAACCTGACTCAGGGTGTATCCATATTCTGGACTAGACCTGACTGCTGGGTTTGTCCTAACTGTGGATCAGAACTAAGTGCTGGGTGTTTCCTTATTGTGGACCAGACCTGACTGCTGGATGTGTCATTGTGGACAACACGTGACTGCTGGACATGTCCTTATTATAATGCAGACCTGATTGCTGGATGTATCCTTGTTGTGGACCAGAACTGAATGCTGGCTGTGTCATTATCATAGACCAGACCTAACTATTGGGCGTGTCCTTATTGTGGAACAGACCCGACCAATGGGTGTGGCGTTATAATGAACCTGACCTGACTCATGGGTGTATCCTTATTGTGGAGCAGACCTGACTCCTGCTCGTGTAGTTAATGTGGAACAGATATGACTGTTTGGTGTGGGGTTTTTTTTTGGACCAGACCTGACTGATAGGTGTGTCCTTATTGTAGAGCAAAGCTAATTCCTGGGTTGTCCTTATTGAAATCAAGACCGCACTTCTTCACTTGTCCATATTATGGACCAGACTTGAATGGTGGATGTCTCCTTATCGTAGACCAGGCCTGACTGCTGGTTGTGTCCTTATTGCGGACCAAACTTGACTGCTGGGTGCGTCCTATTGGGGATAAGACTTGAGTGCTGAATGTGGTCGTATTTTGAATCAGACCTGAATGCTGCTCGTGTCGTTATTTTGGACCAGAGCTGACTGCTGGGTGTATCCTTATTAGGGTCCAGACTTGACTGCTGTGTGTGCCCTTATTGTGAACCAGACCTGACTGCTGTGCGTGTCCTTATTGTCGACCAGACCTGACTGTTGCTCGTGTTCATATTGTGGACCAAACGTGACTGCTGGGTGTGTCCTTACTTTAAAACCGACCTGACTGCTTGGTAAGTCCTTATTGTGGACCAGACCTGACTTCTGGGTGTGTTTTTATTTTGGACCAGACCTGACTGCTGTTCATGTACTCGTTGTGGAAAAGACATGACTGCTGGGAGAGTCCATATTGTGGACCAGACCTGCTTGCTGGGTGTATCCTTATTGTGGACCAAAACTAACAGTTGTGTGTGTCCTTATAGTGGACCAAGCCTATTTATGTACCAGACATGATTGCTGGGTGTGTCCTTATTGTGGACCAGACCTAACTGTTGGGTGTCTCTTTATTGTAGACCGGACCTGACTGCTGTGCGTGTCATTATTGTAGACCACACCTGGTAGCTGGATATGTCCATATTTTGGACCGGACCTTACTGTTTTACGTGTCATTATTGTGACCCACACATGACTGCTACTTGTTTGTTTATTGTGGACTTTGGGTGTGTCCTTATTGTGTACCAGACCTGACTGCTCGGTGTCTCATTATTGTGGCCCTGACCTGACAGCTAAGTGTGTCCTTATTGTGGACCAGACCTAACTTTGGGTGTGTTCTTATTGAGACCACATCTGACTGGTCAGTGTGTCCATTTTGTGGAATAGACCTGATTACTAGGTTTGTCATTTTTGTTGACAAGACCAGACTGTTGGGTGAGTTCTTATTGTGGACCAAACCTTACTTCAGGGTGTGTCCGTACTGTGTACCAGACCTGACTGCTTGATGTATCCTTTTTGTGGAACAGACATGACTGCTGGGTGTATCCTTATTGTGGACCAGACCTAACTGCTGGGTGTCTCCTTATTATGGTCCAGACCTGACTGCTAGGGTTATCCTTACTGCGGAACAGGCCTGACTGCTGGGTGTCTCCTTATTGTGGACAAGACCTGACTGCGGGGTGTGTCATCATTGTGGACCAGACCTGACTGCTGGATGTGTCCTATTTTGGACCAGACTTGACTGTTATGCGTGTCATTATTGTGACCCAGGCCTGAGTGATAGGTTTGTCCTTATTGAGGACCAGACCTGAATTTGGGTGTATCCTTATTGTGGAAGAGACCTGACTGCTCAGTGTGTCCTTTTTGTGGAATAGACCTGATTGCTAGGTTTGTCTTTTTTTGTGGATAATACCTGACTGTTGGGTGTGTTCTTATTGTGGAAGAGACCTAACTGCTCTGTGTGTTCTTATTGTGGACCAAACCTCACTACATGGTGTATCCTTTTTGTGGAACAGACATGAGTGCTGGCTTTGTCCTTATTGTGGACCAGACCTTCCTGCTGGGTGTCTCCTTATTATCGTCCAAACCTGACTGCTAGAGTTGTCCTTATTGTGGACCAGAACTGACTGCTAGATGCGTTCCTATTGTGGACCAGACCTGACTGCTGGGTGTATCTTTATTGTGGACCAAACCTGTCTGCTGGGTGTCCTATTTATGTACCAGACATGATTGCTGGGTGTGTCCTTATTGTGGACCAGACTTGACTGTTGGGTGTCTCTTTATTGTGAACCACACCTAAATCCTGTGCTTGTCATTAGTGTGGACCACACCTGACAGCTGAGTGTGTCCTTATTTTGGACCAGACCCGATTGTTATGCGTGTCATTATTGTGGCCCAGACATGACTGCTAGTTGTTTCTTTATTGTGGACTTTGTGTGTGTCCATATTTTGGACCAGACCTGACTGTTATGCGTGTTGTTATTGTGGCCCAGACATGACTGCTAGTTGTTTCTTTATTGTGGACTTTGTGTGTGTCCTTATCGTGTACCAGACCTGACTGCTCGGTGTCTCATTACTGTGGCCCAGATTTGACAGCTACGTGTGTCCTTATTGTGGACCAGACCTAACTTTGGGGGTGTTCTTATTGAGACCACATCTGACTGGTCAGTGTGTCCTTTTTGTGGAATAGACCTGATTACTAGGTTTGTCATTTTTGTGGACAAGACCTGACTGTTGGGTGAGTTCTTATTGTGGACCAAACCTTACTACAGGGTGTGTCCTTACTGTGTACCAGACCTGACTGCTTGGTGTATCCTTTTTGTGGAACAGACATGACTGCTGGGTGTATCCTTATTGTGGACCAGACCTAACTGCTGGGTGTCTCCTTATTATGGTCCATACCTGACTGCTAGGGTTATCCTTACTGCGGAACAGGCCTAACTGCTGGGTGTCTCCTTATTGTGGACAAGACCTGACTGCTGGGGGTGTCATTATTGTGGACCAGACCTGACTCCTGGGTGTCCTTATTTTGGACCAGACTTGACCGTTATGCGTGTCATTATTGTGACCCAGGCCTGAGTGATAGGTTTGTCCTTATTGTGGACCAGACCAGAATTTGGGTGTGTCCTTATTGTGAAACAGACCTGACTGCTCACTGTGTCCTTTACGTGGAACAGACCTGACTGCTAGGTTTATCTTTTTTTTGTGGACCATACCTGACTGTTCGGTGTGTTCTTATTGTGAACCAAACCTTCCTGCAGGATGTGTCCTTACAGTGTACCAGACCTGACTGCTTGTTGTATCATTTTTGTGGAACAGACATGACTGCTGGGTTTTATCCTTATTATAGAACAGACCGAACTGCTGGGTGTCTCCTTATTATGGTCCAGACCTGACTGCTAGCGTTATCCTTACTGCGGAATAGGCCTCACTGCTGGGTGTCTCCTTATTGTGGACGAGACCTGACTGCTGGGTGTATCTTTACTGTGGGCCAGACCTGTCTGTTGGGTGTCCTATTTATGTACCAGACATGATTGCAGGCTGTGTCCTTATTGTGGACCAGACCTGACTGTTGGGTGTCTCTTTATTGTGGACCAGACCTTACTACTGTGCGTGTCATTATTGTGGACCACACCTGACAGCTGGGTGTATCCATATTTTGGACCAGACCTGACTGTTATGCGTGATATCATTTCTGGTCCAGACATGACTGCTAGTTCTTTATTGTGGACTTTGGGTGTGTCGTTATTGTGTACCAGACCTGACTGCTCGGTGTCTCATTATTGTGGCCCAGACCTGACAGCTAAGTGTGTCCTTATTGTGGACCAGACCTAACTTTTGGTGTGTTCTTATTGAGACCACACCTGACTGATCACTGAGTTCTTTTTGTGGAATAGACCTGATTACTAAGTTTGTCCTTTTTGTAGACAAGACCAGACTTTTGGGTGTGTTCTTATTGTGGACTAAACCTTTCTGCAGGATGTGTCCTTACTGTGTACCAGACCTGACTGCTTGGTGTATCCTTTTTTTTGGAACAGTCATGACTGCTTGGTGTATCCTTATTGTGGACCAGACCTAACTGCTGGGTGTTTCCTTATTATGGTCCATACCTGACTGCTAGGGTTATCCTTACTGCGGAACAGGCCTTACTGCTGGGTGTCTCCATATTGTGGACGAGACCTGACTGCTGGGAGTGTCATTATTGTGGACCAGACCTGACTGCTGGGTGTGTCCGTAATTTCGGACTAGACTTGACTGTTATGCGTGTCATTAATGTGACCCAGGCCTGACTGCTAGGTTTGTCCTTATTGTGAACCAGACCTGAATGTGGGTATATCCTAAATGTGGAACAGACCTGACTGTTCAGTGTGTCCTTTTTGTGGAATAGACCTAACTGCTAGGTTTGTCTTTTTTTGTGGACCATACATGACTGTTGGGTGTGTTCTTATGGGGGAACAGACCTTACTCCTGTGTGTTCTTATTGTGGACCAAACCTCACTACATGGTGTATCCTTTTTTGTGGAACAGACATGTACTGCTGGCTTTGTACTTATTGTGGACCAGACCTTACTGCTGGGTTTCTCCTTATTGTCGTAAAAACCTGACTGCTAGAGTTGTCCTTATTGTGGACCAGAGCTAAGTGCTAGGTTCGTTCCTACTGTGGACCAGACCTGACTGCTGGGTGTATCTTTATTGTGGACCAGACATGTCTACTGGGTGTCCTATTCATGTACCAGACATGATTGCAGGCTCTGTCCTTATTGTGGACCAGACCTGACTGTTGGGTTACTCTTTATTGTTGACCAGACCTGACTGCTGTGCGTGTCATTATTGTGACGCAGGCCTGAGTGCTAGGTTTCTCCTTATTCTGGACCAGACCAGAATTTGGGTGTGTCATGATTGTGGAACAGACCTGACTGCTCACTGTGTCCTTTTTGTGGAATAGACCTGACTGCTAGGTTTATTTTTTTTTTGTGGACCATACCTGACTGTTGGGTGTGTTCTTATTGTGGACCAAACCTTACTGCAGGATGTACCAGACCTGACTGCTTGGTGTATCCCTTTTCCGGAACAGACATGACTGCTGGGTGTATCCTTATTGTGGACCAGACCTAACTGTTGGGTGTCTCCTTATTATAGTCCAGACCTGACTGCTAGGGTTATCCTTACTGCGGAACAGGCCTGATTGCTGGGTGTCTCCTTACTGTGGACGAGACCTGACTGCTGGGTGTGTCATTATTGTGGACCAGACCTGACTGCTGGGTGTGTCCTTATTTTGGACCAGAGTTGACTGTTATGCATGTCATTATTGTGACCCATCCCTGACTGCTACGTTTGTCCTTATTGTGTGGACCAGATCTGAATTTGGGTGTGTCCTTATTGTGGAAGAGACCTGACTGCTCAGTGTGTTCTTTTTGTGGAAAAGACCTGACTGCTAGGTTTATCTTTTTTTGTGTGTACCACACCTGACCGTTGGGTGTGTTCTTATTGTGGAATAGACCTTACTGCTGTGTGTGTTTTTATTGTGGACGAAACCTGACTACATGGTGTATCCTTTTTGTGGAACAGACATGACTGCTGACTTTGTCCTTATTGTGGACAAGACCTTACTGCTGGTTGTCTCCTTATTGTGACCCAGACCTGACCGTTAGAGTTGTCCTTATTGTGGACCAGAGGTGACTGCTAGGTGCGTTCCTATTGTGGACCAGACCTGACTGCTTGGCGTATCTTTATTGTGGACCAGACCTGTCTGCTGGGAGTCCTATTTATGTACCAGACATGATTGCTGGGTGTGTCCTTATTGTGGACCAGACTTGACTGTTGGGTGTCTATTCACTGTAGACCAGACCTGACTGTTGGGTGTCACTTTATTGTGGACCAGACCTTACTACTGTGCGTGTCATTATTGTGGCACACACCTGACAGCTGGGTGTGTCCATATTTTGGACCAGACCTGACTGTTATGCGTGTTGTTATTGTGGCCCAGACATGACTGATAGTTGTTTCTTTATTGTGGACTTTGAGTGTGTCCTTATTGTGTACCATACCTGACTGCTCGGTGTCTCATTATTGTGGCCCAGACCTGACAGCTAAGTGTGTCCTTATTGTGGACCAGACCTAACTTTGGGTGTGTTCTTATTGAGACAACACCTGACTGATCAGTGTGTCCTTTTTGTGGAATAGACCTGATTACTAGGTTTGTCATTTTTGTGGACAACACCAGACTGTTGGGTGTGTTCTTATTGTGGACCAAACCTTACTGCAGGATGTGTCCTTACTGTGTACCAGACCTGACTGCTTGGT
Source organism: Panulirus ornatus (assembly GCF_036320965.1). Classification (NCBI taxonomy): domain Eukaryota; kingdom Metazoa; phylum Arthropoda; class Malacostraca; order Decapoda; family Palinuridae; genus Panulirus; species Panulirus ornatus. The sequence goes on from NC_092237.1 coordinate 32,632,604, forward strand.
GTATCCCTTTTCCGAACAGACATGACTGCTGGGTGTATCCTTATTGTGGACGAGACTTGACAGCTGGGTATGTCATTATTGTGGACCAGACCTGACTGCTGGGTGTGTCCTTATTTTGAACCAGACTTGACTGTTATACGTGTCATTATTGTGACCCAGGCCTGACTGCTACGTTTGTCCTTATGGTGGACCAGACCTGAATTTGGGTGTGTCCTTATTGTGGAACAGACCTGACTGCTCAGTAAGTCCTTTTTGTGGAATAGACCTGACTGCTAGGTTTATCTTTTTTTGTGTGTACCATAGCTGACTGTTGGGTGTGTTCTTATTGTGGACCAAACCTAACTGCAGGGTGTGTCCTTTCTGTTTACCAGACCTGACTTCTTGGTGGATCCTTTTTGTGGAACAGACATGACTGCTGGGTGTATCCTTATTGTGGACCAGACCTAACTGCTGGGTGTCTCCTTATCATGGTCCAGAGTTGACTGCTAGGGTTATCCTTACTGCGAAACAGGCCTCACTGCTAGGGTGTCCCCTTATTATGGACGAGACCTGACTGCTGGGTGTCATTATTGTGGACCAGACCTGACTGCTGGGTGTGTCCTTATTTTAGACCAGACTTGACTTATGCGTGTCATTATTGTGACCCAGGAGTGATAGCTAGGTTTGTCTTTATTGTGAACCAGACCTGAATTTGGGTATGTGCTTATTGTGGAACAGACCTCACTGCTCAGAGTGTCCTTTTTGTGGAATAGACCTGACTGCTAGGTTTATCTTTTTTTTTTTTGTGGACCATACATGACTGTTGGGTGTGTTCTTAGTGTGGAACAGCCCTTACTGCTGTGTGTGTTCTTACTGTGGACCAAACCTGACTACATGGTGTATCCTTTTTTGTGGAACTGACATGACTTCTGGCTTTGTCCTTATTGTGGACCAGACCTTACTGCTGGGTGTCTCCTTATTGTCGTTCAAACCTGACTGCTAGAGTTGTCCTTATTGTGGACCAGAGCTGTCTGCCACGTGCGTTCCTATTGTGGACCAGACCTGTCTGCTGGGTGTCCTACTTATGTACCAGACATGGTTGCTGGGTGTGTCCTTATTGTGGACCAGACCTGACTGTTGGGTGTCTCGTTATTGTGGACCAGACCTGACTGCTGTGCGTGTCAATATTGTGGACCACACCTGACAGCTGGATGTGTCCATATCTTGGACCAGACCTGACTGTTATGCGTGTTGTTATTGTGCCGCAGACATGACTGCTACTTGTTTGTTTATTGTGGACTTTGGGTGTGTCATTACTGCGTACCAGACCTGACTACTCGGTGTCTCATTATTGTGGCCCAGACCTGACAGCTAAGTGTGTCCTTATTGTGGAATAGACCTAACTTTGGGTGTGTTCTTATTGAGACCACATCTGACTGGTCAGTGTGTCCTTTTTGTGGATTAGACCTGATTACTAGGTTTGTCATTTTTGTGGTCAAGACCTGACTGTTGGGTGTGTTCTTATTGTGGACCAAACCTTACTGCAGGATGTGTACTTACTGTGTACCAGACCTGACTGCTTGGTGTATCCTTTTTGTGGAACAGACATGACTGTTGGGTGTGTTCTTATTGTGGATCAAACCTTACTGCAGGGTGTGTCCTTACTGTGTACCAGACCTGACTGCTTGGTGTATCCTTTTTGTGGAACAGACATGACTGTTGGGTTTATCCTTATTGTGGGCCAGACCTAACTGTTGGGTGTCTCCTTATTATGGTCCTGACCTGACTGCTAGGGTTATCCTTACTGCAGAACAGGCCTCACTGCTGGGTGTCTCCTTATTGTGGACGAGACCTGACTGCTGGGGGTGTCATTATTGTGGACCAGACCTGACTGCTGGGTGTGTCCTTATTTTGGACAAAACTTGACTGTTATGCGTGTCATTATTGCGACCCAGGCCTGACTACTAGGTTTGTCCTTATTGTGGACCAGACCAGAATTTGGGTGTGTCCTTATTGTGGAACAGACCTGACTGCTCAGTGTGTCCTTTTTGTGGAATAGACCTGACTGCTAGGTTTATCTTTTTTTTTGTGGATCATACCTGACTGTTCGGTGTGTTCTTATTGTCGACCAAACCTTACTGCAGGATGTGTCCTTACTGTGTACCAGACCTGACTGCTTGGTGTATCCTTTTTGTGGAACAGACATGACTGCTGGGTGTATCCTTATTGTGGACCAGACCGAACTGCTGGGTGTCTCCTTATTATGGTCCAGAGTTGACTGCTAGGGTTATCCTTACTGCGGAACAGGCCTCACTGCTGGGTGTCTCCTTATTGTGGACGAGACCTGACTGCTGGGTGTGTCATTATTGTGGACCAGACCTGACTGTTGGGTGTGCCCTTATTGTGGACCAGACCTGAATTTGGGTGTGTTCTTCTTTTGGAATAGAGCTGACTGCTCAGTGTGTCCTTTTTGTGGAATAGACCTGACTGCTAGGTTTGTCTTTTTTTTGTGGACCATACCTTATACCAGACTTGACTGGTATGCGTGTCATTATTGTGACCCAGGCTTTACTGCTGGTTGTGTCCTTATTGTGGACCAAACCTGCCTGCATGGTATATCCTTTTTTATGGAAAAGACATGACTGCTGGCTTTGTCCTTATTGTGGACCAGATCTTACTGCTGGGTGTCTCCTTATTGTGGTCCAGACCTGACTGCTAATGTTGTCCTTATTGAGCACCAGGCCTGACCTGCTAGGTGCGTTCCTATTGTGGACCAGACCTGACTGCTGGGTGTGGCTTTATTGTGGACCAGACCTGTCTGCTGGGTATCCTTTTTATGTACCAGACATGATTGCTGAGTTTGTGCTTATTGTGTACTAGACCTGACTGCTGGGTGTCTCTTTATTGTGGAACAGACCTGACTGCTGTGAGTGTCATTATTGTGGACCACACATGACAGCTGGGTGTGTCCTTATTTTGGACTAGACCTGATTGTTATGCGTGTCATTATTGTGGCCCAGACATGACTGCTAGTTGTTTATTTATTGTGGACTTTGGGTGTGTCGTTATTGTGTATCAGACCTGACTGCTCGGTGTCTCATTATTGTGGCCCAGACCTGACAGCTAAGTGTGTCCTTATTGTGGACCAGACCTAACTTTGGGTGTGTTCCTTCTTGAGGACCACACCTGACTGCTCAGTGTGTACTTTCTGTGGAATAGACCTGAATGATAGGTTTCTCTTTTTGTGGGCCAGACCTGACTGTTGAGTGTGTTCGTATTGTGGACCACACCTTACTGCTGGGTGTGTCCTTATTGTGGACCAGACCTGACTGCTGAGGGTTTCCTGACTGCTGGGTGCGTCTTTATTGTGGACCAGACCTGTCTGCTGGATGTCCTTTTTGTGGACAAGACATGACTGCTGGGTGTGTCCTTATTGTGGACCAGACTTGATTGCTGGGTGTCTCCTCATTGTGGTCCAGACCAGAATGCCAGGGTTGTCCTTATTGTGTCCTAGATCTGAATACTATGTTTGTCCTTATTTTGGACCAGACCTGGCTTTGGGTGTGTCCTTATTCTGAAACAAACCTGATTGCTGGTCGTGTCATTATTGTGGCCCAGACCTGACTTTGGTTGTGTCTTTATTGTGGACCAGACCTGACTTTGGTTGTGTCCTTATTGTGGAGCAGACCTGACTGCTCGGTATGTCCTTTTTGTTTAACAGACCTGACCGCTAGGTTTGTCTTTTTTGTGGACCAGACCTAACTGCTGGGTGTGTCCTTATTGTGGACCACACCTTACTGCTGTGTGTGTCCTTATTGTGGACCAGATCTGACTGCTTGGTATATCCTTTTTGTGGAAGATACACGTGTCCTTATTGTGGAGCAGACCAGGCTGCTCGGTGTGTCCTTTTTGTGGAAGAGACCTGACTGCTAGGTTTGTCTTTATTGCGGACCAGACCTGACTGCTGGATGTGTTCTTGTTGCGGACCACACCTTACTGCTGGGTGTGTCCTTATTGTGGTCCAGACCAGAATGCTAGGGTTGTCCTTATTGTGGTCGAAACCTAACTCATGAATATCTCCTTATTTTGGATCAGACCTAACTGTTATGATTGTCATTATTGTGTCGCAGACCTGTCTACTAGGTTTGTCCTTATTGTGGACCACACCTGGCTTTGGGTGTGTCCTTATTGTGGAACAGACCAGACTGCTAGGCGTGTCATTACTGTGGACTAGACTTGACTGCTGGGTGTGTCCTTATTTTGTACCTGACCTGACTGTTACGTGTGTCATTATTGTGTCCCAGACCTGACAGCTGCTTTAATTCTTATTGTGGACCAGACCTTACATTGGGTGTTTCCATATTTTGGAACAGACCTGACTGCTAGGCATGTCATTATCATGACCCAGACATGACTGCTAGGTGTGTCGTTATTGTGGACCAGACCTGATTTTGGGTGTGTACTTATCGTGGCCTAGACCTGACTGCTGGTTGTGTCCTTATTGTGGACTAGACGTCTTTTGAGTGTGTCCTTTATGTGGACCAGACCTGACTGCTGGGTGAGTCCTTACTGTGGACTAGACCTGACTGTTATGCGTGTCATTATTGTGGCCCAGACCTGACTGATCGAGTTTGTCCTTATTGTGGACCAGACCTGACTCTGGGTGTGTCTTTATTGTGGAACAGGCCTGACTGCTGGTCCTCTCATTATTGTGACCCAGACCTGACTGCTAGGTGTGTCCTTATTGTGGACAAGACTTGAATTTGGGTGTATCCTTATTGTGGACCAGATCTGACTGCTCAGTGTGTCCTTTTTGTGGAATATACTTGACTGCTACGTTTGTCTTTTTTGTGGACCAGATCTGACTGCTGGGTGTGTCCTTATTGTGGACCAGACCTTACTGCTGAGTGTATCCTTTTTGTGGAACAGACATGAATGCTGGGTGTGTCCTTATTGTGGACCAGATGTGACTGCTGGGTGTGTCCTTATTGTAGTCCAGACCTGACTGCTAGGGTTGTCCTTATTGTGGACCAAACCTTACTGCTGGGTGGGTTCATATTGTGGACCAGACCTGATTGCTGGGTGTGTCTTTATTGTGGACCAAACCAGTCTGCTGGATGTCCTTTTTGTGGACCAGACATGACTGCTGGGTGTGCCCTGATTGTGGACCAGACTTGATTGCTGGGTGTCTCCTTATTGTGGTCCAGACCAGAATGCTAGGGTTGTCCTTATTGTGTCCTAGACCTGACTGCTATGTTTGTTCTTATTGTGGACCAGACCTGGCTTTAGATGTGTCCTTATTCTGGAATAGACCTGACCGCTGGTCGTGTCATTATTGTGTTCCAGACCTGACTTTAGTTGTTTTTATTGTGGACCAGACCTGACTTGTGCCCTTATTGTGGAGCAGACCTCACTGCTCGGTGTGTCCTTTTTGTGGAATAGACCAGACAGCTAGGTTTGTCTTTTTTGTGGACCAGACCTGACTGCTGGGTATGTCCTTATTGTGGACCACACCTTACTGCTGGGTGTGTCGTTATTGTGGACCAGATCTGACTACTTGGTATATCCTTTTTGTGGAAGATACACGTGTCCTTATTGTGGAGCAGACCAGACTGCTCGGTGTGTCCTTTTTGTGGAATAGACCTGACTACTAGGTTTGTCTTTATTGTGACCAGACCTATCTTTGGGTGATAATGGTAGGGAAGATACTGGAAGTGGAAATATTTTAATTCTTCACCTGTCATTTGCTACAGTACCAAAGTGCTTCACACTAATAGATAAAGAGAAAACTAGAGAGGGTGGCATCCTGTGTTATCTTTGCTCCTCACATAATCCTGGTATATCATCACTGACAAATTTCATTCTTCTTCGTCACTTAGTTATTCAACAATGCATATATTTTCCATGAGGCGACACATGACTTGCAGAACAGCGGTCATACAGCTATAATGGTAATTATAAGATTACTCAGCTGGGTATATAGAGGCAGCTCGTCAAGTGACGATGCCAGCTGTTCTCTTTATGACTGTCACATGACAATGTGACGGTGCCAGCTGTTCTCTTTATGATTGTCACATGACAATGGCAACTGCTAAAGGGTTGAAACAAAAGAATGAACAAAGCTTTTCTTGAAGGTTTGGTTCACTGTGTCACCTCGCTAAGGTGGGAAATGCAAGAATGTATATAAGAAACAACTATAAAGATCAATAATAGAGAACAATGATATTAAAAACAACAACTATAAAGATCAATAATAGAGAACAATGATATAAAAAAAACAGCTATAAAGATCTATAATACAGAGAACAATGATATAAAAAACAACTATAAAGATCAATAATAGAGAACAATGATATAAAAAACAACAACTATAAAGATCAATAATAGAGAACAATGATATAAAAAAAACAGCTATAAAGATCTATAATACAGAGAACAATGATATAAAAAACAACTATAAAGATCAATAATACAGAGAACAATGATATGAAAAAACAACTATAAAGATCAATAATACAGAGAACAATGATATAAAAAACAACTATAAAGATCAATAATACAGAGCACAATGATATAAAAAACAACTATAAAGATCAATAATACAGAGAACAATGATATAAAAAACTACTATAAAGATCAACAATACAGAGAAAAATGATGTAAAAAAAACAACTATAAAGTCAGGTCATTATCGATCACTTGTCGTATGTTCACTTCTACACTGATGGCTCCAAGATGGGTGAATGTGAGGGTGCAAGTGTGTGGTCGATGTAGTGTGCCCTCAGGTACCGCTTGCCGAACCATACATATATATTTTGCGCTGAACTGTTTGCCATTGATCGAGCCATAGACTATATAATTAATTTAAACCACAGTAAAGCTATAATTTTTTCTGATTCTCTTTTTGCTCTCAAAGCAATAGGTTCTGAATATACAGAGTCATGTGAATTATAGGGCAATATTATTAATGAACTAAACTCATGTGAAAAGGATATCATCTTGATCTGGGTGTCTGGCAGGTCATTGCAATATATACGGCAATGAGCAGGCAGACAAACTGGCTAAGTCGACCTCAGAACTCGAGGAAGTCGTTCCGATCCCTCAGGAGCTGGGGTCCTGCCTTTCCTTGGGGAAGAGATCAATCCATCTTCTGTGGCAGTCAGTGGACCAACCTGACAATCAATAGAAAATATAGGCAAGAAGTGGCGGACTGGCCGACCTATTACCGCAAGAACAGAAGAGAGGAGGTCGTGCTGGCCCGCCTCAGGATGAATTGTAATTACACCATCTATCTGCAGCCATACATAAACAAAACCGTTCCACCAGTATGCCAACAGTGCGAACAACTCTCCACAATAGAACATTTACTACTATGATGCAATAGATTTCAACAATATAGAAGAAATAGATTTTCATTTACTACTATGATGCAATAGATTTCAACAATATAGAAGAAAACTAATAAAACACTGCAACGAGAAAAACATTTCCTTTAACAATAATGTACTCGCGGCTAACCCGAGTACTATTAACAAATTGATGGTCTTCCTCAGAGTAACAGAATTAATCAAGATGATGTAAGGTGGTTCGTGGGTTCTCTATGGTGGGGTTGGCTTCGGTGTGCGGCTCCTCCTACTTGGGCTGGTCGCATGGTGGGTGGACATGTTCATTCACTTGGCTATACCCCGGGGCAGCTACGCCATGGGGCTGAACCGGCGGACCCCCGAACAAACTATTCATTCTATGTACATGTCGTGGTGGAGGACTATCTCTAGTCTGTCCTATCTTTTCACATTCTTGAGTAAAATTCAACTGTGGGTGCACGACTTGGTGGTATTTGCCGCCACGTCGACTCAATACCTACAAAATCTTTTCTTTCCATCATTTATTTTTATTATCATCTTTATCATTATAATATCAATTACATTTATTTATAAATTCTAACTTACGTATTTATTTTTGTTTTTATCTTTAAAGAACAGGGATTTAGGAATGATGACTTCATTCAGGCCTAATGACCTTCCTCATAGGTCGATGGCCGTAAAACCCAACAAAACAAGTGTAATTGAGATAGGTAGTCCAGCGGCAGAAAGGGAGGAAGCCTGGCTTGAGAGTTGGTAGCCTGCACATGTGCCTGTAACAACACGTTGACTACTTGTGGAGGAAATTTTGCTGTTATCTACGAAGGTATGTGTCTGAGTAGTGGAACAGGGTGTTATGGTGCATAGAGTTATAGATTGTTGTGATGATGTGGAGAATTCCCGGCAGTTAGGATATTCTGGATTTTTGACAGTAAATACAGTGTTGGTAACTTGCTGGTTGTGAAAGGACGTACAATACCCAGAATTGTACAACAGGTTCTGACCTACTACACTGTGTCACAGACAGCCGCATTTGGGTCAAGGGATCCCTTAGAGAGGAGAAATGTGCCAGGTGAGACCTACCCAATTCTGTGAAGTGGCACTGAATCTTCCAAGCTGTAACTAGACTATGTAGATATTGGCTCCAGGATCACACGTTTTCCAGGTGGGGTCGGTTTGACTTACGGACTCCGGCTGGGTTCCAGAAGTGAATTACACTAAGATGGTGAAGCAAATCAGTATGCGGAATCGAAGAAGAACTTAGAATGAGACAAAGTGGTGCTCTTGTTAAGGGTTAATGTACGGATAGGTTTACGGACATAGGCAGTTAGGGTTGAAGTGTGTGAACCATTAATGACTAGCATAGTAAGATTTGGCAGTGTTGACCTGTGTTGTGACTTACGAAAATTACCGGGCATTGTGTTAATAACAAACACCCTAGATGTGAACAGTTTATAAACTTTGGAAATCTGTTTTGAATAAGATTTCATTTAGTTTTGAAAGGATATTGAACTGGGGGTTTATCATTTGGTATTTGGCAGAGATTATTCTTAAAGTTTTTCTCTTATAAATAAATAAGTAGATGTTTTTGTTGTTTCACTTACCTATGCAATAATTCATTTGGACTAGATTTTCTCTGTTAGTGAGGTGAGGCAACCCTTGAGTACTCGACTGCTTTGTTATTCATTTTTGAGGGCACTTTCGCCTCATTACATATATTTTAGTTTCCAAGCAAATAGATCGAAACTTAAGAAGAAAACTTTTCTATACCTAACTGCCTCTCCTGCCTAATCAACAGAGTGTCAAGAGCCTCATTTGCACACATCCATTTTCTAGCATTCATGTATAAGGTACTAAAACTAACACCTATCATTCCAGAGCCAAGCCCCACAGATTACTCCATGAAGTTTACCTTGACTGCTTCGTATGATCTAGTTCAGCACATTGACTGCTCATTGCCCCCAACCCCGGGCCATATACCTCATCACTCCATTTTATTCTAAAGCACCCACTTCACCCTCCTGAATGTTTAGGCCCTGATGCTCCTAAGCCTTCACTCCATCTTTCCACCTCCTTGGTCTCCTACTCTATGCTCCTTACACTTTCAACACATAAATCCTCTTATTTAGTCTTCCTTTGCTCATCTTTTCCATATGCCAGAACCATTCTACCTAACCCTGGTTGGCCCTTTCAGTTATATTGTTCTTGCTATCACACCTCTCTCTGTAATTCTCATTCCCTACATCACCAACTAATCTCACACTACATGTCCTCAAGCATTTCATTTTCAACAAATCCCCCCTAAACCTTTGATCTGTGAGTTCAAGACTCAACCCAGTTTTACCTTCACAGAAAACTGACCTCTCCCTCTGCATGCTCTCTAATGCATTCCGAACCTTAGCCCCCCTCTCCCTACAACTAACTTCATCCCCCAAGGTCCTATCTACTGTCACATACACTTACAGGCACCTGAAACATTACACTTCCTTCAGATGTTTTGAATTGCCTCACCTCACAGCTGCATCTCATTACCTTACTTTTGTCTATATTTCCTCTCATCTCTGTCCCCATTACCAATTTACGGAGTTTCTCCCTCAAGTCCAACACCAGAGTCATCTCTCTCCTTTCATAGACTCCCCAACACCAATTTAAGGAGTTTCTCTCTTGAGTCCAACATCAGAGCCATATCATCTATAATAATTCATCCACCAAGACCCCACATACCTTTGAAATGCCCCATATGCCAAGACCCTCACATTAAATTTTCACTATTCCTATGCATAACCAAGGATTAAATCATGATTAAAATGTCTAAGAGAGCTCATAATTAATTTATTGGTATTCATTTTATTTTAGAGTAGACACACTAATCACAAAATATACACTATGCTGACGATGAGGTTTAAATCTGTTTCATAAAATAAAAGGTTGTATCTGAAAGCGATGTGCCTCAAAACAAAAACCACTGATTAGAGAAAACTCTATATAAAACTGGTAAATCTAGTTTCTGATAATTCAAAAGCTCAGAAATGATGGGCAAAAAGTGTCTGATTTATTGGTAATTCCTTCCCGTTAATGGTTTTAACTATATCAATAAACATGGCTGAAAGCTAAGGACTTTCTTATGTAACTACAAAAGAAAAAGGATTTCACTAAATGCAAATCAAGATAATGTATACTCTGAAGAAATATTTGCAGAATCTGAAACAAATTTTGATAATAAAAATCTGAGGTTTAATTCTTATTATCTAAATCATCTAGAGTTTTATTGTTTAAGTACTCATAGAAAATAGATTTACAAATAATGGAATGAAAACAGAATATAGTGATGGAAAGAGAATGTACCCCAACGACAGCAGTAAAGGCAGGGAATGAATCCTCATAGACAGTGTATATATCTTATTGGATAGGATCACATTGATGTCAGTGAACAATCCACATTAATACCATATCTGCTGCCCAGGAAAGCACTATTGCTGGATAAGTTTGCGTATGCTTTTTATTTTTCCCTGATGATGTTTCCTCGCTATATGTACTGGATGCTATTCACTCATACTATCCTTACTACCACTTTTATTCCAGTCTTTTTAATTTGCTCTCCTTACTTCTCTGTATTTACTTTGATAAATATTTCTGTACTTCTACTTCTTTCACTTGCACGAGCTTACTAAGACAATCCTTATTCTGTGTTTGATTTTCTCTTTGTACAATTATACCATTAAGTAGAACAAGCCTCACTTGGGAAAAAAAGAAAAATCTGTGAAGGTTATGAATACAACTGTCAGGTTACAGGCATTCAAATATGCATGAAAATATCAGCAGCTGAAATACATATAATTGATTGTGTATGACAGCATACTTTCTGTGGATAAATGTCTGAGTGATAGAAACAGAAGCAGTCAATTGCATCATCATGTGAAAGATAATTTCTATGGATTTTCCTCGATATTCTATTTCTTGTGCATCCCATGCCAAGTATTTTGAAAGATTTCTTTCTATGTTACAATTCGTGTTCAAGAGTCTTACAGCTGTTTCTGAGATTATTAGGGCAGATATAAGTATCAAAATATCTTTGCTTATACTTTGCCTTTTAGGTGCACCATCTACACTCTTGCCTATTGGATACATATGATGTACTTTACCTTTTATGTCCACCATCTAATCTCTTCCCCATTTGATGTATAACATGATGTACTTTTAATCTTTCACTTCCTCTCTGTAGCCATCGCTAACTCGTTCTCTGCCAATCAGGTCCATCATTGCACGAGCTTCAGGATTTCTGTCCAGTGCACTTTTCTGCTTTCGAGTTCCTTCCTAATGAGAGAGAGAGAAATTTAAAACAACCTGAATACAGATGTACAGCTCAGAGTTATATCAATCCCAAAACTTCATGCTACTGAACTGTCAGCTGATAGCTTTCAGCCATAGAAAAGCATGTTTTCAATCTAGACTCACTTGCTCATTCCTCACACATTCCTCTTACAGGTGTTTGGTTTAACCCAAATAGTTAATGAGGACCCACAACTAAAAATGCCACAGTCAAGATTAATGCATGCAAAATATGTAACTGTCTCAATGGTGGTCTGAAAATTCACCCTTCAACAAGGTTATAATCACAATTGGCACACTTTAGACTCAGGTACCAAAGCTCATTTCAAAGTGAACCAACATGCACAGGGGATGGAGGGTCAGGAAAGGCGTCGAAGGGAAGTGAGTAGTCTAGCTTAATAGCATGCTTTTTCACTTGTTTAACAACAACATTTTAATCTAACCCCTCACTTGCTCCTATTAATAACTTGGAATGTCAAGTACAGTAGATCCCAAGGAGGACTGTGCAGCAGACTTTTCTGAAGTCTTGGTATGGCTCTACTTTCCTAAAGCTACATATTTCAAAAACACAAAAAGCACTGAGATATAACATATTTCTAATGAACTTTTCCAAGCCATGGACTTTATATTAAAGATCTTGTTTAATTTCTGTGGATTTGTTTACTACTTACAAAATCCTCACCCATAACATGGAACAAGAGAACTTGAATCAAAAAAGTTTTTCAGTACTAACTCGAGCAGGATAGTTCAACTACTACCATACCATCAAAAAAGACATGGAAAGCTTCCATACTCTCCTGCTGAAAGGCGTTCTTCAAAATATAGTAGTTTCCATCATAGTAAAGAAGATGGATTGTATAAAGTTTGACTGAACTATTTCTAACAAAAATCAAATGATCCTTATTCCTCCTAAAGGAAATCAACTTACTGACTATAGCTCCAAGGGCCAACCCTACCAAGAACTGGGCCCACAACCTTATTTCTCGCAAAGAAAGATGAATGCTTAACTTTCTTGTTTGAAACAAATGCAAGCCCTCATTCAAAGCCTGCACCGATTCCCTTTGATAGGGTTAGGTCCTACTGAAAAATACTTTTGTCAATCTCAAAAAAAAGGTCTCTAGATACATCAGTGAAAAAACATAATTAACTCCATATAAGATGACCTGTGTGAACAAACAGCGCTGGCTAGTAAATGACAACCAAGAAAACCCAATTAAAGAAATGTAGGTTCAATACAGTGTTCTTTATTACCTCTATTCATTGCCAGGGATGTTTCATTATATATCTTCCCCTACAAGGTTTAAGATTGTAAACCTGTAGCTCTTTAATCATCTACAGTAGTTCATCTGCACCATTCTATTTATCTTACTTTTGAGATGTTTCTGTTTACTCTCTATCTTCTTTAATTAAATTCAATCTGCTTTGCTAATGACCATGTAATAAAGCATTATTCAAGTTTACTTCTTATGTGCTTATTAAACATTTTCATCATCACTTACCTGTCCCTTGTTGACTTGTTAGGATATTCAGTGTACGTAAGACTCAAGTTGCGGTGTTTGAAGTCTGGTGTAATGCCTGCACAGGCACCTCTCGATATATGAGAGTTACATTCATGATAATGGTTGGGTAAATAAAAATATGCAAACTAAAAAATGTAAACAGTGGAGATTATGGGGTCTTGTTATTAATAAGACAATACCAAATATCATACCAGTGAAAAACTACAGTATACACATACCAGGATACATAAGATACTATAATACTCATACTGTACTATGAATTCTAGTCAATAAAAGCATAGAATTACAAACTTAATTCCAACACTTCCAATTACTGCTGTTCCTGAGTTGGTTGATGGTCCTGATGGAAAGAGAGGAGGTGACTGGGGGAACTTACTAAGGAAAAGAGTCATCTGGGTCAGATCACATAGTTGTCAAAGGCGGTGGTGATTATCAAGTGGGTTCAGCTATTATGTTGCTAGATGCAAAGACATCAGCAGATGCAGCCTCACTGGATATTGTGGTAAACTTGATGTGTCCTAAGGATTATGAACCAACAAGAATTTGCTTGAAATGACCACTGCTCCTTCTTCTGATACCAAGTCATCATATATACTCTTGACCTTTGCTTATATCACATACATCCCAATGGTAATATTTGTGTGAACTTGGTGTTAGATCAACATTGGTTCCCTTCTCTCCATAACTGAACTTTGGGAATATAAAGTTGTCGATGTGCAAATTAATGATGACCCTTTCTTAGCACTCTCCTTGCTCTTCTCTGCACTATCATGAACAGTCAATAAAGTAAATTCATTAAATCCATGTGACATGCTGATAGCTGTTCATTCACCTCTCATAATATTTGAGCACATCCTTCTTAACCTTAGTGGTAATGATTTATGCTTCTTAGCACCACTCTTACCAGGAGAACTTATAAGATGCTTTGTTGGTATGATGCAAGGGGCATAACACGTACAATATACAATACACTGCAGCACAAAATGCTATAGACTGAATCCATGTGCTGAGGACTGTGAGGTGAGGCTGCATATCTATGGTATGCATACACATGCTTCTTATATGGTACTGGTAATGCCACACCAACACACTGCCAGCCCAATGTTGATCACATTATTCTAACATAAGCCCATGTAAATAAAAACAGGTGCAACTGTGTCATGCACGTTATTCTAAAAATGGCAAATCAAGAAGTCCCTGTATAGTGCCACTGTACAAAGGCAAAGGGGAAAAACTAAATTTTTGAACTACAGAAGTGGGGTATAAGTTTGTTGATTACAAATGGTAAGTTGTATGGGAGAATAGTGATGAAGGTGATAACATGCACAGAGCATCAGATTGGGGGAGAACAATGTGGTTTCAGGAGTGGTAAAAGATGTGTGGATCAGGTATTTCTTTTGAAGAATCTGTATGAGAAATACTTAGAGAAGGAGAAGGATTTGTATGTGACATCTATTGATCTAGGGAAAGTGGATGATAACTTTGAAGTAATATGTATGTGTATGTATATGTATAAACATATGTATGTGTCTTTCTTCATCTGTATATTGATACTACCTCACTATCACAGGAAACGGTGATTAAGTATGAAAAATATATATATTCATTTATTTCATTTATCATACTTGATCGCCGCTTCCCGTACCAATTAGGTAGCGCCATGAAACAGAGAAGAATGACTCATCCATTCATATACATACATATATACATACGCGCTCATACACGTACATATATACATATACATATCAACATATACACATATACATACACATACACAGCCATATACATACCCATGTATATATTCATAACCCCGCCCTACAGGAAACAGCATCGCCACCCCCCACTTCAGCGAGGTAGCGCAAGGAAAACATACATAAAAGGCCACATTCGTTCGCACTCAGTCTCTAGCTGTGATGTAATAATGCACCGAAAGCACAGCTTCCTATCTACGTCCAGGCCCTTCAGACCTTTCCATGGTTTATCATATATAATCATTACAGATTTATCATCTTTGATTGCCATTTCTTTCATTAGTGAGGTGGCGCCGGGAAACAAGAGGAAGAAAGACCCATCCACTCGTTTACATAAATACACATATATACACATACACACATGTACATAATAATACTTTCTCGCCTTCATCCATTCCCAATGCCACCCCACCCCAAAGGAAACAGCATTGCCACCCTCTGCATCATTGAGGTAGCGCCAGGAAACATGAAAATGGCCACATCTGCTCACGCTCATTCCATTAAGGAAGGGGACAAAGAATTCTACTTCTGTATTCCATGTGTCACAGAAGGCAACTTTAAGAGACTGGAGCATGGGGTTGGGGTTCGGGTTGGGGGAAGGGGACTGTAAACCCTCTTAATTCTTGCATTTCAATTTCTAAAACATGGAACGGAAGAAGATGTCAAGCGGGGAGTGCTCATCCTCCTCGAAGGCTCAGATTGGGTTGTCTGAATGTGTGTGGATGTAACTAAGATGAGAAGAAGGATGGGTAGTATGTTTGAGGAAAGAATTCTGAATGTTTTGGTTCGAAGTAAAGGAAAGCTTCAGGTTGAAGGGGGAAAATGGCATGGAAATGTCTTAAAAGTATAGCCAGGGGTTGGTGAGGAGACAAGAGCAAAGGAATAATAATGCTGAAGCAGAGTTGTGCAAGTGTGACAGTGTAAGGAAGTGAGCTCTGTACTGATTTCGGGTAAAGATGAAAGTGGAAAGCAAGAGATGAAGGATTATTAGTGTGTACGCATATGGTCATGATATAGTGTATGCACCTGGCCATGATAGTGTGTATGCACCTGGTCATGATAGTGTGTATGCACCTGACCATGATAGTGTGTATGTACATGACCATGATAGTGTGTATGCACCTGGTCATGATAGTGTGTATGTACCTGGTCATGATAAGTGGGTATGCACCTGATCATGATAGAGTGTATCCACCTGGCCATGATATTGTGTATGCACTTGGTCATAAATAGTGTGTATGCACCTGGCGAAGATGAAGTGTATGCACCAGGCCATGATAGGGTGTATCCACCTGACCATGATAGTGTGTAAGCACCTGGTCATAATAGTGGTATTGTGTATGCATCTGGTCTTGATAGTGTGTATGCACCTGATCATGATAGTGTGTATGCACCTGGCCAAGATAGTGTGTATGCAACTGGCCAGGATAGCGTGTATGCACCTGGCTATAATAGTGTACATGCACCTGATCATGATATTGTGTAAGCACCTGACCATGATAGTGTGTATGCACCTGGCTAGGAAAGTGTGTATGCACTTGGTCATGATAGTGTGTATGCACTTGGCCAAGATAAAGTGCATCCACCTGGCCATAATAGCGTGTATCCACCTTGCCATGATAGTGGGTATGTATCTGGTCATGATAGTAAGTATGCATTTGGTCATCATATTGTGTATGCAACTGGCCAGGCCAGTGTGTATGCACCTGGCCATGATAGTTTGTATGCACCTGACCAAGATAGTGTGTATGCACCTGGCCAAGATAGTGTGTGCATATGCAACTGTCCAGGATAGCGTATATGCACCCGGCTATGATAGTGTGTGTGCATTGGCCATGGTAGTGTGTATCCACCTGGTCATGATAGTGTGTATGCACCTGGCTAGGATAGTGTGTATGCACCTGGCCATGGTGGTGTTTATGCACCTGGCCATGGTAGTGTGTATGCACCTGGCCATGATAGTGTGTATTCACCTGGTCATGATAGTGTGTATCTACCTGGTCATGACATTGTGTATGCACCTGGTCATGATAGTGTGTATGCACCTGGCCATGATAGTTAGTATGCACCTAACCAAGATAGTGTGTATGCACCTGGTAAAGATAGTGTGTATGCAACTGGAAGGATAGCGTGTATGCACCTGGCTATGATAGTTGTATGCACCTAGCCATGATGGTGTGTATGCACCTGGTCATGATAGTGTGTATGCAACTGGCTAGGATAGTGTGTATGCACCTGGCCATGATAGTGTGTATGTACCTGGCCATGATAGTGTGTATGCACCTGTCCATGATAGAGTTTATGCACCTGGTCATGACAGTGTGCAAGCACATGGTCATGATAGTGTGTATGCATCTGGCCATGATAGTTTGTATACACCTGACTAAGATAGTGTGTATGAACCTGGTCAAGATAGTGTGTATGCAACTGGCCAGGATAGCGTGTATGCACCTGGCTATGATAGTGTGTGTGCATTGGCCATGATAGTGTGTATACACCTGGTCATGATAGCGTGTATACACCTGGCTAGGTTAGTGTGTATGCACCCGGCCATGGAAGTGTGTATGCACCTACCCATGATAGTGTGTATGCACCTGGCCATGACAGTGTGTATGCACCTGGTCATGATAGTGTGTATGTGCCTGGTCATGATAATGTGTATGCACCTGGTCATGATAGTGTGTATGAACCTGGTCATGATAGTGTGTATGCATCTGGCAATGAAAGTTGGTATGCACTTGACCAAGATAGTGTGTATGCATCTGGTAAAGATAGTGTGTATGCAACTGGGCAGGATAGCGTGTATGCACCTGGCTATGATGGTGTGTATGCACCTGGCCATGATAGTGTGCATGCACCTAGTCATGATAGTGTGTATGCACCTTGCTAGGATAGTGTGTATGCACCTGGCCATGATAGTGTCAATGCACCTACCCATGATAGTGTGTATGCACCTGTCAATGTTAAGGTGTATGCACCTGGTCATGACAGTGTGCAAGCACATGGCCATGATAGTGTGTATGCACCTGGACATGATAGTGTGTATGCACCTGGTCATAAAAGAGTATATGCACCTAGCCATGATAGTGTGTATGCACATGGTCATGATGGTGTGCATGCATATGGCCATGATAGTGTGTGTGCACCCAGCCATGATAGTGTGTGTGCACCCAGCCATGATAGTGTGTATGCACCAGACTATGAAAAGGTGTATACACCTGGTCATGATAGTGTGTATACATCTAGCGATGATAGAGTGTATGCAACTGGCCATGATTGTGTGTATACACCTTGTCATGATGGTGTGTATCCACCTGGTCATGATAGTGTGTATGCACCTGACCATAATAGTGTGTATGCAACTGGTCATATTAGTATGTATACAATTGGCCATGATAGTATGTATGCACCTGGCCATGAAAGTGCGCCTTGTCATGAGAGTTTGCATGCACCTTGTCAAGATAGTGTGTATGCACCTGGTCATGATAGTGTATGCGCCTGGTCATGATAGTGTGTATGCACCTGGTCATGATATGGTGTATGCACGTGGTTATGTTAGTGTGTAAGCACCTGGCCATGATAGTGTGTATGCACCTTGTCATGAAAGTGTGTATGCACCTGGTCATATGCACCTGGTCATGACAGTGTGCAAGCACATGGCCATGATAGTGTGTATGCATCTGGCCATGATAGTTTGTATACACCTGACCAAGATAGTGTGTATGAACCTGGTCAAGATAGTGTGTATGCAACTGGCCAGGATAGCGTGTATGCACCTGGCTATGATAGTGTGTGTGCATTGGCCATGATAGTGTGTATAAACCTGGTCATGATAGCGTGTATACACCTGGCTAGGTTAGTGTGTATGCACCCGGCCATGGAAGTGTGTATGCACCTACCCATGATAGTGTGTATGCACCTGGCCATGACAGTGTGTATGCACCTGGTCATGATAGTGTGTATGTACCTGGTCATGATAATGTGTATGCACCTGGTCATGATAGTGTGTATGAACCTGGTCATGATAGTGTGTATGCATCTGGCAATGAAAGTTGGTATGCACTTGACCAAGATAGTGTGTATGCATCTGGTAAAGATAGTGTGTATGCAACTGGGCAGGATAGCGTGTATGCACCTGGTTATGATGGTGTGTATGCACCTAGCCATGATAGTGTGCATGCACCTAGTCATGATAGTGTGTATGCACCTTGCTAGGATAGTGTGTATGCACCTGGCCATGATAGTGTCAATGCACCTACCCATGATAGTGTGTATGCACCTGTCCATGTTAGAGTGTATGCACCTGGTCATGACAGTGTGCAAGCACATGGCCATGATAGTGTGTATGCACCTGGACATGATAGTGTGTATGCACCTGGTCATAAAAGAGTATATGCACCTAGCCATGATAGTGTGTATGCACATGGTCATGATGGTGTGCATGCATATGGCCATGATAGTGTGTGTGCACCCAGCCATGATAGTGTGTGTGCACCCAGCCATGATAGTGTGTATGCACCAGACTATGAAAAGGTGTATACACCTGGTCATGATAGTGTGTATGCACCTGGCCATGATAGTGTGTATACATCTAGCGATGATAGAGTGTATGCAACTGGCCATGATAGTGTGTATACACCTTGTCATGATGGTGTGTATCCACCTGGTCATGATAGTGTGTATGCACCTGACCATAATAGTGTGTATGCACCTGGTCATATTAGTATGTATACAATTGGCCATGATAGTATGTATGCACCTGGCCATGAAAGTGCGCCTTGTCATGAGAGTTTGCATGCACCTTGTCAAGATAGTGTGTATGCACCTGGTCATGATCGTGTATGCGCCTGGTCATGATAGTGTGTATGCACCTGGTCATGATATGGTGTATGCACGTGGTTATGTTAGTGTGTAAGCACCTGGCCATGATAGTGTGTATGCACCTTGTCATGATAGTGTGTATGCACCTGGTCATGATAGTGTGTATGCACCTGGCCGTGATAGTATCTATACACCTGGCCATGACAGTGTGTATACACCTGGCCATGATGGTGTTTATGCACCTGGCCATGATAGTGTTTATGCACATGGCCATAATATTGTGTATGCACCTGGTTATGTTGGTGTGTATGCACCTGGCCATGATGGAGTGTATGCACCTAGGCATAATAATGTATGTACTTGGTCATGATAGTTTGTATGCACCTAGCCACGATAGTGTGTGTATACACTTAGTCATGATAGTGTGTTATACACTTGGCCATAAGAATGTATATGCATCTGGTCATGATAGTGATGCACCTGGTCACGATATTGTGTATGCACCTGGTTATGATAGTGTGTATGCACCTGGCCATGATATTGTGTATGCACCTGGTCATGATAGTGTGTATGCAACTGGTCATGATATTGTGTATGCCCCTGGTCATGAGACTGGATGCGCCTGGTCATGATAGTGTGTATGCACCTGATCATGATATTGTGTATACACCTGGTTATGTTAGTGTGTAAGCACCTGGCTATGATAGTGTGTGTGCACTTGGACATCATAGGGTGTATACACTGGTCATGATAGTATGTATGCACCTGGCCATGGTGGTGTATATACACTAAGTCATGTTAGTGTCTATACATCTGGACAGGAGTGTGTATGTATCTGGCCATGATAGTATGCACACGGCCATGATAGTGAGTGAACCTGGTTATGTTGGTGTGTATGCACCTGGCCATGATAGAGTGTATGCACCTGGTCATAATAGTGTGTATGCACCTGGTCATGATAGTGTGTATGCACCAGGCCATGATAGTATGTGTATACACCTGGTAATGATAGTGTGTACACACTTGGACATGAGAGTGTATGCATCTGGCTATGATAGTGTGTATGCACCTGCCCATAATAGTGTGCATGCACATGGCCATGATAGGGTGCATGCCCCTGGCCATAATAGTGTGTATGCACCAGGTCACGATAGTGAGTATGCACCTAGTCATGATACTGTGCATACACCTGGTTACGTTAGTGTGTAAGCACCTGGCCATGTTAGTGTGTATGCACCTGGAAGTGATGGTGTATATGCACCTACTCATGATAGTGTCTATACACCTGGCCATGAGAGTGTGTATGCACCTGGCAATGATAGTGTGCATACATATGGCCATGATAGTGTGTAAGCACCTGGCCATGATAGTGTGTATACACCTGACCATGATACTGTGTATGAACCTGGTCATGATAGTGTGTGCACCTGGCCATGATTGTGTATATGCATCTGTCCAAGATAGTGTGCATACAACTGGCCATGATAATGTGTATGCACCTAGCCATAAGTGTGTATACACCTAGCCAAGACAGTGTTTATAAACCTGGTCATGATAGGGTGTATGCACCTTGTCATCTGGACGTAATAGTGTGTATGCACCTGCCATGATTATGTATATGCACCTGGCCAAATAGCGTGTATGCAACTGGCCATGATAGTGTGTATGCACCTGGCCATAACAGTGTGTATAAACCTAGCCAAGACAGTGTTTATAACCTGGTCATGATAGGGTGTATGCACCTTGTCATGACAGTGTGTGTGTGTGTGTGTGTGTGTGTGTGTGTGTGTGTGTGCAACTGGTCAAGACAGTGTGTATCTACTTGGCCATGATAGTGTGTGTATGTACCTGGCCATGATAATGTGTATTCACCTGGCCATAATAGTGTGTATTCAAGTGGTCATGATAGTGTGTATGCACCTGGCCATGATAGTCTGAATGTAACAGGTCATGGTAGTGTGTTGACATCTGCTCAAGATATAGTGTTTGAACCTGGTTATTTTAGTGTGTATGCACCGGGAAATGACAGTGTGTATGAACCTGGCCATGATAGTGTGTACCCACATGTTCATGATAGAATGAATGCACCTGGCCATGATAGTGTATATGTACCTGATCATGATAGTGTGTAATGCACCTGGCCATGATAGTGTGTATGCACCTGGTCATAGTAGTGTGTTTACACCTCGTCATGATATTGTGTACGTACATGGTTAGGTTGGTGTGTATGCACCTGGCCATGTTAATGTGTATGCACCTGGTCATGAAAGTGTGTATGCACCTAGTCATGATAGTGAGTATGCACCTGGCCATGAATGGTGTGTATTCACCTGGTCAAGATAGTGTGTATACACCTGGCTGTAAGACCGTGTATGATAGTGTGTCTGCACCTACCCATGGTAGTGTCTGTATACACCTGGCCATGATAATGGGTATGCACCTGGCCATGATAGTGCAAGCACCTGGCCGTTATAGTGTGTATAAACCTGATCATGATAGCTTGTATACATCTAGTCATGATAGTGTGTATGCACTTCGTCATGATAGGGTGTATGCACCTGGTCATGATATTGTGTATGCACCTGGCCAAGATAGTGTATGCACCTGGCCATGATAATGTGTATACAACTGGTCATGACAGCGTGTATGCACCTAGGCACGATAGTGTGTATGCACCTGGTCATGATAGTGTGTATGCACCTGGGCACGATAGTGTGTATGCATCTGATCATGATATTGTGTATGCACCTGGTTATGTTAGTGTGTGCACTTGGACATGATAGTGTATATGCAGCTGGTCATGATAGTGTGTATGCACCTCGCCATGATAGTCTGTAAGCACCTGTTCATGGTAGTGTGTTACACCTGGTCAAGATAATGTGTGCGTCCCTGGTTATGTTGGTATGTGTGCACCTGGCTATGATAATGTGTATGCACCTGGCCATGATGGTGTGTATACACCTGGTCAAGATAGTGTGTATACACCTGGCTGTAAGACTGTGTATGCTCCTGGCCAGGATAGGGTGTATGCACCTGGCCATGACAGTGTGTATGCACCTGGTCAGAACAGTGCGAATAAACATGGCCATGATAGTGTGTATGCACCTGGCCATGATAGTGTGTATGAACCTGGCCGTGATACAGCGTATGCACCTTGAAAAGATTGTTTGTATGCACCTGGTCATGATAGTGTGCATGCACCTAGCCAAGAAAGTGGGTATGCACCTGGCCATGGTTGTGAATATGTATCTATCTATGATAGTGTGTATGCTCCTGGTCACGATAGAGCGTACGCAAATGCCATAATAATGCGTATGCACCCGGCCATGATAGTGTGTATGCACCTGGACCGTGATGGAGTGTATTAACGTGATCATGTTAGTGTGTATGCACCTGGACATGATACCGTGTATGCAGCTAATCATTACAGTGTGTATGCACCGGGTCATGGTAGGGTGTATGCACCTGGCCATGATGGTGTATATACACCTAGATATGATAGTGTGTATACACCTGGCCATGATAGCGTGTATGCAACTGGTCAAGATAAAGTGTATGCACCTGCCCATGATAGTGTGCATGCACCTGGCCATGATAGTGTGTATCCACTCGGCCATGGGAGCATGTATATACCTAGCGATGATATAGTGTATGCACCTGGCCATGATAGTGTGTATGCAACTGGCCATGATAGTATCTATGGAACTGGCCAAGATTGTGTGTATGCAGCTGGCCAAGATAGTGCGTATCCACTTGGCCATGGTAGTGTGTATATACCTAGCGATGATAGTGTGTATGCACCTGGCCATGATAGTGTGTATTCACTTGGTCATGATAGTGTGTATTCACCTGGCCATGATAGTGTGTATGCACCTGGCCATGATAGTGTGTATTCACTTGGTCATGATAGTGTGTATTCACTTGGTCATGATAGTGTATATGCACCTGGCCATGATAGTGGGTATACACGTGATCATGACAGCTTGTATGCAAATGGCAATAATACTGTGTATGCAGCTGATCATGATAGTGTGTATCCACTAGGCGATCATAGTGTGTATTCACCCGGCCATGATAGTGTGTATCCACCCAGTCATAATACTGTGTATGCACCTGGCCATGATAGTGTGTATGTACCTGGTCATGATAGTGTGTATACAACTGGTTATGATAGTGTGTATGCACCTGTTCATGATAGTGTGTCCGCACCTACCCATGATAGTGCGTGTATACACCTGGTCATGATAGTGTGTGTATACACTTGGTCATGATAGTGTGTATACACCTCGCCATGAGAGTATGCATCTGGCCATGATAGTGTGTATGCACCTGACCAATATACACCTCGCCATGAGAGTATGCATCTGGCCATGATAGTGTGTATGCACCTGACCAAGATAGTGCATGCACCTTGCCATTATAGTGTGTATAAATCTGATCATGATAGCGTGAATGCACCTAGTCATGATAATGTGTATGCACTGGGTCATGATAGGGTGTATGCACCTGGGCACGATAGTGTGTAAGCACCTGGACATGATTGTGTATATGCAGCTGGTTATCATGGTGTGTATGCACCTGGTCATGATATTGTGTATGCACCTGGCCATTACGATGTATATACACCTACTGATGATAGTGTGTATACACCTGGCCATGTGAGTGTGTATGCGCCTGGCCAAGTCAGTGTGCATACACATAGCCATTATAGTGTATATGCATTTTGCCAAGATAATGTGTATGATCCTGGCCACGATAGTGTGTATGCAACTGGTCATAATAGCGTGTATGTACCTAGTGATGATAGCGTTTATGCACCTGGTCATGATCGTATGTATGCACCTGAGCACGATAGTGTATATGCACCTGTTCATGATACTGCGTATGCACCTGGTTATGTTAGTGTATATGCACCTGGACATGATAGTGTATATGCAGCTGGTCATGATAGTGTGTATGCATCTGGTCATGATATTGTGTGTGCACTTGGCCAGTATGGTGTATATACACCTATTGATGATAGGGTGTATATACCTGGCCATGAGAGTGTGTATGTACCTGGCCAAGATAGTGTGCATACACATGGCCCTTACAGTGTGTATGCACCTAGCCAAGATAGCGTGTATGCACCTGGCCATGATAGTGTGTATGCAACAGGTCATGATAGTGTGTATACACCTGATCATGATAACAGTTATGCACCTGGCCATGAGGTTATGCATGCAACTGGCCATGGTTGTGTATATGCACCTGGTCAAGATAGTGTGTACGTACCTGGCCATGGAAATGCGCATGCACCTGGCCATAATAGTGTGTATATACCTGGCCATGATTGTGTTTATGTACCAGGACATGATAGGGTGTATGCACCTTGTCATGACAGTGTGTGTGCAACTGGTCATGACTGTGTGTATACACCTGGCCATGATAGTGTGTATGCACCTGACCACGATAATGTGTATGGACCTGGCCATAATAGTGTGTATTCAAATGGTCATGATAGTGTGTATGCACCTGGCCATGATAGTCTGTATACACCGGGTCATGTTAGGGTGTTTACTCCTGGTCATGACATTGTGTATGCACCTGGTTATCTTGGTGTGTATGCACCTGGAAATGATAGGGTGTATGCACCCGGCCATAATAGTGTGTATGCACATGGTCATGATAGAGTGTATGCACCTGGTCATAATAGTGTGTATACAGCTAGTCACGATAGTCTGTATGCACCTGTTCATAGTAGTGTGTTTACACCTGGTCAAGATAATGTGTACGTATCTGGATATGTTGGTGTGTATGCACCTGGCCATGATAATGTGAATGCACCTGTCATGAAAGTGTGTATGCACCTGGGCATGATAGAAAGTATGCACCTGGCCATGATAGTGTGCATGCACGTGGTCAAGATAGTGCAAATGCACATGGCCAAGATAGTGTGTATGCACCTGGCCATGATACTGTGTATGCACCTAGCCGTGATACAGTGTATGCACTTTGTAATGATTGTGTGTATGCACCTTGGTCATGATAGTGTTTATGCACCTAGCCAAGATAATGAGTATGCACCTGACCATGGTAGTGCATATGTGTCTATCGATGATAGTGTGTATGCTCCTGGTCACGATTGAGTGTATGCAACTTCCATAATAGTGTGTATGCACCCGGTCATGAAAGTGTGTATTAACGTGATCATGATAGTGTGTACGCACTTGGCCATGATAATGTGTATGCAGCTAATCATTATAGTGTGAATCCACCTGGCCATGATGGTGTATATACACCTAGACATGATAGCGTTTACATACCTGACCATGAGCGTGTATGCACCTGGCCAGGATAGTGTGGTTACACATGTGTATGCAACTGGCCATATCAATGTCTATGCACCTGGCCATGATAGTGTGTATGCAACTGGTCAACATAGTGTGTATGCACCTGCCCATGATAGTGTGTATGCTCCTGGCCAAGATAGTGTGTATCCACCTGGTAACGGAAGTGTGTATGTACCTAGCGATGATAGTGTGTAAGGACCTGGCCATGATAGTGTGTATGGACCTGGCCAAGATTGTGTGTATGTAGCTGGCCAAGATAATTTGTATCCACCTGGCCATGGTAGTGTGTATATATACCTAGCGATGATAGTGTGTATGCATTTGGCCATGCTAGTCTGTATGCAACTAGCCATGATAGTGTGTTTTCACCTGGCCATGATAGTGTGCATGCAGCTGGCCATGATAGTGGGTATGCACCTGATCATGATAGCGTGTATACAAATGAAAATAATAGTGTGTATGCAGCTGATCATGATAGCGTGTATCCACCTGGCCATCACAGTGTGTATGCACCTGGCCATGAAAGTGTGTATGCACCTGGTAATAATAGTGTGTATGCATCGGTTCACGAGAGTGCGTATACACCTGGCCATGATAGTGTGCATGCACCTAGTCATTATACTTTGTATGCACCTGGTCATGATAGTGTGTATACACCTGTTCATGATAGTATTGTTACGGAACACGTGTGCTTGTGCTCACATGTTCGCGTATATAACGTGTGTGTGTCCTTATGGTATTGATATTTCTTATCAGGACGAGGATTAAGGCCTCCCTCTGAGACGTCCTCCGAGCGTGAGTTCACACCAAGCATTAGGCGTAATACTTTAATTTTAATTTTATTTTGAAACCAGATGGTCATTTGTCCTTGAGCACCCCGACCCTTCTCCGAGGAGGGGGGGGGGGGGGGGGGGGGAGTAAGTTGTCATCAGCTGCGGAATATTTCGCCACCGTACTGGACATGTCATCGCTGCAGGCTTACCAGAGGGAGGGTGATCTACGCAGTTTTGTGTGACTGTTCCTCCAACCAATCAGAATACTTTAAGGCTCATAGCCAATCAAAATGTAAGGTTGTATAGCTAGCAGGGAACGCTTGTCTTTACTGTAATATATACCCATGACACCCGCTGAGTCTCTCTCTTTCTAGCCCAGCGAGGTAAGTGGTCCACCCCTGCTGTAGGTCCTGCTGTGTTGTAAGCCTGTAAGCCCTGCTGTGCTATAAGCCCATTACCCAAGTGTTGTGCTGTAAGCCCGTTATAATTATCAGTGTAATGTTATCGAAGAACTGCCATAGAGGAAAGAGAACTCCTGGCTTGAAATCTTATCTGGAATGTTAAGTCATGTACAAATGTTATCTCATGTTTAATATGTGCCTATCTTTGTACACTTGAATTCTTTCATTATAAGTAGATTTAATGTAATGCTGGTCTTTAATTCAATCCCATAACTTTATTATTGTGTTATCCTGAGTTGTGCAACTTGACAAATCTATAACGTCCTTGCAAGACAAGGATCAGTAGTATTTGTAACATATGTTACTTGCGACCTTGCCTGAATAAGTGTTGAATTCGTAACAGTATGTCTGCACCTACCTATGATAGTGTGTGTATACACGTGGTCATGACAGTGTGTATACACCTCGTCATAAGAGAGAGTATGCATCTGGCCATGATAGTGTGTATGCACCTGGCCATGATAGTGCATGCACCTGGCCATTATAGTGTGTATAAACTGAGCATGATAGCGTGCACGCACCTAGTCATGATAGTGTGCATGTACTTGGTCATGATAAGGTTTATGAAACTGAGCACGATAGTGTGTATGCACTTCGACATGATAGTGTATATGCAGCTGGTCATGATAGTGTTTATGCACCTGGTCATGATACTGTGTATGCACCAGGCCATTATGGTGTATATACACCTATTGATGATAGTGTGCATACACCTGGCCATGAGAGTGTGTATGCACTTGGCCAAGATAGCGTGCATACACATGGCCATTATGGTGTGTATGCATCTGGCCAAGATAGTTTGTATGCATCTGGCCATGATAGTGTGTATGCAACTGGTCATGATAGCGTGTACGCACCTAGTCATGACAGTGTGTATGCACCTGGGCACGATAGTGTGTATGCACCTGGTCACAATATTGTGTATGCACTGGTCATGATAGTGTATATACACCTGGGCACGATAGTGTGTATGCACTGGTCATGATAGTGTGTATGCACCTGGTTATGATAGTGTGTATGCACCTGGACATGATAGTGTATATGCAGGTCGTCATGATAGTGCGTATGCACCTGGTCATGATAATGTGTATGCACCTGGCAATTATGGTATACATATACACCTATCCATGATAGTGTGTATACACCTGGCCATGAGAGTGTGTTTGCACCTGCCCAAGATAGTGTGCATACATATGGCCATTATAATGTGTATGCATCTGACAAAGATAGCGTGCATGCATCTGGCCATGATACTGTGTATGCAACTGGTCATGATAGTATGTATACACCTGATCATGATAGCGCTTATGCACCTAGCCATGATAGTGTGTATGGAACTGGCCATGATAGTGTGTATAACCCGATCATGATAGTGTGTATGCATCTGGCTATAATTGTATGTATTCAACTGGCCATGACAGTGTGTATGCACCTTGTTATGATGGTGTGTATGCCCTTGTCATGACAGTGTGTATGCACCTGGCCATGATAGCGTGTATAAACCTTATGATAGTGCGTATGAACATGAACAAGATAGAGTGTATGCACCTGGCAATTGTAGTGTATATGTAAATAGCGATGATAAGTGTGAATGCAACTGGCCATGATACTGTGTATACACCTTACCATGATAGTGTGTATACACCTGGTCATGATAGTGTGTATGCAGCTGGCCATGACAAAGGGTATGCACTTGATCATGATAGCGTGAATGCACCCAGCCATGATAGTGTGTATACACCTAGTCATGATAGCGTGTATGAACCTGGCCATTATAGTGTGTATGAAAATAGCCATGATTTGTGTGCACCCGGTCATGATAGTGTGTATGCACCTGTTCATAATAATGTGTATGCACCTGGCCATGATAGTGTGTATGCACCTGGCCATGATAGTGTGTATGCACCTGGTCATGATAGTGTGTATGCACCTTCTCATGATGGTGTGTATACAACTGGTCATGATAGCGTGTATACAAATGAAAATAATAGTGTAAATGCAGTTGATCATGATAGTGTGTATCCACCTCGCCATTACAGTGTGTATGCACCTGGCCATGAAAGTGTGTATGCACCTGGTAATGATAGTGTGTATGCATCTGTTCACGAGAGTTTGTATGCACCTGGCCATGATAGTGTGCATGCCCCTTGTCATTAAACTGTGTATGCACCTGGCCATGATAGTGTGTATACACCTGCTCATGATAGTATGTCTACACCTACCTATGATAGTGTGTGTATATACGTGGTCATGACAGTGTGTATACACCTCGCCATGAGAGAGAGTATGCATCTGGCCATGATAGTGTGTATGCACCTGGCCATGATAGTGCATGCACCTGGCCATTATATTGTTCATAAACCTGAGCATGATAGCGTGTACGCACCTACTCAAAATAGTGTGCATGTACTTGGTCATGATAGGGTGTATGAAACTGAGCACGATAGTGTGTATGCACTTCGACATGATAGTGTATATGCAGCTGGTCATGATGGTGTTTTTGCACCTGGCCATGATATTGTGTATGCACCTGGCCATTATGGTGTATATACACCTACTGATGATATTGTGCATACACCTGGCCATGTGAGTGTGCATGCACATGGCCAAGATAGTGTGTATACACATGGCCATTATAGTGTGTATGCACCTGGTCAAGATAGTGTGTATGCATCTGGCCATGATAGTGTGTATGCAACTGGTCATGATAGCGTGTAAGAGCCTAGTCATCACAGTGTGTATGCACCTGGGCACGATAGTGTGTATGCACCTGGTCACAATATTGTGTATGCACCTGGTCATGATAGTGTGTATGCACCTGGGCACGATAGTGTGTATGCACCTGGTCATGATAATGTGTATGCACCTGGCCATTATGGTGTATATACACCTATCGATGATAGTGTGTATACACCTGGCCATGAGAGTGTGTATGTACCTGCCCAAGATAGTGTGCATACATATGGCCATTATAATGTGTATGCATCTCACAAAGATAGCGCGCATGCATCTGGCCATGATACTGTGTATGCAACTGGTCATGATAGTGTGTATACACCTGATCATGACTGCGCTTATGCACCTGGCCATGATAGTGTGTATGGAATTGGCCATGATAGTGTGTATACACCCGATCATGATAGTGTGTATGTATCTGGCTATAATAGTATGTATGGAACTGGCCATAATAGTGTGTATGCACCTTGTTATGATGGTGTGTATGCCCTAGTCATGACAGTGCGTATGGAACTGGCCATGATAGTGTGTATGCACCTTGCCATGATAGTGCTTATGAACATGAACAAGATAGAGTGTATGCACCTGGCAATAGTAGTGTGTATGTAAATAGCGATGATAGTGTGCATGCAACTGGCCATGATACTGTGTATAACATGGCCATGGCCATGATAGTATGTATACACCTGGTCATGATAGTGTGTATGCAGCTGGCCATGACAAAGGGTATGCACTTGATCATGATAGCTTGAATGCACCCAGCCATGATATGTATATACACCTAGTCATGATAGTGCGTATGCACCTTCTCATGATGGTGTGTATACAACTGGTCATGAGAGTGGGAATGCACCTAGAATTGATAGTGTGTATGCACCTAGCCATGATAGTGTGTATGCACCTGATCAAGATAGTGCGAATGCAGATGGCCATAATAGTGTGTATATACCTGGCCATGATAGTGTGTATGTACCTGGCCATGATGGAGTGTATGCACCTAGTCATGATAATGTGTAAGCACATGGCCATTATAGTGTGTATGCATCTGACCATGATTGTGTGTATGCAGCTGGTCATAATAGTGAGTATGCACATGTTCATGAGAGTGTATTTGCACCTGCCCATGATAGTGTGCATGCAGCTGGTCATGATAGTGTGCGTGCACCTTGTCATGGTATTGTATATGCACCTGGCCATGACAGTGTGTATACACCTGGACATGATAGTCTGCATGCAGCTGGTCATGATAGTGTGTATACACCTGGCCATGATAGTGTGTATGCAACTGGTCATGATAGTGTGTGTGCACCCTGTCACGATAGTGTATATGCACCTGGACATAATTGTGTATATGCACCTGACCAAGATAGTGTGCATCCATCTGGCCAATGTAGTGTGTATTTACCTAGCCATCATAGTGTGTATGCACCTGGACATGATACTGTGTTTGCACCTAGCCATGATAACGTATATTCACCTGGTAATAAAAGTGTGTATGCAGCTGGCCATGATAAAGGGTATGCACCTGATCATGACAGCGTGTATGCACCTGATCATGACAGCGTGTATGCACCTGATCATGATAGTGTGTATGCACCTGATCATGATAGCGTGTATGCACCTGGCAATGATAGTGTGTAAGCACCTGGCAATGATAGTGTGTATGCAGCTGGTGATGATAGTGTGTATGCACCTGGCCATCATAGTGTGTATCTATCTGGTTCATGAAAGTGTGTATGCACCTGGTTATAATAGTGTGTATGCACCTATTCATGATATTGTGTATGCAACTGGCGATGACAGTGTGTATGCAGCTGGTCATGATAGTGTGTATACACCTGGCCATGATAGTGTGTATGCAACTGGTCATGATAGTGGGTGTGTACCTTGTCATGATAGTGTATATGCACCTGGCTATGATAGTGTGTATGCACCTTCTCATGATGTTGTGTATACAACTGGTCATGATAGTGTGTATACAACTCGTCATGAGAGTGGGAATGCACCTGGAAATGATAGTGTGTATTCACCTGGCCATGATACTGTGTATGCAACTGGTCAAGATATTGTGTATGCACCTGGCCATGATAGTGTGTATCCAACCGGCCATAGCTGTGTGTATGTACTTAGCGATGACAGTGTGTAAGCACCAGGCCACGATAGTGTATTTTCACCTGGCCATGATAGTGTATATGGACCTGGTCAAGATTGTGTGCATGCAGCTGGCCAAGATAGTGTGTGTCCACCTGACCATGGTAGTGTGTATATACCTAGCGATGATAGTGTGTATGCACCAGGCCATGACAGTCTGTATGCACCTGGCCATGATAGTCTGTATGCAGCTGGCTATGATAGTGTGTATTCACCTGGTCATGACAGTGTGTATGCAGCTGGCCATGATAGTGGGTATGCACCTGATCATGATAGCGTGCATGCAAATGCAATAATAGTGTGTACGTAGCTGATCATAATAGTGTGTATCCACCTGGCCATCATAATGTGTATACAACTGGCCATGAAAATGTGTATGCACCTAGTCATGATAGAGCGAATGCACATGGTCATGATACTGTGTATACACCTGGCCATGATAGTGTGTATGTACCTGGCCATCATAGAGTGTTTGTACCTTGTTATGATAGTGTGTATGCACCTAGTCATGATAGTGAGTAAGCACATGTCCAGGATAGTGTGTATACATCTGGCCATGATTGTGTATGCACCTGATCATAATAGTGTGTATGCACCTGTCCATGATAGTGTGTACGCACCTGGCCATGATAGTGTGTATGTACCTGGCCATCATAGTGTTTGTACCTTGTTATGATAGTGTGTATGCACCTAGTCATGATAGTGTGTAAGCACATGTCCATGATAGTGTGTACGCACCTGGCCATTATAGTGTGTATGCAGCTTCTCATGATAGTGTGTATACACCTGGCCATGATAGTGTGTATGCAACTGGTCATGATAGTGTGTGTGTACATTGTCATGATAGTGTATATGCACCTGGCCATGACAGTGTGTATGCACCTTCTTATGATGTGTATACAACTGGTCATGATAGTGTGTATACAACTCGTCATGAGAGTGGGAATGCACCTGGAAATGATAGTGTGTATGCACCTGGAAATGACAGTGTTATGCAACTGGTCAAGATAGTGTGTATGCACCTGGCCATGATAGTGTGTATCCAACCGGCCATAGTAGTGTGTATGTACTTAGCGATGACAGTGTGTAAGCACCAGACCACGACAGTGTGTATGCAGCTGGCCATCATTGTGTGTATGGACCTGGTCAAGATTGTGTGCATGCAGCTGGCCAAGATAGTGTGTGTCCACCTGGCCATGATAGTGTGTATATACCTAGCGCTGATAGTGTGTATGCACCAGGCCATGATAGTGTGTATGCACCTGGCTATGATAGTGTGTATTCACCTGGTCATGATAGTGTGTATGCAGCTGGCCATGATAGTTGGTATGCACCTGATCATGATAGCGTGCATGCAAATGCAATAATAGCGCGTACGTAGCTGATCATGATAGTGTGTATCCACCTGGCCATCATAATGTGTATACACATGGCCATGAAAGTGTGTATGCACCTGGTAATATAATAGTGTGTATGCACCTGTTCATGATAGTGTGTATCCACCTGGCCATGTTAGTGTGCATGCACCTAGTCATAATACTGTTTATGCACCTGGTCATGATAGTGTGTATGCACCTGGCCATGATAGTGTGTATGCACCTGCTCATAATAGTGTGTGTGTGTACCTTGTCATGATAGTGTGTATACAACTGGTCATGATAGTTTGTATGCACCTGTTCACGATAGTATGTCTGCACCTACCTATGATAGTGTGTGTATACACCTGGTCATGATAGTGTGTATACACCTCGTCATCTGGCCATTATTGTGTGTATGCACCTGGCCATGATAGTACATGCACCTGGCCATTATAATGTGTATAAACCTGATCATGATAGCGTGTTTTCACCTAGTCATGATAGTGTGTAAGCACTTGGTCATGATAGGTTGTATGCACCTGGGCACGACAGTGTGTATGCACATGGACATGAGATTGTATATGCAGCTGGGCATGATAGTGTGTATACATCTGGTCATGATATCCTGTATGCACCTGGCCATTATGGTGTATATACACCTATTGATGATAGTTTGTTTACACCTGGCTATAAGAGTGTGTATGCACCTGGCCAAGATAGTGTGCATACACATGGCCATTATAGTGTGTATGCACCTGGCCAAGATAGTGTGTATGCACCTGGCCATGACAGTGCGTATCCAACTGGTCATGATAGCGTGTATGCACCTTGGCACAATAGTATGTATGCATCTGGGCATGATATTGTGTATGCACTTGGTTATGTTAGTGTGTATGCAACTGGATATGGTAGTGTATATGCAGTTGGTCATGATAGTGTGTATGCACCTGGTCATGATATTGTGTATGCACCCGGCCATTATGGTGTATATACACCTACTGATGATAGTGTGCATATATCTGGCCATGAGAGTGTATATGCACTTGGCCAAGATAGTGTGCATACACATGGCCATTACAGCGTGTATGCACCTGGCCAAGATAGCGTGTATGCACCTGGCCATGTAGTGTGTATGCCACTGGTCATGATAGTGTGTATAAACCTGTTTTATGAGAGCGTTTATGCACTTGGCCGTGATAGTGTGTATGCAACTGCCCATGGTTGTGTATATGCACCTGGCCAAGATAGTGTGTATGCACCTGGGAACGATAATGGGTATGCAACTAGCCATAATATTGTGTATATACCGGACCATGATAGTGTTTATGCACCTGGTCATGATACGGTGTATGCACCTTGTCATGACAGTGAGTGTGTGTGTGTGCAACTGGTCATGACAGTTTGTATACACCTGGCCATGATAGTGTGTATGCACCTGGCCATGATAATGTGTAAGGGGATGTGTTGGGGATGAGAGAGCTTGGGAAGTGAGTCAGTTGTTGTTCGCTGATGATACAGCGCTGGTGGCTGATTCATGTGAGAAACTGCAGAAG
Source organism: Panulirus ornatus (assembly GCF_036320965.1). Taxonomy (NCBI): domain Eukaryota; kingdom Metazoa; phylum Arthropoda; class Malacostraca; order Decapoda; family Palinuridae; genus Panulirus; species Panulirus ornatus. The sequence continues at coordinate 32,667,729 of NC_092237.1, forward strand.
CTGGTGACTGAGTTTGGTAAAGTGTGTGGAAGAAGAAAGTTAAGAGTAAATGTGAATAAGAGCAAGGTTATTAGGTACACTAGGGTTGAGGGTCAAGTCAATTGGGAGGTGAGTTTGAATGGTGAAAAACTGGAGGAAGTGAAGTGTTTTAGATATCTGGGAGTGGATCTGGCAGCGGATGGAACCATGGAAGCGGAAGTGGATCATAGGGTGGGGGAGGGGGCGAAAATCCTGGGGGCCTTGAAGAATGTGTGGAAGTCGAGAACATTATCTCGGAAAGCAAAAATGGGTATGTTTGAAGGAATAGTGGTTCCAACAATGTTGTATGGTTGCGAGGCGTGGGCTATGGATAGAGTTGTGCGCAGGAGGATGGATGTGCTGGAAATGAGATGTTTGAGGACAATGTGTGGTGTGAGGTGGTTTGATTGAGTGAGTAACGTAAGGGTAAAAGAGATGTGTGGAAATAAAAAGAGCGTGGTTGAGAGAGCAGAAGAGGGTGTTTTGAAGTGGTTTGGGCACATGGAGAGAATGAGTGAGGAAAGATTGACCAAGAGGATATATGTGTCGGAGGTGGAGGGAACGAGGAGAAGAGGGAGACCAAATTGGAGGTGGAAAGATGGAGTGAAAAAGATTTTGTGTGATCGGGGCCTGAACATGCAGGAGGGTGAAAGGAGGGCAAGGAATAGAGTGAATTGGAGCGAAGTGGTATACCGGGGTTGACGTGCTGTCAGTGGATTGAATCAAGGCATGTGAAGCGTCTGGGGTAAACCATGGAAAGCTGTGTAGGTATGTATATTTGCGTGTGTGGACGTATGTATATACATGTGTATGGGGGGGGGGGGTTGGGCCATTTCTTTCGTCTGTTTCCTTGCGCTACCTCGCAAACGCGGGAGACAGCGACAAAGTATAATAAAAAATAATATAATAATATAAAAAATACCTATCCATAATAGTGTGTATTCAACTGGTCATGATAGTGTGCATGTAACTGGCCATAATAGTCTGTATGCACGGGTCATGGGACTGTGTTTACACCTGGTCATGATATTGTGTATGAACCTGGTTATTTTAGTGTGTATGTACCTGGAAATGATAGTGTGTATGAACCTGGAAATGATAGTGCGTATGTACATGGTCATGATAGAGTGTATGCACCTGGCCATGATAGTCTGTATGCATCTGGTCATGGTAGTGTGTTTACACCTGGTCATAACGTGTTCGTACCCGATTATGTTGGTGTGTATGCACCTGGCCATGATAATGTGTATGCACCTGGTCATGAAAGTGTGTATGCACCTGGTCATGATAGTAAGTATGCACCTGGCCATGATGTGTGTATACACCTGGTCAAGATAGTGTGTATACACCAGGCCGTAACACTGTGATATGCTCCTGGCCACGGTAGTGTGTATACAACTGGCCATGATAGTGTGTATGCACCTGGCCGTGATAGTGTGTATGCACCTGGTCAGGAGAGTGCAAATGCACATGGCCATAATAGTGTGTATGCACCACGCCATGATAGTACGTATGCACCTGGCCATGATACTGTGTATGCAACTTGTAATGATTGTGTGTATGATCCAGGTCATGATAGTGTGTAAGAATATGGCCATGATAGCGTGTATGCACAGGGCCATGATAGTGTGTATGCACCTAGCCATGATAGTGACTATGCACCTGGCCATGGTTGTGTAGATGTACCTATCGATGATAGTGGGTATGCGCCTCATGATAGAGTGTATGCAACTGGCCATAATAGTGTGTATGCACCCGGTCATGATAGCGTGTATGCACCTAGACCATGCCAGTGCGTAATTACGTGATCATGATGGTGCGTATGCACCCAGCCATGATAGTGTGTATGCAGTTATCATAACAGTGTGTATGCATCTGGCCATGATGGTGTATATACACCTACACATGATAGTGTGCATACACCTGGCCATGAGAGTGTGTATGCACCTGGCCATGGTAGTGTGTATGCACATGGATATGACAGTGTGTATGCAACTGCCCATATCAGTGTGTATGCAACTTGCAATGATAGTGTGTATACAACTGGTCAAGATAGTGCGTATGCACCTGCCCATCATAGTGTGTATGCACCTGGCCACGATAGTGTGTATCTACCCGTCCATGGTAATGTGTATGTACCTAGCGATGATAGTGTCTAAGCACCTGGCCATGATAGTGTGTACGCACCTTCTCATAACAGTGTGTGTGCACCTGGTCATGACAGTGTGTATGCATTTGGCCATAACACAGCGCTGGTGACTGATTCAAGTGAGAAACTGTAGAAGCTGGTGACTGAGTTTGGTAAAGTGTGTGAAAGAAAGTTAAGAGTAAATGTGAATAAGAGCAAGGTTATTAGGTACACTAGGGTTGAGGGTCAAGTCAATTGGGAGGTAAGTTTGAATGGAGAGAAACTGGAGGAAGTAAAGTGTTTTAGATATCTGGGAGTGGATCTGGCAGCGGATGGAACCATGGAAGCGGAAGCGAATCATAGGGTGGGGGAGGGGGCGAAAATTCTGGGAGCCTTGAAGAATGTTTGGAAGTCGAGAACATTATCTCAGAAAGCAAAAATGGGTATGTTTGAAGGAATAGTGGTTCCAACAATGTTGTATGGTTGCGAGGCGTGGGCTATGGATAGGGCTGTGCGCAGGAGGGTGGATGTGCTGGAAATGAGATGTCTGAGGACAATATGTGGTGTGAGGTGGTTTGATCGAGTAAGTAATGTAAGGGTAAGAGAGATGTGTGGAAATAAAAAGAGTGTGGTTTAGAGAGCAGAAGAGGGTGTTTTGAAATGGCTTGGTCACATGGAGAGAATGAGTGAGGAAAAATTGACCAAGAGGATATATGTGTCAGAGGTGGAGGGAACGAGAAGTGGGAGGCCAAATTGGAGGTGGAAAGATGGAGTGAAAAAGATTTTGTTTGATCGGGGCCTGAACATGCAGGAGGGTGCCATGCGTGCAAGGAATAGAGTGAATTGGAACGATGTGGTATACCAGGGTCGACGTGCTGTCAATGGATTGAACCAGGGCATGTGAAGCGTCTGGGGTAAACCATGGAAAGTTCTGTGGGGCCTGGATGTGAAAAGGGAGCTGTAGTTTCGGTGCATTATTACATGACAGCTAGAGACTGAGTGTGAAAGAATGTGGAGTTTGTGTCTTTTTCCTAGCGTTACCTCGTGCACATGCGGGAGGAGGGTTTTTCATTTCACGTGTGGCGGGGTGGCGACAGGAATAAGGGCAGACAGTATAAATTATGTACATGTGTATATATGTATATGGGTATATATATATATATATATATATATATATATATATATATATATATATATATATATATATATATATATATATATATACGTTGAGATGTATAAGTATGTACTGTATATATGCATGTGTGGACGTGTATGTATATACATGTGTATGTGGGTGGGTTGGGCCATTCTTTCGTCTGTTTTTTTGCTCTACCTCGCTAACGCGGGAGACAGCGACAAAGCAAAATAAAAATAAAAAAAAATTAAAAAATGAAAATATATATCCCTGAGGACAGGGGAGGAAGAATACTTCCTACACATTCCTCACGTGTCGTAGAAGGAGACTAAAGGGGACTGGAGCAGGGGGCTAGAAACCCCTCCCTCCTTGTATTTTAACTTTCTAAGAGGAGAAATAGAAGGAGTCACGCGAGGAATGCTCATCCTCCTCGAAGGCTCAGATTAGGGAGTCTAGATGTGTGTGGATGCAACCAAGATAAGAAAAAAGGAGAGATAGGTAGTATATTTGAGGAAAGGAGCCTGGATGTTTTGGCTCTGAGTGAAACGAAGCTCAAGGATAAAGGGAAAAAGTGGTTTGGGAATGTTCTGTGAGTAAAGTCAGGGGTTAGTGAGAGGACAAGAGCAAGGGAAGGAGTAGCACTACTATTGAAACAGGAGTTGCGGGAGTATGTGATAGAGTGTAAGAAAGTAAACTATAAATTGATATGGGTAAAACTGAAAGTGGATGGAGAGAGATGGGTGATTATTGGTGCCTATGCACCTGGGCATGAGAAGAAAGATCATGAGAGGCAAGTGTTTTGGAAGCAGCTGAGTGAATGTGTTAGTAGTTTTGATGCACAAGACTGGGTTACAGTGATGGGTGATTTGAATGCAAAGGTGATTAATGTGGCAGTTGAGGGAGTAATTGGTGTAAATGGGTGTTCAGTGTTGTAAATGGAAATGGTGACGAGCTTGTAGATTTGTGTGCTGAAAAAGAACAGGTGATTGGGAAAGCCTGGTTTAGAAAGAGATATACTCAAGTATACGCAAGCAAGTAGGAGAGATGGCCAGAGAGCGTTATTGGATTACGTGTTAATTGATAGGCACGCGAAAGAGAGACTTTTGGATGTTAATGTGCTGAGAGGTGCAACTGGAGGGATGTCTGATCATTATCTTGTGGAGGCGAAGATGAAGATTTGTAGAGGTTTTCAGAAAAGAAGAGAGAATGTTGAGGTGAAGAGAGTGGTGAGAGCAAGTGAGCTTGGGAAGGAGACTTGTTTGAGGAAGTACCAGGAGAGACTATGCGTATATAGCAGTAATGGCTTGCACAAAAGATGCTTATGGCATCAGTAGCGTGGGAGTTGGGCTTATTAGTGAAAGAGAAGAGAGAGGCATTTTGACAAGTTTTGCAGGGAAATAGTGCAAATCACTAGGAGATGTATAAAAGAAAGAGGCAGGAGGTGAAGAGAAAGGTGCAAGAGTTGAAAAAGATGGGAAATGATAGTTGGGGTGAAAGAGTATCATTAGATTTTAGGGAGAACAAAAAGATGATTTGGAAGGAGGTAAATATAGTGTGTAAGACAGAGAACAAATGGGAAAATCGGTTAAGGGGGCTAATGGGGAGGTATTAACAAGTAGTGGTGATGTCAAAAGGAGATGGAGTGAATATTTTGAAGGTTTGTTGAATGTGTTAGATGATAGAGTGGCAGATATAAGGTGTTTTGGTCGACGTGGTGTGTTAAGTGAGGGGGTTAGGATGAATGATTAGGTAAGCAGAGAAGAGGTAGTAAAACCTTTGCGGAGGATGAAAGCCAGCAAGACAGCGGGTTTGGATGGCACTGCAGTGGAATTTATTAAAAAAGGGGGTGACTGTGTTATTGACTAGTTGGTAGGGATATTTAATGTATGTATGACTCATGGTGAGATGCCTGAGGATTGGCGGAATGCATGCATAGTGCCACTGTACAAAGGCAAAGGGGACAAAGGTGAGTGTTCAAATTAGAGAGGTATAAGTTTCTTGAGTATTCCTGGGAAATTATATGGGAGGGTAGTGATTGAGAGGGTGAATGCATGTACAGAGCATCAGATTGGGGAAGAGCAGTGTGGTTTCAGAGGTGGTAGAGGATGTGTGGATCAGGTGTTTGCATTGAAGAATGTATGTAAGAAATACTTAGAAAAGCAAATGGATTTGTATGTAGCATTCATGAATCTCGAGAAGATATATGATAGAGTTGATAGAGATACTCTGTGGAAGGTATCACGAATATATGGTGTGGGAAGCAAGTTGCTAGGAGCATTTTGAAAAGTTTTTATCGAGGATGTAAGGCATGTGTACATGTAGGAAGAGAGGAAAGTGATTGGTTCTCAGTGAATGTCGGTTTACAGCAGGGGTGCGTGATGTCTCCATGGTTGTTTAATTTGTTTATGGATGGGGTTGTTAGGGAGGTGAATGGAAGAGTTTTGGAGAGAGGGGCAAGTATGCAGCCTGTTGTGGATTAGAGGGCTTGGGAAGTGAGTCAGTTGTTGTTCGCTGATGATACAGCACTGGTGGCTGATTCGGGTGAGAAACTGCAGAAGCTGGTGAGTGAGTTTGGTAAAGTGTGAAAGAAGAAAGCTGAGAGTAAATGTGACACAGAGCAAGGTTATTAGGTACAGTAGGGTTGAGGGACAAGTCAATTAGGAGGTAAGTTTGAATGGAGAAAAACTGGAGGAAGTGAAGTGTTTTAGATATCTGGGTGTGGATTTGGCAGCGGATGGAACCATGGAAACGGAAGTGAGTCACAGTGTATGGGAGGGGGAAAAAGTTCTGGGAACGTTGAAAAATGTGTGGAAGGCGATGACATTATCTCGGAAAGCAAAAATGGGTATGTTCGAGGGAATAGTGGTTCCAACAATGTTATATGGTTGCGAGGCGATGGCTATACATAGAGTTGTGCAGAGGAGGGTGGATTTGTTGGATATTAGATGTTTGAGGACAATATGTGGTAGAGGTGGTTCGATCGAGTAAGTAATGAAACGGTAAGAGAGATGTGTGGTAATAAAAAGAGTGCGGGTGAGAGAGCAGAAGAGGGTGTTTTGAAATGGTTTGGTAACATGGAGAGAATAAGTGAGGAAAGATTGACAAAGAGGATATATGTGTAAAAGGTGAAGGGAACGAGAAGTAGGAGAAAAACTGGAGGTGGAAATATAGAGTGAAAAAGATTCATAGCGATCGGGGCCTGAATATGCCGGAGGGTGAATGGTGTGCAAGGAATAGAGTGAATTGGAACGATGTGGTATACCGGGGTCGATGTGCTATCAATGGAATGAACGAGGGCATGTGAAGTGTCTGGGATAAACCATGGAGAGTTATGTGGGGCCTGGATGTGGAGAGGGAGCTGTGGTTTTGGTGCATTATACATGATAGCTAGAGACAAAGTGTGAACGAATGTGGCCTTTGTTGTCTTTTCTAAGCACTACCTCGCGCGCATGCGGGGGATGGGGTTGTCATTTCATGTGTGGCGGGGTGGAGACTGGAATAAATAAAGGCACCAAGTATGAAGTATATATATATATATATATATATATATATATATATATATATATATATATATATATTATTTTATTTTTTTTTATTATACTTTGTCGCTGTCTCCCGCGTTTGCGAGGTAGCGCAAGGAAACAGACGAAAGAAATGGCCCAACCCCCCCCCATACACATGTATATACATACGTCCACACACGCAAATATACATACCTACACAGCTTTCCATGGTTTAGCCCAGACGCTTCACATGCCTTGATTCAATCCACTGACAGCACGTCAACCCCGGTATACCACATCGCTCCAATTCACTCTATTCCTTGCCCTCCTTTCACCCTCCTGCATGTTCAGGCCCCGATCACACAAAATCTTCTTCACTCCATCTTTCCACCTCCAATTTGGTCTCCCTCTTCTCCTCGTTCCCTCCACCTCCGACACATATATCCTCTTGGTCAATCTTTCCTCACTCATTCTCTCCATGTGCCCAAACCACTTCAAAACACCCTCTTCTGCTCTCTCAACCACGCTCTTTTTATTTCCACACATCTCTCTTACCCTTACGTTACTCACTCGATCAAACCACCTCAAACCACACATTGTCCTCAAACATCTCATTTCCAGCACATCCATCCTCCTGCGCACAACTCTATCCATAGCCCACGCCTCGCAACCATACAACATTGTTGGAACCACTATTCCTTCAAACATACCCATTTTTGCTTTCCGAGATAATGTTCTCGAATTCCACACATTCTTCAAGGCCCCCAGAATTTTCGCCCCCTCCCCCACCCTATGATCCACTTCCGCTTCCATGGTTCCATCCGCTGCCAGATCCACTCCCAGATATCTAAAACACTTCACTTCCTCCAGTTTTTCTCCATTCAAACTCACCTCCCAATTGACTTGACCCTCAACCCTACTGTACCTAATAACCTTGCTCTTACTCACATTTACTCTTAACTTTCTTCTTCCACACACTTAACCAAACTCAGTCATCAGCTTCTGCAGTTTCTCACATGAATCAGCCACCAGCGCTGTATCATCAGCGAACAACAACTGACTCACTTCCCAAGCTCTCTCATGCCCAACAGACTTATATATATATATATTTTTTTTTTTTATACTTTGTCGCTGTCTCCCGCGTTTGCGAGGTAGCGCAAGGAAACAGACGAAAGAAATGGCCCAACCCCCCCCATACACATGTATATACATACGTCCACACACGCAAATATACATACCTACACAGCTTTCCATGGTTTACCCCAGACGCTTCACATGCCTTGATTCAATCCAATGACAGCACGTCAACCCCGGTATACCACATCGCTCCAATTCACTCTATTCCTTGCCCTCCTTTCACCCTCCTGCATGTTCAGGCCCCGATCACACAAAATCTTTTTCACTCCATCTTTCCACCTCCAATTTGGTCTCCCTCTTCTCCTTGCTCCCTCCACCTCCGACACATATATCCTCTTGGTCAATCTTTCCTCACTCATCCTCTCCATGTGCCCAAACCACTTCAAAACACCCTCTTCTGCTCTCTCAACCACGCTCTTTTTATTTCCACACATCTCTCTTACCCTTACGTTACTCACTCGATCAAACCACCTCACACCACACATTGTCCTCAAACATCTCATTTCCAGCACATCCATCCTCCTGCGCACAACTCTATCCATAGCCCACGCCTCGCAACCATACAACATTGTTGGAACCACTATTCCTTCAAACATACCCATTTTTGCTTTCCGAGATAATGTTCTCGACTTCCACACATTCTTCAAGGCCCCCAGAATTTTCGCCCCCTCCCCCACCCTATGATCCACTTCCGCTTCCATGGTTCCATCCGCTGCCAGATCCACTCCCAGATATCTAAAACACTTCACTTCCTCCAGTTTCTCTCCATTCAAACTCACCTCCCAATTGACTTGACCCTCAACCCTACTGTACCTAATAACCTTGCTCTTACTCACATTTACTCTTAACTTTCTTCTTCCACACACTTAACCAAACTCAGTCATCAGCTTCTGCAGTTTCTCACATGAATCAGCCACCAGCGCTGTATCATCAGCGAACAACAACTGACTCACTTCCCAAGCTCTCTCATCCCCAACAGACTTATATATATATATATTTTTTTTTTTTATACTTTGTCGCTGTCTCCCGCGTTTGCGAGGTAGCGCAAGGAAACAGACGAAAGAAATGGCCCAACCCCCCCCATACACATGTATATACATACGTCCACACACGCAAATATACATACCTACACAGCTTTCCATGGTTTACCCCAGACGCTTCACATGCCTTGATTCAATCCAATGACAGCACGTCAACCCCGGTATACAACATCGCTCCAATTCACTCTATTCCTTGCCCTCCTTTCACCCTCCTGCATGTTCAGGCCCCGATCACACAAAATCTTTTTCACTCCATCTTTCCACCTCCAATTTGGTCTCCCTCTTCTCCTTGCTCCCTCCACCTCCGACACATATATCCTCTTGGTCAATCTTTCCTCACTCATCCTCTCCATGTGCCCAAACCACTTCAAAACACCCTCTTCTGCTCTCTCAACCACGCTCTTTTTATTTCCACACATCTCTCTTACCCTTACGTTACTCACTCGATCAAACCACCTCACACCACACATTGTCCTCAAACATCTCATTTCCAGCACATCCATCCTCCTGCGCACAACTCTATCCATAGCCCACGCCTCGCAACCATACAACATTGTTGGAACCACTATTCCTTCAAACATACCCATTTTTGCTTTCCGAGATAATGTTCTCGACTTCCACACATTCTTCAAGGCCCCCAGAATTTTCGCCCCCTCCCCCACCCTATGATCCACTTCCGCTTCCATGGTTCCATCCGCTGCCAGATCCACTCCCAGATATCTAAAACACTTCACTTCCTCCAGTTTCTCTCCATTCAAACTCACCTCCCAATTGACTTGACCCTCAACCCTACTGTACCTAATAACCTTGCTCTTATTCACATTTACTCTTAACTTTCTTCTTCCACACACTTTACCAAACTCAGTCACCAGCTTCTGCAGTTTCTCACATGAATCAGCCACCAGCGCTGTATCATCAGCGAACAACAACTGACTCACTTCCCAAGCTCTCTCATCCCCAACAGACTTCATACTTGCCCCTCTTTCCAAAACTCTTGCATTTACCTCCCTAACAACCCCATCCATAAACAAATTAAACAACCATGGAGACATCACACACCCCTGCCGCAAACCAACATTCACTGAGAACCAATCACTTTCCTCTCTTCCTACACGTACACATGCCTTACATCCTCGATAAAAACTTTTCACTGCTTCTAACAACTTTCCTCCCACACCATATATTCTTAATACCTTCCACAGAGCATCTCTATCAACTCTATCATATGCCTTCTCCAGATCCATAAATGCTACATACAAATCCATTTGCTTTTCTAAGTATTTCTCACATACATTCTTCAAAGCAAACACCTGATCCACACATCCTCTACCACTTCTGAAACCACACTGCTCTTCCCCAATCTGATGCTCTTATATATATATATATATATATATATATATATATATATATATATATATATATATATATATATATATATATATATATCTTTCTTTCATACTATTCGCCATTTCCCGCGTTAGCGAGGTAGCGTTAAGAACAGAGGACTGAGCCTTTGAGGGAATATCCTCACTTGGCCCCCTCCTCTGTTCCTTCATTAGGAAAACTAAAAACGAGAGGGGAGGATTTCCAGCCCCCCGCTCCCTTCCCTTTTAGTCGCCTTCTACGACACGCAGGGAATACGTGGGAAGTATTCTTTCTCCTCTATCCCCAGGGATGATAATATATATATATATATATATATATATATATATATATATATATATATATATATATATATATATATATATAAATATATATATATATATATATATATATATATATATATATATATATATATATGTATATATATATATATATATATATATAGTGAAAGCTTTGCGGAAGATGAAAGCCGGCAAGGCAGCAGGTTTGGATGGTATTGCAGTGGAATTTATTAAAAAAGGGGGTGACTGTATTGTTGACTGGTTGGTAAGGTTATTTAATGTATGTATGACTCATGGTGAGGTGCCTGAGGATTGGCGGAGTGCGTGCATAGTGCCATTGTACAAAGGCAAAGGGGATAAGAGTGAGTGCTCAAATTACAGAGGTATAAGTTTGTTGAGTATTCCTGGTAAATTATATGGGAGGGTATTGATTGAGAGGGTGAAGGCATGTACAGAGCATCAGATTGGGGAAGAGCAGTGTGGTTTCAGAAGTGGTAGAGGATGTGTGGATCAGGTGTTTGCTTTGAAGAATGTATGTGAGAAATACTTAGAAAAGCAAATGGATTTGTATGTAGCATTTATGGATCTGGAGAAGGCATATGATAGAGTTGACAGAGATGCTCTGTGGAAGGTATTAAGAATATATGGTGTGGGAGGAAAGTTGTTAGAAGCAGTGAAAAGTTTTTATCGAGGATGTAAGGCATGTGTACGTGTAGGAAGAGAGGAAAGTGATTGGTTCTCAGTGAATGTAGGTTTGCGGCAGGGGTGTGTGATGTCTCCATGGTTGTTTAATTTGTTTATGGATGGGGTTGTTAGGGAGGTAAATGCAAGAGTTTTGGAAAGAGGGGCAAGTATGAAGTCTGTTGGGGATGAAAGAGCTTGGGAAGTGAGTCAGTTGTTGTTCGCTGATGATACAGCGCTGGTGGCTGATTCATGTGAGAAACTGCAGAAGCTGGTGACTGAGTTTGGTAAAGTGTGTGGAAGAAGAAAGTTAAGAGTAAATGTGAATAAGAGCAAGGTTATTAGGTACAGTAGGGTTGAGAGTCAAGTCAATTGGGAGGTGAGTTTGAATGGAGAAAAACAGGAGGAAGTGAAGTGTTTTAGATATCTGGGAGTGGATCTGGCAGCGGATGGAACCATGGAAGCGGAAGTGGATCATAGGGTGGGGGAGGGGGCGAAAATTCTGGGGGCCTTGAAGAATGTGTGGAAGTCGAGAACATTATCTCGGAAAGCAAAAATGGGTATGTTTGAAGGAATAGTGGTTCCAACAATGTTGTATGGTTGCGAGGCGTGGGCTATGGATAGAGTTGTGCGCAGGAGGATGGATGTGCTGGAAATGAGATGTTTGAGGACAATGTGTGGTGTGAGGTGGTCTGATCGAGTGAGTATCGTAAGGGTAAGAGAGATGTGTGGAAATAAAAAGAGCGTGGTTGAGAGAGCAGAAGAGGGTGTTTTGAAGTGGTTTGGGCACATGGAGAGAATGAGTGAGGAAAGATTGACCAAGAGGATATATGTGTCGGAGGTGGAGGGAACGAGGAGAAGAGGGAGACCAAATTGGAGGTGGAAAGATGGAGTGAAAAAGATTTTGTGTGATCGGGGCCTGAACATGCAGGAGGGTGAAAGGAGGGCAAGGAATAGAGTGAATTGGAGCGATGTGGTATACCGGGGTTGACGTGCTGTCAGTGGATTGAATCAAGGCATGTGAAGCGTCTGGGGTAAACCATGGAAAGCTGTGTAGGTATGTATATTTGCGTGTGTGGACGTATGTATATACATGTGTATGGGGGGGGGGGGGTTGGGCCATTTCTTTCGTCTGTTTCCTTGCGCTACCTCGCAAACGCGGGAGACAGCGACAAAGTATAATAATAAAAAAAAAAAAAAATATATATATATATATATATATATATATATATATATATATATATTTATTTATTTATTTATTTGTTCCCGCGTTAGCGAGGTAGCGCAAGGAAACAGACGAAAGAAATGGCCCAACCCACCCACATACACATGTATATATATACACGTATATATGTATATTATCCCTGGGGATAGGGGTGAAAGAATACTTCCCACGTATTCCTCGCGTGTCGTAGAAAGCGACTAGAGGGGACCGGAGCGGGGGGCCAGAAATCCTCCCCTCCTTGTACTAACTTTCTAAAATGGGAAACAGAAGAAGGAGTCACGCGGGGAGTGCTCATCCTCCTCGAAGGCTCAGAGTGGGGTGCCTAAATGTGTGTGGATGTAACCAAGATGTGAAAAAAGGAGAGATAGGTAGTATGTTTGAGGAAAGGAACCTGGATGTTTTGGCTCTGAGTGAAACGAAGCTCAAGGGCAAAGGGGAAGAGTGGTTTGGGAATGTCTGGGGAGTAAAGTCAGGGGTTAGTGAGAGGACAAGAGCAAGGGAAGGAGTAGCAATACTCCTGAAACAGGAGTTGTGGGAGTATGTGATAGAGTGTAAGAAAGTAAATTCTCGATTAATATGGGTAAAACTGAAAGTTGATGGAGAGAGGTGGGTGATTATTGGTGCATATGCACCTGGGCATGAGAAGAAAGATCAAGAGAGGCAAGTGTTTTGGGAGCAGCTGAATGAGTGTGTTAGTGGTTTTGATGCACGAGACCGGGTCATAGTGATGGGTGATTTGAATGCAAAGGTGAGTAATGTGGCAGTTGAGGGAATAATTGGTATACATGGGGTGTTCAGTGTTGTAAATGGAAATGGTGAAGAGCTTGTAGATTTATGTGCTGAAAAAGGACTGATGATTGGGAATACCTGGTTTAAAAAGCGAGATATACATAAGTATACTTATGTAAGTAGGAGAGATGGCCAGAGAGCGTTATTGGATTACGTGTTAATTGACAGGCGTGCGAAAGAGAGACTTTTGGATGTCAATGTGCTGAGAGGTGCAACTGGAGGGATGTCTGATCATTATCTTGTGGAGGCTAAGGTGAAGATTTGTATGGGTTTTCAGAAAAGAAGAGTGAATGTTGGGGTGAAGAGGGTGGTGAGAGTAAGTGAGCTTGAGAAGGAGACCTGTGTGAGGAAGTACCAGGAGAGACTGAGTACAGAATGGAAAAAGGTGAGAACAATGGAAGTAAGGGGAGTGGGGGAGGAATGGGATGTATTTAGGGAATCAGTGATGGATTGCGCAAAAGATGCTTGTGGCATGAGAAGAGTGGGAGGTGGGTTGATTAGAAAGGGTAGTGAGTGGTGGGATGAAGAAGTAAGAGTATTAGTGAAAGAGAAGAGAGAGGCATTTGGACGATTTTTGCAGGGAAAAAATGCAATTGAGTGGGAGATGTATAAAAGAGAGACAGGAGGTCAAGAGAAAGGTGCAAGAGGTGAAAAAAAGGGCAAATGAGAGTTGGGGTGAGAGAGTATCATTAAATATATATATATATATATATATATATATATATATATATATATATATATATATATATATATATATATATACATATATGGTCAAGGGAAGAAAGATCATGAGAGGCAAGTGTTTTGGAAGCAGGTAAGTGAGTGTGTTAGCAGCTTTGATGCACAAGTCCGGGTAATAATGATAGGTGATTTAAATGGGAAGGTGAGTAATGGGGCAGTTGAGGTTATAATTGGTGTAAATGGGGTGTTTAGTGTTGTAAATGGAAATGGTGAAGAGCTTGTAGATATGTGTGCTGAAATAGGACTGGTGATTGCGAATACCTGGTATAAAAAGAGAGATATACATAAGTATACCCATGTAAATAGGAGAGATGTCCAGAGAGCGTTATTGGATTACGTGTTAATTGACAGGCGCGTGAAATAGAGACTTTTGGATGGTAATGCGCTTAGAGGGGCAACTGGAGGTTATGTCTGATCACTATCTTGTGGAGGCAAAGGTGAAAATTTGTAGAGGTTTTAAGAAGAAAAAAAAAAATGGGGTGAAGAGTGGTGAGAGTAAGTGAGATTGGAAAGGAGACTTTTGTGAGGAAGTACCAAAAGATATTGAGTGTAGAATGGAAAAGTGTGAGATGAAGGAATGGGATGTATATAGAGAAGCAGTGATGGCTTGCGCAAAAGATGCTTTTGGCATGTGAATGGTGGGAGGTGGGCAGATTAGAATGGGCAGTGAGTGGTGGGATGAAGAAGTAGGGTTGTTAGTGAAACAGAAGAGAGAGAGGCGTTTAGACGATTTTTGCACAGTAGTAGTGCGAATGACTGGGATATGTATAGAAGAAAGAGGCAGGAGTTCAAGACAAAGGTGCAAGAGGTGAAAAAGAGGGCAAATGAGAGTTGGGGTGACAGAGTATAAATGAATTTCAGGGAGAATAAGATTTTTGGAAGGAGGTGAATAAAGCGCGAGGCAAGAGAATAAACGGGAACATCGCTGAAGGGGGATAATGGGGAGATAATAACAAGGAGTGGTGATGTGAGAAGGATATAAAATGAGCATTTTGAAGGTTTGTTGAGTTTGTTTGATGTCAGAGTGACATATATAGGGTGTTTTAGTCGAGGTGGTGTGCGAAGTGAGAGGGTCAGGGAGAATGCTTTGGTAAAGAGAGAAGAGGTGGTGAAAACTTTTGTGGAAGATGAAAACCGGCAAGGCAGCGGATTTGGATGGTATTGCAGTGGAATTTATTAAAAAAGGGAGTAAATGTGTTATTGACTGGCCGATAAGGATAATAAATGTATGTATGGTTCATGGTGAAGTGAGTGAGGATTGGCGGAATGCATGCATAGTGCCACTGTACAAAGGCAAAGGGGACAAAGGTGAGTGCTCAAATTACAGAGGTATAAGTTTGTTGAGTATTCCTGGGAAATTATATGGGAGGATATTGAGTGAGAAGGTAAAGGCATGTAAAAAACATCAGACTGGGGAAAAGCAATGTTGTTTCAGAAGTGGTAGATGATGTGTGGATCAGGTGTTTGCTTTCAAGAATGTATGTGAGAAATGCTTATGGATTTGTTTGTAGCATTTATGGTTATGGAGAAGACATATTCTAGAGTTGATAGAGAAGTTCTTTGAAGGTATTAAGAGTATATGGTGTGGGAGGTTAGCTGCTAGAAGCAGTGAAAAGTTTTTATCAAGGATGTAAGGCATGTGTACGAATAGAAAGAGAGGAAAGTGATTGGTTCCGAGTGAATGTCGGTTTGCGGCAGGGGTGCGTTATGTCTCCATGGTTGTTTAATTTATTTATGGATGGGGTTGTTAGGGAGGTGAATGCTAGAGTTTTGGAGAGAGGGGCAAGTATGCAGTCTGTTGTGAATGAAAGGGTTGGGAAGTGAGTCGGCTGTTGTTCGGATGAGAAATTGTAAAGCTGGTGACTGAGTTTGGTAAAATGTGTGAAAAAAGAAAGCTGAGAATAAATGTGAATAAGAGCAAGGTTATTAGGTACAGTAGGGTATATGGAGGTAAGTTTAAATGGAAAAAAACTGGAGGAAGAGAAGTGTTTTAGATATCTGGGGGTGGATTTGGCAGCGGATAGAACAATGGAAGCGTAAGTGAGTCACAGGGTGGGGATGGGGGCAAAAGTTCTGGGAGCGTTGAATAATGTGTGGAGGGCGAAAACATTATCTCGGAAAGCAAAAATAGGCATGTTTAAGGGAATAGTGGTTCCAACAATGTTATATGATTGTGAGACGTGGGCTATAGATAGGGTTCGTCGGAGGATGGATGTGTTAGAAATGAGATGTTTGAGGGCAATATGTGGTGTGAGATGGTTTGATCGAGTAAGTAATGAAAGGGTAAGAGAGATGTGAGGTAACAAAAAAAGTGTGGTTGAGAGAGCAGAGGAGGGTGTGTTGAAATGATTTGGTCACATGGAGAGAATGAGTGTGGAAAGATTGACAAAGAGGATGTATGTGTCAGAGCTGGAGGGAACGAGGAGAAGTGGGAGACCAAATTGAAGGTGGAAGGATGGAGTGAAAAAGATTTTGGGCGATCGGGGCCTGAACATACAGGAGGGTGAAAGGCGTGCAAGGAAAAGAGTGAATTGCAACTATGTAGTATACCGAGGTCGACGTGCTGTCAATGGATTGAAACAGGGCATGTGAAGCGTCTGGGGTAAACCATGGAAAGTTTTGTGAGGCCTGGATGTGGAAAGGGAGCTGTGGTGTCGGTGCATGATACATGACAGTTAGAGACTGAGTGTGAACGAATATGGCCTTTGTTGTCTTTTACTAGCGCTATCTCGCGCACGTGCGGGGGGAGGGGAGGGTGTCATTTCATGTATGGCAGGGCGGCGAAGGGAATGAATAAAGGCAGCAAGTATGAATTATATACATGTTTCTGTCTGTCTATATATATATATATATATATATATATATATATATATATATATATATATATATATATGTATATATATATATATATATATATATATATATATATATTTTTTTTTTTTTGCTTTGTCGCTGTCTACCGCGTTTGCGAGGTAGCGCAAGGAAACAGACGAAAGAAATGGCCCAACCCACCCCCATACACATGTATATACATACGTCCACACACGAAAATATACATACCTACACAGCTTTCCATGGTTTACCCCAGACGCTTCACATGCCCTGATTCAATCCACTGACAGCACGTCAACCCCGGTATACCACATCGATCCAATTCACTCTATTCCTTGCCCTCCTTTCACCCTCCTGCATGTTCAGGCCCCGATCACACAAAATCTTTTTCACTCCATCTTTCCATCTAAAATTTGGTCTCCCACTTCTCCTCGTTCCCTCCACCTCCGACACATATATCCTCTTGGTCAATCTTTCCTCACTCATTCTCTCCATGTGCCCAAACCATTTCAAAACACCCTCTTCTGCTCTCTCTACCATGCTCTTTTTATTTCCACACATCTCTCTTACCCTTACGTTACTTACTCGATCAAACCAACTCACACCACACATTGTCCTCAAACATCTCATTTCCAGCACATCCATCCTCCTGCGCACAACTCTATCCATAGCCCACGCCTCGCAACCATACAACATTGTTGGAACCATTATTCCTTCAAACATACCCATTTTTGCTTTCCGAGATAATGTTCTCGACTTCCACACATTCTTCAAGGCTCCCAGGATTTTCGCCCCCTCCCCCACCCTATGATCCACTTCCGCTTCCATGGTTCCATCCGCTGCCAGATACACTCCCAGATATCTAAAACACTTTACTTCCTCCAGTTTTTCTCCATTCAAACTTACCTCCCAATTGACTTGACCCTCAACCCTACTGTACCTAATAACCTTGCTCTTATTCACATTTACTCTTAACTTTCTTCTTTCACACACTTTACCAAACTCAGTCACCAGCTTCTGCAGTTTCTCACATGAATCAGCCACCAGCGCTGTATCATCACCAAACAACAACTGACTCACTTCCCAAGCTCTCTCATCCCCAACAGACTTCATACTTGCCCCTCTTTCCAAAACTCTTGCATTTACCTCCCTAACAACCCCATCCATAAACAAATTAAACAACCATGGAGACATCACACACCCCTGCCGCAAACCTACATTCACTGAGAACCAATCACTTTCCTCTCTTCCTACACGTACACATGCCTTACATCCTCGATAAAAACTTTTCACTGCTTCTAACAACTTTCCTCCCACACCATATATTCTTAATACCTTCCACAGAGCATCTCTGTCAACTCTATCATATGCCTTCTCTAGATCCATAAATGCTACACACAAATCCATTTGCTTTTCTAAGTATTTCTCACATACATTCTTCAAAGCAAACACCTGATCCACACATCCTCTACCACTTCTGAAACCACACTGCTCTTCCCCAATCTGATGCTCTGTACATGCCTTCACCCTCTCAATCAATACCCTCCCATATAATTTACCAGGAATACTCAACAAACTTATACCTCTGTAATTTGAGCACTCATTCTTATCCCCTTTGCCTTTGTACAATGGCACAATGCACGCATTCCGCCAATCCTCAGGCACCTCACCATGAGTCATACATACATTAAATAACCTTACCAACCAGTCAATAATACAGTCACCCCCTTTTTTAATAACTTCCACTGCAATACCATCCAAACCTGCTGCCTTGCCGGCTTTCATCTTCCGCAAAGCTTTTACTACCTCTTCTCTGTTTACCAAATCATTTTCCCTAACCCTCTCACTTTGCACACCACCTCGACCAAAACACCCAATATCTGCCACTCTATCATCAAACACATTCAACAAACCTGCAAAATACTCACTCCATCTCCTTCTCACATCACCACTACTTGTTACCACCTCCCCATTTGCGCCCTTCACTGAAGTTCCCATTTGCTCCCTTGTCTTACGCACTTTATTTACCTCCTTCCAGAACATCTTTTTATTCTCCCTAAAATATATATATATATATTTTTTTTTCTTTTTTTATACTTTGTCGCTGTCTCCTGCGTTTGCGAGGTAGCGCAAGGAAACAGACGAAAGAAATGGCCCAACCCCCCCCCATACACATGTATATACATACGTCCACACACGAAAATATACATACCTACACAGCTTTCCATGGTTTACCCCAGACGCTTCACATGCCTTGATTCAATCCACTGACAGCACGTCAACCCCGGTATACCACATCGCTCCAATTCACTCTATTCCTTGCCCTCCTTTCACCCTCCTGCATGTTCAGGCCCCGATCACACAAAATCTTTTTCACTCCATCTTTCCACCTCCAATTTGGTCTCCCTCTTCTCCTTGCTCCCTCCACCTCCGACACATATATCCTCTTGGTCAATCTTTCCTCACTCATCCTCTCCATGTGCCCAAACCACTTCAAAACACCCTCTTCTGCTCTCTCAACCACGCTCTATTTATTTCCACACATCTCTCTTACCCTTACGTTACTCACTCGATCAAACCACCTCACACCACACATTGTCCTCAAACATCTCATTTCCAGCACATTCATCCTCCTGCGCACAACTCTATCCATAGCCCACGCCTCGCAACCATACAACATTGTTGGAACCACTATTCCTTCAAACATACCCATTTTTGCTTTCCGAGATAATGTTCTCGACTTCCACACATTCTTCAAGGCCCCCAGAATTTTCGCCCCCTCCCCCACCCTATGATCCACTTCCGCTTCCATGGTTCCATCCGCTGCCAGATCCACTCCCAGATATCTAAAACACTTCACTTCCTCCAGTTTCTCTCCATTCAAACTCACCTCCCAATTGACTTGACCCTCAACCCTACTGTACCTAATAACCTTGCTCTTATTCACATTTACTCTTAACTTTCTTCTTTCACACACTTTACCAAACTCAGTCACCAGCTTCTGCAGTTTCTCACATGAATCAGCCACCAGCGCTGTATCATCAGCGAACAACAACTGACTCACTTCCCAAGCTCTCTCATCCCCAACAGACTTCATACTTGCCCCTCTTTCCAAAACTCTTGCATTTACCTCCCTAACAACCCCATCCATAAACAAATTAAACAACCATGGAGACATCACACACCCCTGCCGCAAACCTACATTCACTGAGAACCAATCACTTTCCTCTCTTCCTACACGTACACATGCCTTACATCCTCGATAAAAACTTTTCACTGCTTTTAACAACTTTCCTCCCACACCATATATTCTTAATACCTTCCACAGAGCATCTCTATCAACTCTATCATATGCCTTCTCCAGATCCATAGATGCTACATACAAATCCATTTGCTTTTCTAAGTATTTCTCACATACATTCTTCAAAGCAAACACCTGATCCACACATCCTCTACCACTTCTGAAACCACACTGCTCTTCCCCAATCTGATGCTCTTTACATGCCTTCACCCTCTCAATCAATACCCTCCCATATAATTTACCAGGAATATATATATATATATATATATATATATATATATATATATATATATATATATATATATATATATATATATATATAAGGCGACTAAAGGGGACGGGAGCAGGGGGCTAGAAACCTCCCCCCACCCTCCTTGTATTTCAACTTCCTAAAACGGGAAACAGAAAAAGGAGTCATGCAGAGAGTGCTCATCCTCCTCGAAGGCTCAGATTGGAGTGTCTAAATGTGTGTGGATGTAACCAAGATGTGAAAAAAGGAGAGACAGGTAGTATGTTTGAGGAAAAGAACTTGGATGTTGAGGCTCTGAGTGAAACGGAGCTCAAGGGTAAAGGGAAAGAGTGGTTTGGGATTGATTTGGGAGTGTAAAGTTAGGGGTTCGTCAGAGGACAAGAGCAAAGGAAAGAGTAGCACTATTCCTGAAACAGGAGTTGTGGGAGTATGTGATAGAGTGTAAGGAAGTAAACTCTAGATTGATATGGGTAAAACTGAAAGTGGATGGAGAGATGGGTGATTATCGGTGCCTATGTATCTTGGCATGAGAATAAAGATCATGAGAGGCAAGTGTTTTGGGAGCAGCTGAGTGAGTGTGTTAGCAGTTTTGATGCACGAGACCAGGTTATAGTGATGGGTGATTTG
Organism: Panulirus ornatus; assembly: GCF_036320965.1. Taxonomy (NCBI): domain Eukaryota; kingdom Metazoa; phylum Arthropoda; class Malacostraca; order Decapoda; family Palinuridae; genus Panulirus; species Panulirus ornatus. The sequence goes on from NC_092237.1 coordinate 32,688,800, forward strand.
AATGCGAAGGTGAGTCGGGTTATAGTGATGGGTGATTTGAATGCGAAAGTGAGTAATGTGACAGTTGAGTTGATAAATGGTATACATGGGGTGTTCAGTGCCGTAAATGGAAATGGTGAAGAGCTTGTGGATCTGTGTGTTGAAAAAGGACTGGTGACTGGGAATACTTACATCAAAAAGAGAGATATACATAAGTATACGCATGTAAATATGAGAGATGGCCAGACAGCGATATTGGATTACGTGTTAATTGATAGACGTGTGAAAGAGAGACTTCTAGATGATAATCTTGTGGAGGTGAAAATTTGTCGAGGTTTTCAGAAAAGAAGAGAAAATGTTAGTGTAAAGAGAGCGGTGAGAGTAAGTGAGCTTGGGAAGGAGACTTGTGTGAGGAAATACCCGAGAGTGCAGAATGGAAAATGGTGTGAGTAAAGGACGTAAGGGGACTGGGGGAGGAATGGGATGTATTGAGGGAAGCAGTGATTGCTTGCGCAAAAGATCCTTGTGGCATGAGAAACGTGGGAGGTGAGCAGATTAGAAAGGATAGTGACTGGTGGGAGGAAGTAAGATTATTGATGAAAGAGAAGAGAGAGGCATATGGAGAAGTCATATAATAGAGTTGATAGAGATGCTCTGTGACAGGTATTAAGACAATTTCTATGGGAACCAAGTGGCTCAAAGCAGTAAAAAGGTATATCGAGGATGTAAAGAATGTGTACGAGTGGAAAGAGAGGAAAGTGATCGGTTCCTAGTGAATATTTGTTTGCGGCAGGGGTGTGTGATGTCTCTATGGTTGTTTAATTTGTTTATGGACTGGGATGTTAGGGAGGCGAATGAAAGAGTTTTGCAGAAAGGGGCAAGCATGCAGTCTGTTGTGGATGTGAGGGCTTGGGAAGTGAGTCAGCGGTTGTTCGCTGATGATACATCGCTGGTGGCTGATTCGGGTGAAAAACTGCAGAAGCTGGTGACTGAGTTTGGTAAAGTGAGTGAATAAAGAAAGCTGATAGTAAATGTGAATAAGAGCAAGGCTATTAAGTACAATAGGGTTGAGGTACAAATCAACTGGGAGGTAAGTCTGAATGGAAAAAACTGGAAGAAGTGAAGTGTTTTAGATATCTGGGAGTGGATTTACAACGGATGGAACCACGGAAGCGGATGTGAGCCACAGGGTGGAGGAGGGGGCGAACGTTCTGGGAGCGTTAAAAAATGTGTGGCAGGTGAGAACATTATCTCGGAAAGCAAAAATATGTATGTTTGAAGGAATAGTGGTTCCAACAACGTTATATGGTTGTGAGACGTGGGCTATAGATAGGGTTGTGCGGAGGAAGGCGTATGTGTTTTAAAATAGATGTTTGAGAACAATATATGGTGTGAGATGGTTTGATCGAGTAAGTATTGAAAGGGTAAGATAAATGTGTGGTTGAGAGAGCAGAAGAGGGTGTATTGAAATGGTTTGGTCACATGGAGAGAATGAGTGAGGAAAGATTGACAGAAGATATATGTATCATAGGTGGAGGGAACGAGGAGAAATAGGAGACCAGATTGGAGGTTGAAGGATGGAGTGAAAAAGATTCTGAGCGATAGAGGCCTGAACATGCAGGAGGGTGAAAGGCGTGCAAAGAATAGAGTGAATTGGAACGATGTGGTATGCAGAGGTCGACGTGCTGTCAATGGATTGAACCAGGGTATGTGAAGTGTCTGGGATAAATCATGGAATTTTTGTGGGGCCTAGATGTGGAAAGGGCGTTGTGGTGTCGTTGTATTATACATGAAAGCTAGAGACTGAGTGTCAACGAATGTGGCCTTTGTTGTGTTTTCCTAGCGCTACGTCGCGCACATGCGGGGGGAGGGGGTTGTCATTTCATGTGTGGCGGGATGGCGACGAGAATGGCAGAGGGCAGCAAGTATGAATAGGTACATGTGTATATATGATTTTGTCTGTGCATGTATATGCATATATACATTGAAATGTACAGGTATGTATATGTGCGTGTGTCGGCATGTATGTATATACATGTGTATGTGGGTGGGTTAGGTCATTCTATTGTCTGTTCCCTTGCGCTACTTCGCTAACGCGGGAGACAGCGACAAGGTGTAATAAAAAAAATAATATATATATATATATATATATATATATATATATATATATATATATATATATATATATATATATATATATATATATATCTTTTCTTTTAAACTATTCGCCATTTCCCGCGTTAGCGAGGTAGCGTTAAGAACAGAGGACTGGGCCTTTTTTGGAATATTCTCACCTGGCCCCCTCTGTTCCTTCTTTTGGAAAAAAAAAAAAAAAAAACCGAGAGGTGAGGATTTCCAGCCCCCGCTCCCTCCCCTTTTAGTCGCCTTCTACGACACGCAGGGAATACGTGGGAAGTATTCTTAATCCCCTATCCCCAGGGATATATATATATATATATATATATATATATATATATATATATATATATATATATATATATATATATATATACATATATATATATACATATATATATATATATATATATATATATATATATATATATATATATATATATCATTTATATATTTATTCATTAGACTTTGTCGCTGTCTCCCGCGTCAGCGAAGTAGCGCAAGGAAACAGAGGAATGAATGGCCCAACCCACCCACATACACATGTATATACATACACGTCCACACACATCATATATACATACCTATACATCTCAACGTATATATATATATATATATATATATATGAAAAAAAAATATGTATATATATATATATATATATATATATATACGTGAACGTGGCCTTTCTTTATCTGTTCCTGGCGATACCTTGCTAACATGGGAAATGGCAAACAAGTATGAAAAATATCTGTATCTGTATATATATATATATATATATATATATATATATATATATATATATATATATATATATATATATATATATATATCTATCCCTGGGGATAGGGGAGAAAGAATACTTCCCACGTATTCCCTGCGTGTCGTAGAAGGCGACTAAAAGGGAAGGGAGCGGGGGGCTGGAAATCCTCCCCTCTCGTTTTTTTTTTTTTTTTTTTTTTTTTTTTTTTTTTTTTTTTTTTTCCAAAAGAAGGAACAGAGAAGAGGTCCAGGTGAGGATATTCCCTCAAAGGCCCAGTCCTCTGTTCTTAACGCTACCTCGCTATCGCGGGAAATAGCGAATAGTATGAAAAAAAAAAAAAAAAAAAAAAAATATATATATATATATATATATATATATATATATATATATATCTTTTTTCTTTTTTTTCTTTTAAACTATTTGCCATTTCCCGCATTAGCGAGGTAGCGTTAAGAACAGAGGACTGGGCCTTTTTTGGAATATCCTCACCTGGCCCCCTCTGTTCCTTCTTTTGGAAAAAAAAAATATATATATACAGAGATATACATATATGTAGATAGACATAATTCATACTGTCTGCCCTTATTCATCCCGTCGCCACCCCGCCACACATGAAATGACAACACCCTCCCCCAGCATGTGCGCGAGGTAGCGCTAGGAAAAGACAACAAAGGCCACATTCGTTCACACTCAGTCTCTAGCTGTCGTGTAGAATGCACCGAAACCACAGCTTCCTTTCCACATCCAAGCCCCACAAAGCTTTCCATGGTTTGCCCAAGACGCCTCAATCCATTGACAGTACGTCGACCCATGTGACCAAACCATTTCAAAACACCCTCTTCTGCTCTCTCAAACACACTCTTTTCATTACCACACATCTCTTTTACCCTTTCATTACTTACTCGATCAGACCACCTCACACCACATATTGTCCTTAAACATCTCATTTCCAGCACATCCACCCTCCTCCGCACAACTCTACAGCTCACGCCTTGTAACCATATAACATTGTTGGAACCACTATTCCTTCAAATATACCCATTTTTGCTTTTCAAGATAACGTTCTCGACATCCACATATTTTTCAACGCTCACAGAACTTTCACCCCATCCCCCACTGTATGATTCACTTCCGCTTCCATGGTTCCATCCGATGCCAAATCCATTACTAGATGTCTAAAACACTTCACATCCTCCAGTTTTTCTCCATTCAAACTTACCTCCCAATTGACTTGTCCCTCAACCTTACAGTACCTAATAACCTTGCTCTTATTCACATTTACTCTCAGCTTTCTTCTTTCTCTCAGTCATCAGCTTCAGCAGTTTCTCACTCGAATCAGCCACCAGTGCTGTGTCATCAGCGAACAACAACTGACTCACTTCCCAAGCTCTCTCATCCACAACAGACTGCATACTTGCCCCTCTGTCCAAAACTCTTGCATTCACCTCTCTAACAACCCCATCCATTAACAAATTAAACAACCATGGAGACATCACACACCGCTGCCGCAAAACAACATTCACTGAGAACCAATCACTTTCCTCTCTTCCTACACGTAAACATGCCTTACAACCTCGATCAAAACTTTTCCCTGCTTCTAACAACTTACCTCCCACACCATATATTCTTAATAACTTCCACAGAGCATCTCTATCAACTCTATCATATGCCTTCTCTAGATCCATAAATGCTACATACATATCCATTTCCTTTTCTAAGTATTTCTCACATACATTTTTCAAAGCAAACTCCTGATCCACACATCCTTTACCACTTCTGAAACCACACTGCTCTTCCCTAATTTGATGCTCCGTACAAGCCTTCACCCTCTCAATCAATATCCTACCATATAATTTCCCAGGAATACTCAACAAACTTATACCTCTGTAATCTAAGTACTCACTCTTATCCCCTTTGCCTTTGTACAGTGGCACTAGGCAAGCATTCCGCCAATCCTCAGGCACCTCCCCATGAGTCATACATGCATTAAATAATCTTACTAACCAGTCAGTAATATAGTCACCCCCTTTTTTCATAAATTCCACTGCAATACCATCCAAACCCGCTGCCTTGCCGGCTTTCATCTTCCGCAAAGCTTCTACTACCTCTTCTCTGTTTACCAAATCATTTTATCTAACCCTCTCACTCTGCACACCACCTCGACCAAAACACCCTGTAACTGCCACTCTATCATCAAACACATTCAACAAACCTGCAAAATACTCAATCCATCTCCTTCTCACATCGCCACTACTTGTTATCACCTCCCCATTTGCCCCCTTCACTGATGTTCCCATTTGTTCCCTTGTCTTACGCACATTATTTACCTTCTTCCAAAACATCTTTTTATTCTCCCTAAAATCTAATGATACTCTCTCACCCCAAATCTCATTTGCCCTCTTTTTCACCTCTTGCACCATTCTCTTGATCTCCTGCCTCTTTCTTTTATAAATCCCCTATTCATTTCCATTATTTCCCTGCAAAAATCGTCCAAATGCCTCCCTCTTCTTCACTAATAATCTTACTTCTTCACCCTACCACTCATTGCCCTTTCTAATCTGCCCACCTCCCACGCTTCTCAAGCCACAAGCATCTTTTGCAAAAGCCATCACTGCTTCCCTAAATCCATCCCATTCCTCCCCCACTCCCCTTACGTCCTTTGTTCTCACCCTTTTCCATTCTTTACTCAGTCTCTCCTGGTAATTCCTCGCACAAATCTCCTTCCCAAGCTCACTTACTCTCACCACTCTTTTCACCCCAACATTCTCTCTTCTTTTCTGAAAACCTCTACAAATCTTCACCTTCGCCTGTACAAGATAATCATCAGACATCCCTCCAGTTGCACCTCTCAGCATATTAACATCCAAATGTCTCTCTCTCGCGCGCCTATCAATTAACACGTAATCCAATAACGCTCTCTGGCCATCTCTCGTACTTACATACGTATGTTTCTCTTTTTAAGCCAGGTATTCCCAATCACCTGTCCTTTTTCAGCACATAAATCTACAAGCTCTTCACCATTTCCATTTACAACACTGAACACCCCATATACACCAATTATTCCCTCAACTGCCACATTACTCACCTTTGCATACATTTTGCATGTATTCTAACTTTCTAGAAGGGGAAACAGAAGGAGTCACGCGGGGAGTGCTCATCCTCCTCGAAGGCTCAGATTGGGGTGTCTAAATGTGTGTGGATGTAACCAAGATGAGAAAAAAGGAGAGATAGGTAATATGTTTGAGGAAAGGAACGTGGAGGTTTTGGCTCTGAGTGAAACGAAGCTCAAGGGTAAAGGGGAAGAGTGGTTTGGGAATGTCTTGGGAGTAAAGTCAGGGGTTAGTGAGAGGACAAGAGCAAGGGAAGGAGTAGCACTACTATTGAAACAGGAGTTGTGGGAGTATGTGATAGAGTGTAAGAAAGTAAATTCTAGATTGATATGGGTAAAACTGAAAGTTGATGGAGAGAGATGGGTGATTATTGGTGCATATGCACCTGGGCATGAGAAGAAAGATCATGAGAAGCAAGTGTTTTGGGAGCAACTGAATGAGTGTGTTAGTGGTTTTGATGCACAAGACCGGGTTATAGTGATGGGTGATTTGAATGCAAAGGTGAGTAATGTGGCAGTTGAGGGAATAATTGGTGTACATGGGGTGTTCAGTGTTGTAAATGGAAATGGTGAAGAACTTGTAGATTTATGTGCTGAAAAAGGACTGGTTATTGGGAATACCTGGTTTAAAAAGGGAGATATACATAAGTATACGTATGTAAGTAGGAGAGATGGCCAGAGAGCGTTATTGGATTGCGTGTTAATTGATAGGCGTGCGAAAGAGAGACTTTTGAATGTTAATGTGCTGAGAGGTGCAACTGGAGGGATGTCTGAAGGTGAGGATTTGTAGGGGTTTTCAGAAAAGAAGAGAGAATGTTGGGGTGAAGAGAGTGATGAGAGTAAGTGAGCTTGGGAAGGAGACTTGTGTCAGGAAATATCAGGAGAGACTGAGTACAGAATGGAAAAAGGTGGGAACAAAGGAGGTAAAGGGAGTGGGGGAGGAATGGGATGTATTTAGGGAAGCAGTGATGGCTTGCGCAAAAGATGCTTGTGGCATGAGAAGCGTGGGAGGTGGGTTGATTAGAAAGGGTAGTGAGTGGTGGGATGAAGAAGTACGATTATTAGTGAAAGAGAAGAGAGAGGCATTTGGACGATTTTGCAGGGAAAAAATGCAAATGTGTGGGAGATGTATAAAAGAAAGAGGCAGGAGGTCAAGAGAAAGGTGCAAGAGGTGAAAAAGAGGGCAAATGAGAGATGGGGTGAGAGAGTATCATTAAATTTTAGGGAGAATAAAAAGATGTTCTAGAAGGAGGTAAATGATTTGGTAAACAGAGAAGAGGTAGTAAAAGCTTTACGGAAGATGAAAGCCGCCAAGGGAGCAGGGTTGGATGGTATTGCAGTGGAATTTATTAAAAAAGGGGGTGACTGTATTATTGACTGGTTGGTAAGGTTATTTAATGTATGTATGATTCATGGTGAGGTGCCTGAGGATTGGCGAAATGCTTGCATAGTGCCATTGTACAAAGGCAAAGGGGATAAGAGTGAGTGCTCAAATTACAGAGGTATAAGTTTGTTGAATATTCCTGGTAAATTATATAGGAGGGTGTTGATTGAGAGGGTGAAGGCATGTACAGAGCATCAGATTGGGGAAGAGCAGTGTGGTTTCAGAAGTGGTAGAGGATGTGTGGATCAGGTGTTTGCTTTGAATAATGTATGTGAGAAATACTTAGAAAAGCAAATGGATTTGTATGTAGCATTTATGAATCTGGAGAAGGCAGATGCTCTTTGGAAGGTATTAAGAATATATGGTGTGGGAGGCAAGTTGTTAGAAGCAGTGAAAAGTTTTTATCGATGTAAGGCATGTGTACGTGTAGGAAGAGAGGAAAGTGATTGGTTCTCAGTGAATGTAGGTTTGCGGCAGGGGTGTGTGATGTCTCCATGGTTGTTTAATTTGTTTATGGATGGGGTTGTTAGGGAGGTAAATGCAAGAGTTTTGGAAAGAGGGGCAAGTATGAAGTCTGTTGGGGATGAGAGAGCTTGGGAAGTGAGTCAGTTGTTGTTCGCTGATGATACAGCGCTGGTAGCTGATTCATGTGAGAAACTGCAGAAGCTGGTGACTGAGTTTGGTAGTGTGTGTGAAAGAAGAAAGTTAAGAGTAAATGTGACACAGAGCAAGGTTATTAGGTACAGTAGGGTTGAGGGACAAGTCAATTGGGAGGTAAGTTTGAATGGAGAAAAACTGGAGGAAGTAAAGTGTTTTAGATATCTGGGAGTGGATCTGGCTGTCATGTATAATGCACCGAAACCACAGCTCTCTTTCCACATCCAGGCCAGACAAAACTTTCCATGGTTTACCCTAGACGCTTCACATGCTCTGGTTCAATCCATTGACAGCACGTCGATCCCGGTATACCACATCGTTCCAATTCACTCTATTCCTTGCACGCCTTTCACCCTCCTGCATGTTCAGGCCCCGACGACTCAAAATCTTTTTCATTCCATCTTTCCATATTCTATCTGGTCTCCCACTTCTCGTTCCCTCCACCTCTGACATATATATCCTGTTTGCCAATGTTTCCTCACTCATTCTCTCCATGTAACCAAACCATTTCAAAACACCCTCTTCTGCTCTCTGAACCACACTCTTTTTATGACCACACATCTCTCTTACCCTTTCATTACTTACTCGGTCAAACCAAATCACACCACATATTGTCCTCGAACATCTCATTTCCAGCACATCCACTCTCCTCCGCACAACTCTATCTCAGGCCCACGCCTCGCAACCATATAACAATGTTGGAAGCACTGTTCCTTCAAACATACCCATTTTTGCTCTCCAAATTAACGTTGTCGACTTCCACACATTTTTCAACGCTCCCAGAACTTTCGCCCCCCTCTCCCACCCTATGATTCACGTCCGCTTCTATGGTTCCATCAGCTGCCAAATCCACTCCCGGATAGCTAAAACACTTCACTTCCTCCACTTTTTCTCCATTCAAATTTACCTCCCAACTGACTTGTCCCTCAACCCTATTGTACCTAATAAACTTGCTCTTATTCATATTTACTCTTAGCTATAGATACAGTTGTGCGGAGGAGGGTGGATGTTCTGGAAATGAGATGTTTGAGGACAATATGTAGTGTGAGGTGGTTTGATCGAGTAACTAATGAAAGGGTAAGAGAGATGTGTGGTAATGAAAAGAGTGTAGTCGAGAGAGCAGAAGAGGGTGTTGGTGTTTTGAAGTAGTTTGGTCAAATGGAGAGAATGAGTGAGGAAAGATTGACAAAGAGGATATATGTGTCAGTGGTGGAGGGAACGAGAAGTGGGAGACCAAATTGGAGGTGGAAAGATAGAGTGAAAAAGATTTTGTGTGATCCGGGACTGAACATGCAGGAGGGTGAAAGGCGAGCAAGGAATAGAGTGAATTGGAACGATGTGGTATACCGGGGTCGACGTGCTGTCAGTGGATTGAACCAGGGCATGTGAAGCATCTGGGGTAAAACAGGGAAAGTTTTGTGGGGCCTGGATGTGGAAAGGGAGCTGTGGTTTCGGTGCATTACACATGACAGCTAGAGACTGAGTGTGAAGAAATGTGGCCTTCGTTGTCTTTTCCTAGCGCTACCTCGCGCACATGCGAGGGGAGAGGGTTGTCATTTCATGTGTGGCGGGGTGGCGACGGAAATTAATAAGGGCAGACAGTATGAATTATGTACATGTGTATATTTGTATATGTCTGTGTGTGTATATATATGTGTACGTTGAGATGTATAGGTATGAATATGAGAGGATTTTGACGTGTATGTATATACATGTGTATGTGGGTGGGTTGGGCCATTCTCAACGTATATATACATATGCATACAGACATGTACATATATACACATGTAGATATTCATACTTGCTGACTTCATCCATTCTCATTGCCACCCCGCCACACATGAAATGGCAACTGCTCCTTCTCCTCCTCCCCCCCCTCCCTCTCCCCCCGCATGTGCGCGAGGTAGCGCTAGAAAAGGCAACGAAGGCCACATTTCTTCACACTCAGTCTCTAGCTGTCATGTGTAATGCACCGAAACCACAGCTCCCTTTCCACATCTAGTCCTCACAAAACTTTCCAAGGTTTATCCAGACGCTTCACATGCCATAGTTCAATCTATTGACAGCACATCGACCCTGGTATACCACATCGTCCCAATTCACTCTATTCCTACCACGCCTTTCACCCTCCTGCATGTTCAGGCCCTGATCGCTCAAAATCTTTTTCACTCCATCATTCCACCTGCAATTTGGACTCTCACTTCTCCTCGTTCCCTCCACCTCTGACACATATTTCCTTTTCGTCAATCTTTCCTCACTCACTCTCTTCATGTGACCAAACCATTTCAATGCACCCTCTTCGGCCATCTCAACCACACTCATTTCATTGCCAAACATTTCTCTTATCCTTTCATTACTTACTCGATCAAACCATCTCACTCCACATATTGTCCTCATACATCTCATTTCCAACACATCTACCCTCCTCCGCACAACCCTATCTATAGCCCACGCCTCGCAACCTTATAACATCAATGAAACCACTATTCCTTCAAACAAACTCATTTTTGCTTTCCGAGATAACGTTCTCGACTTCCACACATTCTTCATCGCTCCCAGAACGTTTGCCCTCTCCCTCACCCTGTGAATGACCTCTGGTTCCATGGTTCTACCCATTGCTAAATCCACTCCCAGATATCTAAAATACTTCACTTCCTCCAGTTTTTCTCCATCTATACTTACCTCCCAATTGAGTTGTCCCTCAACCCTACTGAACCTAATAACTTTGCTCTTTTTCACATTTACTCTCAGCTTTCATCTTTCACACACTTTACCAAACTCAGTCACCAGCTTGTGCAGTTTCTCACTGGAATCAGCTACCAGCGTTGTATCATTAGCGAACAGCAACTGACTCACTTCCAAAGCCCTCTCATCCACAACAGACTGCAAACTTGCCCCTCTCTCCAAAACTCTTCCATTTACCTCCCTAACAACCCCATCCATAAACAAATTAAACAACCATTGAGACATCACGCACCCGTATCGCAAATGGATATTCACTGGGAACCAATCACTTTCTTGCCTTCCTACTTGTACACATGCCTTACATCCTCGATAATACTGTTCACTGCTTCTAGCAACTTACCTCCCACACCATATACTCTAAATAACTTCCAAAGAGCATCTCTATCAACTCTATTATATGCCTTCTCTAGATCCATAAATGCTACATACATATCCATTTGTTTTCTTGGGTATTTCTCGCATACATTCTTCAAAGCAAACACCTGATCCACAAGTCCTCTACTACTTCTGAAACCACACTGCTCTTTCCCAATCTGATGCTCTGTACATGCCTTCACCCTCTCAATCAATACCCTCCCATATAATTTCCAGGAATACTCAACAAACGTATACCTCTGTAATTTGAACACTCACCTTTATCCCCTTTACCTTTGTATAATGGCACTATGCATGCATTCCGCCAATCCTCAGGCACTTCACCACGAGCCATACATACACTGAACATCCTCACCAACCACTAAACAACAAAGTCACTCCCTTTTTCAATAAATTCCACTGTAATAACATCCAAACCCGCCGCCTTGCTGGCTTTCATCTTCCGCATAGCTTTCATTACCTCTCCTCTATTTACCAAACCATTCTCCCTCTATCATGTATCACATTCAACAAACCTTCAAAATACTCACTCCATCTCACATCACCACTACTTGTTATTACCTACCCATTAGCCCCTTTCACCGATATTCCCATCTGTTCTCTGTCTTACGCACTTTTACCACCTTCTAAAACATCTTTATATTTTCCCTAAGATTTAACGATACTCTCTCACCCCATCTCTCACTTGCCCTCTTTTTCACCTCTTGCACCTTTCTCTTGACCTCCTGCCTCTTTCTTTTATACACCTCCCAGTCATTTTCACTATTTCCCTTCAAAAATCGTCCAAATGCCTCTCTCTTCTCTTTCACTAACAACCTTTATTCTTCATCCCACCTTTCACTACCTATTCTAATCTGTTCACCTCCCACCTTCCTCATGCTACAGGCATATTTTGCGCAAGCCATCACTGCTTCCCTACATACATACTATTCCTCCGCAACTCCCCTTCCGTCATTTGCTCTCACCTTTTTCCATTCTGCATTCAATCTCTCCTGGTCCTTCCTCATACGTCTCCATCCCCAGCTCACTTACTCTCTTCACCCCAACATTCTCTCTTCTGTTCTGAAAACCTCTACAAATCTTAACCTTCTCCATAAGATAATGATCAGACATCCCTCCAGTTGCCCCTCTCAGCACATTAACATCCTAAAGTCTTTCACATATACGCCTATCAATTAAAAAGTGATCCAATGACGCCTTCTGGCCAAATAAATATATATACATATATACATATGTATATATACATATATACATATATACTGTATTGTTGACTGGTTGGTAAGGTTATTTAATGTATGTATGACTCATGGTGAGGTGCCTGAGGATTGGCGGAATGCGTGCGTAGTGCCATTGTACAAAGGCAAAGGGGATAAGAGTGAGTGCTCAAATTACAGAGGTATAAGTTTGTTGAGTATTCCTGGTAAATTATATGGGAGGGTATTGATTGAGAGGGTGAAGGCATGTACAGAGCATCAGATTGGGGAAGAGCAGTGCGGTTTCAGAAGTGGTAGAGGATGTGTGGACCAGGTGTTTGCTTTGAAGAATGTATGTGAGAAATACTTAGAAAAGCAAATGGATTTGTATGTAGCATTTATGGATCTGGAGAAGGCATATGATAGAGTTGATAGAGATGCTCTGTGGAAGGTATTAAGAATATATGGTGTGGGAGGCAAGTTGTTAGAAGCAGTGAAAAGTTTTTATCGAGGATGTAAGGCATGTGTACGTGTAGGAAGAGAGGAAAGTGATTGGTTCTCAGTGAATGTAGGTTTGCGGCAGGGGTGTGTGATGTCTCCATGGTTGTTTAATTTGTTTATGGATGGGGTTGTAAGGGAGGTAAATGCAAGAGTCCTGGAAAGAGGGGCAAGTATGAAGTCTGTTGGGGATGAGAGAGCTTGGGAAGTGAGTCAGTTGTTGTTCGCTGATGATACAGCGCTGGTGGCTGATTCATGTGAGAAACTGCAGAAGCTGGTGACTGAGTTTGGTAAAGTGTGTGGAAGAAGAAAGTTGAGAGTAAATGTGAATAAGAGCAAGGTTATTAGGTACAGTAGGGGTGAGGGTCAAGTCAATTGGGAGGTGAGTTTGAATGGAGAAAAACTGGAGGAAGTGAAGTGTTTTAGATATCTGGGAGTGGATCTGTCAGCGGATGGAACCATGGAAGCGGAAGTGGATCATAGGGTGGGGGAGGGGGCGAAAATTTTGGGAGCCTTGAAAAATGTGTGGAAGTCGAGAACATTATCTCGGAAAGCAAAAATGGGTATGTTTGAGGGAATAGTGGTTCCAACAATGTTGTATGGTTGCGAGGCGTGGGCTATGGATAGAGATGTGCGCAGGAGGATGGATGTGCTGGAAATGAGATGTTTGAGGACAATGTGTGGTGTGAGGTGGTTTGATCGAGTAAGTAACGTAAGGGTAAGAGAGATGTGTGGAAATAAAAAGAGCGTGGTTGAGAGAGCAGAAGAGGGTGTTTTGAAATGGTTTGGGCACATGGAGAGAATGAGTGAGGAGAGATTGACCAAGAGGATATATGTGTCGGAGGTGGAGGGAACGAGGAGAAGAGGGAGACCAAATTGGAGGTGGAAAGATGGAGTGAAAAGGATTTTGTGTGATCGGGGCCTGAACATGCAGGAGGGTGAAAGGAGGGCAAGAAATAGAGTGAATTGGAGTCATGTGGTATACAGGGGTTGACGTGCTGTCAGTGGATTGAAGCAAGGCATGTGAAGCGTCTGGGGTAAACCATGGAAGGCTGTGTAGGTATGTATATTTGCGTGTGTGGACGTGTGTATGTACATGTGTATGGGGGGGGGGTTGGGCCATTTCTTTCGTCTGTTTCCTTGCGCTACCTCGCAAACGCGGGAGACAGCGACAAAGTATAAAAATATACATAAATACATACATATATATATGTATATATCTATTCTTTTTCTTTCTTTCATACTATTCGCCATTTCCCGCATTAGCGAGGTAGCATTAAGAACAGAGGACTGGGCTTTTGAGGGAATATCCTCACCTGGCCCCCTTCTCTGTTCCTTCTTATGGAAAATTAGAAAAAAAAAAGAGAGGGGAGGATTATATATATATATATATATATATATATATATATATATATATATATATATATATATATATATATATATACTATTTTATTCATTATTTCATTATACTTTGTCACTGTCTCCCGCGTTAGCAGGATAGCACAAAGAAAACAGACGAAAGAATGGCCAAACCCACCCACATACACATGTATATACATACACGCCCACACACGTACATATACATACCTATACATTTCAATGTATACATACATATACATGCACAGACCAAATTTATATATACACGTATATTTGCTGCCCTCGGCCATTTCCGTCGTCATCCCGCCACACATGAAATAGCACCCCCCTCCCCTCGCACGCGCGCGAGGTAGCGCTACGAAAAGACAACAAAGGCCATATTCGTTCACACTCAGTCTCTAGCTGTTGTGTGTAATGCATCGAAACCACAGCTCTCTTTCCACATCCAGGCCCCACAAACCTTTCCATGGTTTACCTCAGACACTTCACATGTCCTGGTTCAATGCATTGACAGCACGTCGACCCCGGTATACCACATCGTTCCAATTCACTGTATTCCCTGCACACCTTTCACCCTCCTGCATGTTCAGGCCCCGATCGCTCAAAATCTTTTTCACTCCACTCTTCCACCTCCAATTTGGTCTCCCACTTCTCGTTCCCTCCACCTCTGACACATATATCCTCTATGTCAATCTCTCCTCACTCATTCTCTCCATGTGACCAAACCATTTCAATACACCCTCTTATGCTCTCTTAACCACACTCTTTTTATTACCACACATCTCTCTTACCCTTTCATTACTTTCTCAATCAAACCATCTCACACCACATATCAACTTCAAACATATAATTTCCAGTACATTCACTCTCCTATGCAGTGTTACATACAGCCTATGACTCGCTTTCATATGATATTGTATGGAACCTTCGCCCCCTCCCCCACCGTATGACTCACTTCCACTTTCATGGTTCCAGCCGCTGCTAAGTCCAATCCCTTATATCTAAAACACTTCACTTTCTCCAGTTTTTCTCCATTCAAAATTACCTCCCAATTTACTTGTCCCTCAACCCTACTGAGCCTAATAAGCTTGCTGTTTTTCACATTTTCTCTCAACTTTCTTTTTTTACACACTTTACCAAACTCAGTCACCGACTTAAGTTTCTCGCTGCATTATCAGCAAACAACAACAAACTCACTTCTCTGATCCTCCACAGATTGCATACTTGCCGCTCTCTCGAAACTCTTGCATTTACCATCCTTACCAACCCATCCGTAAACAAACTGAACAACCATGTTGACATCATTCACCCTTGCTTCAGACCAACCTTCACTTGAACCATTCACTGTCCTCTCTCCCTACCCGTACACAAACCTTACGCTTTTCTCCATTCGAACGTAGCCCCTAAGAACCTTGCATTTCTTTATATTCAACAATTGACTGACTTCTCAGGCCCTCTCATCCACCACAGGCTGCATACTTGTCCCTCTTCAAGACTGTCCCTTACTGCCACATCCATAAACAAATCAAACAACCATACTGACATCAAACACCTCTGCCCCAGACCGGCATTCACTGGGACCCACTCGCTCTCCTCTCTTCTTACTCGTACATATGCCTTACACCCTTGATGAAAACTCACTGTTTCTAGCAAATTTCCTCCCACACCATATACTCATTGACACCTTCCACAAAGCATTTCTATCAACCCTATTTCATACTTACTCCAGATCCATAAATGCCACATACAAGCCCATCTGTTTCTCTACGTATTTGTCACATACATTCTTTAAAAGCAAACTCCTGATCCACACATCCTCTACCACTCCTGAAACCGCACTGCTCCAACCCCAGTCTGATGCTCTGTCCATGCATTCACCCTCTCGGTCCCTACCACATAACTCATCAGGAACACACAACAGTTTAAACATTCACCTTTTTCTCCAATGCATCTATGCAGTGGCCATATACATGCATTCACCAATCCTCAGGCTCCTTAACTTGAACCATACATACACTAAAAACTCTTAATAAACAATCAATAGCATAGTTGCCCCCTTTCTTTATAAAGTCAACTACAATGCCATTCACTCCAGCCACCTTGCCACACTTCATCTTACGTAAGGCTTTCACCACCTCTTCGCTCTTCACCATACCACTCTCCATGACTCTCACCTTCTTCAGCTCTCTCAAACTTACTCTTCCTATTTCCACACCTCGCTTTACAATATCATTACTTACTCGATCAAACCACCTCACACCACATACTGTCCTTAAACATTTCATTTCCAACACATTTACCCTCTTCTGTTAATTCTCTTTTATGACGCATGTCTCACAGCCATACAACATGGTTAGCACTATTATACCTTCAAGCATACCTAATTCACTCTCCCAGATGGTGACCTCTCCTTCCACTTATTCCTCAATGCTTTCAGAGCTTTTGCCACCTTACCCATCCCATGACTCAATTCTACTATCATGGTTCTATATACCGCCATGTCCACACACAAGTATCTAAAGCACTTCACTCAAGTTTTATCCATTCAAAAGTCACACCGTAACTAACCTCCACACTGCTACACCTGATAACCATATTCACGTTTACTCTTAACTTTCTTCTTTCACACACTCTCCCAAACTTAGACACCAATTTCTTAAGTCTTTCACTTGAATCTGTCAACAATGCTGTGTCATCAGCAAACAATAACTGACTCATTTTCCATGCCCCTTCATCCCGTACAGACTTCATAACTGTCTCTCTCTAAAAGACCTTCACATTTATCTCCCTAACAACCCAAAAATAAACTGATTAAAGAGCCACAGTGGCAGACCTACCTTCACCTTATATATAAATAAGGTGTTATTAGATTCCGCTTGGACGAGCTTACACTGGGAGTGGCTAGTCACATGTGGCAAGACTAATATCGTCAATAGAGTAAGTACCGTCTCCAAGCAACTTCTTATTCCATCTACTACTGTTTGTTGGGCAGCCTTGATGTTACACATTCCCAATACAAAATTAAAAATGGTCCTTAGATTTTACTGTTAAACTATGCACGAGAGAGAGAGAGAGAGAGAGAGAGAGAGAGAGAGAGAGAGAGAGAGAGAGAGAGAGAGAGAGAGAGAGAGAGACTGTGAAACATCTCATTAAATTCACGATAATCTTCATATGGCTTCCGTTACCCAACAGATTATATGAAGAAATATCTATGTGAAAAATGACAGTGTTTACTAATCCTCCATATCAAGCATAATTTTGTTCTATACCTCTTCATCTGAGTCCTTTTCCTCTGCTCCTAGTGCCCAAACCTCTACTCCACATATTTCCAGCTCTTGGTGACGGGAAAGTTGAGGGCTGTGAAAAGTTGTGCATGTTGGGGCTACTAATCCTTTGCCAAAGTCGTAGTCAAGCCACAAGCCAAACAACTCCTCTCGACCTCCCATACCCTATGGAGGAATTATACATGATTATCTTGATAGAGCATCAGATGGATACATTATACATGATTATCTTGGTAGAGCATCAGATGGATACATTATACATGATTATCTTGATAAAGCATCAGATGGAAACATTATACATGATTATCTTGATAAAGCATCAGATATCTACATTATACATGATTATCTTGATAGAGCATCAGACGGATACATCATACATGATTATCTTGATAGAGCATGAGACAGTTTCATTAGACATGATTATCTTGACAGAGCATCAGACAGCTGCATTATATGTGATTATCTTGATAGAGAATAATGAAACCATCTGACAGCTACATTAAACAAGATTATCTTGACGGAGCATCAGACAGCCAGACAGCAACATTATACATGATTATCTTGATATAGCATCAGACAGCTATTTTATACATGATTATCTTGATAAAGAATAATCAAACAATCAGACAGCTATATTATACATGATTATCATGATAAAGCATCACAGAGCAACAACATACTTGATTATCTTGATAGAGCATTAGACATTATACATGATTATCTTGAGAGAGCATCAGACAGCTATATTATACATGGATATCTTAATGGAGCATCAGACGGCTACATTGTACATGATTATCTTGATAGAGCATCAGACAGTTACAATACACATGATTATCTAATAGAGCATTAGACAGCTATATTATACATGATTATCTTGATAAAGCATCAGACATCTACACTATACATGATAATCTTGATAGAGCATCAGACAGCTACATTATACATGATTATCTTGATAGATCATCAGACAGCTACACTATACATAATCATCTAGTAGAGCATCAGACAGCTACATTACACATGATTATCTAATAGAGTATCAGATAGCTAAATTATACATGATTACCTTGATAGAGCATCAGACGGCTACATTACACATGATTATCTTGATAGAGCATGACAGCTACATTATACATGATTATGTTGATAGAGCATCAGATAGCTCAATCATACATGATTATTTTGATAGCATCAGACGGCTACATTATACGTGATTATCTTAACAGAGCATGAGACAGCTACATTTTTATACATGATTATCTTAATAGAGCATCAGACAGGATACATTATACATGATTTTCTTGATAGAGCATAATTAAACCATCAAACAACTACATTATACATGATTATCTTGATAGGGCATCAGACAGGATACATTATACATGATTTTCTTGATAGAGCATAATTAAACCATCAAACAACTACATTATACATGATTATCTTGATAGGGCATCAGACAGGATACATTATACATGATTTTCTTGATAGAGCATAATTAAACCATCAAACAACTACATTATACATGACTATCTTGATGGGGCATCAGACAGCTACATTATACATGACTATCTTGATAGAGCATAATTAAATCATCATACAGCTACATTATACATGATTATCTTAATAGAGTATCAGACAGCTACATTATACATGATTATCTTGATACAGCATCAGACAGATGCATTGTACATTATCTAATAGAGCATCAGACGGCTTCATTATACATAATTATCTAGATAAATCACCAGACATCTACATTATACATGATTATCTAATAGAGCATCAGACAGCTACACTATACATGATTATCATGATAGAGCATCAGAAAGCTACACTATACATGATTATCATGATAGAGCATCAGAAAGCTACCTTACAAATTATTTTCTAATACAGCATCAGACAACTACATTGTATATGATTATCTTGATAGAGCATCAAATGGCTACATTGTACACAGATT
Source organism: Panulirus ornatus (assembly GCF_036320965.1). Taxonomy (NCBI): domain Eukaryota; kingdom Metazoa; phylum Arthropoda; class Malacostraca; order Decapoda; family Palinuridae; genus Panulirus; species Panulirus ornatus. Next base: position 32,708,263 of record NC_092237.1, read on the forward strand.
ATCTAATAGAACATCAGACAGCTACATTATACATGATTATCTTTATACAGCATCAGACAGCTATATTATACATGATTATCTTGATAGAGCATCAGACAGCTACATTATACATGATTATCTTGATAGAGCATAATTAAACAATCAGACAGCTACATTATATATGATTATCTTGATAAAGCATCAGACAGCTACATCATACATGATTATCTTGATAAAGCATCAGACAGCTACATTATATATGATTATCTTGATGAAGCATCAGACAGCTACATTATACATGATTATCTTGATAAAGCATCAGACAGCTACATTATACATGATTATCTTGATGAAGCATCAGACAGCTACATTATACATGATTATCTTTATACAGCATCCGAGGGCTACATTATATATGATTATGTCGATAGAGCATCAGACAGCTACATTATTCATGATTATCTTGATAGTGCATCAGAAGGCTACATTATACGTGGTTAACTTTATGAAGCATCAGACGGCTCCATCATATATGATTATATCAATAGGGCATCAGACAGCTACATTATTCATGATTATCTTGATAGTGCATCAGAAGGCTACATTATACGTGGTTAACTTTATGAAGCATCAGACGGCTCCATCATATATGATTATATCAATAGAGCATCAGACAGCTATATTATACATGAGTATATTAATAGAGCATCAGACAACTACATTATACATGATTTTCTTGATAGAGCATCAGAAAGTTACATTATACATGATTATCTCGATACAGCATCAGACAGCTACATTATATACGATTATCTTGAGGCTACATTATACATGATTATCTTGACAGAGCATCAAAACGCTATATTATACATGATTATACTGATAGAGCATCAGATGGCTACATTATACATGAGTATCTTGATATAGCATCAGACAGCTACATTATACATGATTATTTTGATAGAGCAACAGACAGCTACATTATACATGATTATCTTGATAGAGAATCAGACGTCTACATTATACATGATTATCTTGATAAGGCATAAGTAAACTATCAGACGACTACATAATGCATGATTATCTTGATAAATCATCAGAGAGCAACATTATACTGGATTATCTTGACACAGAATCAGACAGTTACATTATACATTATTATCTTGATAGAGCATAGTTAGGGCATCAGACAGGTATATTATACATGATAATCTTCATAGAGCATAATTTGAGAATCAGACAGGTATATTATTTCTGATTATCTTCATAGAGCATCAGACAGCTACATTATACATGATTATTTTCATAGAGCTACATGATACATGATTTTCTTGACAGAATATCAGACGGCACCATTATAAATGATTATCTTGATAGAGCATCAGACTGCTACATTACACATGATTATCTTGATAGGGCATCAGACAGCTATATCATACATGATTATCTTGATATACCATTAGACGGCTCCATTATACATGATTATCTTGATAGAGCAAGAGACAGCAAGATTATGCATGATTATCTTGATACAGAATCAGACAGCCACAATGTACATGATTATCTTGATAGAGCATAATTAAACCATCAGACAGCTACATTATACATTATTATCTTGATAGAGCATAGTCAGGGCATCAGACAGGTACATTATACATGATAATCTTCATAGAGCATCAGACAGTTGCATTATATATAACTACAAAATGAGGTTTCTTCACCCACATGATGATGATGGTTGAGCATGACTGCAATATGAAGTTTCCTTAACCACATGAAGGCTGAGCATTACTGCAACATGAATTTTCCTCACCCAAATGGTGATGATGGTTGAGCATGACTACAATATGAAGTTTCCTCACCCACATGATAATGATGGTTGAGCATAACTTCAATAAGAAATTTCCTCACCCACATGATAGTTTAGCATGACTACGACATGAAGTTTAATCACCCACATGATGGTTGAGCATGACAGCAATATGAAATTTCCTGGCCCACATAATGGCTGAACATGACTGCAATATGAGGTGTTCTCATCAACATGATGGTTGATCATGACTGCAATATGAAATTTCCTCAACCACATGATGATGACAGTTGAGCATGACAGCAATATGAAGTTTCCTCACCCATATGATGGTTGAGCATGAATACAATATGAAGTTTCCTCATCCATATAATGGTTTAGCATGACTGCAATATGAAGTTTCCTCACCCACATGATGATGATGGTTGAGCATGACTACAATATGAAGTTTCCTCACCAATATGATGATTGAGCACGAATACAATATAAAGTTCCATCATCCATACAATGGATGAGCATACCTACAATATGAAGTTTCCTCACCCACATGATGATGGTTGAGCTTGAATGCAATATGAAGTTTCCTCACCCACATGATGGTTCAGCATGACTGAAATATGAGTTTTATTCACCCACATGATGATGATGGTTGACCATGACTGCAATATGAAGTTTCATCACCCACATGACGATGATGGCTGAGCATGACTGCAATATGAAGTTTCCTCACCTACATAATGGTTTAGCATGACTGCAATATGAACTTTCCTCACCCACATGGTGATGATGGTTGAGAATGAATGCAATATGAAGTTTCCCCACGCACATGGTGATGATGGTTGAGAATGAATGCAATATGAAGTTTCCTCACCCACATGATGGTTGAGCATGACTGCAATATTAAATTTCCTCAACCACATAATGATGATGGTTGAGCATGACTGTAATATGAAGTTTCCTCACCCACATGATGGTTGAGCCTGACTGCAATATGAAGTTTCATCACCTACATGATGATGGTTGAGCATGACTGCAACAGGAAGTTTCCTCAACCACATGAAGGTCGAGCATGACTGCAATATGAAGTTTCCTCACCCACAATATGATAATGGGGAAGTATGACTGCAATATCAAGTATCCTTACCCACATGATGATGATGGCTGAGCATGACTACAATATGAAGTTTCCTCACCCACATGATAATGATGGTTGAGCATAACTTCAATATGAAATTTCCTCACCCACATGATGGTTGAGCATGACTACATGAAGTTTAATCACCCACATGATGGTTGAGCATGACTGCAATATGAAGTTTCCTGGCCCACATAATGGTCGAACATGACTGCAACATGAGGCGTTCTCATCAACATGATGGTTGATCATGACTATAATATGAAGTTTCTTCAACCACATGATGATGGTTGAGCATGACTGCAATATGAAGTTTCCTCACCCATATGATGGTTGAGCATGACTACAATATGAAGTTTCCTCATCCATATAATGGTTGAGCATGACTGCAATATGAAGTTTCCTCACCCATAAGATGGTTGAGCATGACTACAATATGAAGTTTCCTCACCCACATGATGATTGAGCATAAATACAATATAAAGTTCCGTCATCCATATGATGGTTGAGCATAACTGCAATATGAAGTTTCCCCAACCACATGATGATGATGGTTGAGCTTGAATGCAAAATGAAGGTTCCTCACCCACATGACGGTTGAGCATGACTGCAATATGAAGTTTCCACACCCATATGATAATGATGGTTGACCATGACTTCAATAGGAAATTTTCTCACCCACATGATGGTTGAGCATGACTACAATATGAAGTTTCCTCACCCTCGTGATGGGTGAGAATGCCTGCAACATGAAGTTTCCTCCCCCACATGATGGTTGAACATGACTGCAACATGAAGTGTCCTCATCCACATATTGGTTGATCATGACTGCAGTATGAAGTTTCCTCACCCACATGACAATGACGGTTGAGAATGACTGCCATATAAAGTTTCCTCACCCACATGTTGGTTGAGCATGACTGTAATATGAATTTTCCTCACACACATGATGGTGAGGGTTGAGCATGACTGAACTATTAAGTTTCCTCCTCCACATGATGGTTGAGCATGATTTCAATATGAAATTTCCTCACCAACATGATGATGGTGGAGCATGAATGTAATATGAAGGTTTCTCACTCACATGACGACAAGGGTTGATCATGACTGCAATAGTAAGTTTCCTCACCCACATGATGAACATGGTTGAGCAAGACTGCAACATGAAATTTCCTCACCTGTATGATGATGATGGTTAAGCATGACTGCAATAAGAGGTTTCCTCACTCACATGATGAACATGGTTGAGCAAGACTGCAATATGAAGTTTCGTATGGAGCATGACTGTAATACAAAGTTTCCTAACCCACATGATGGTTAATATGAATGCAATGTGAAGTTTCCTCACCAACATGATGGTTGAGCATGACTGCAAGATGAAGTTTCCTCACTCACATGATGGTTGAACATGACTACAATATGAAGTTATCTCACCCACATCATGATGATGGTTGAGCATGATTGCAATATGAAGTTTCTTCACCAATATGATGATGGTTGAGAATGACTGCAATGTAAAGTTTCCTCACCCACATGATAATGATGGTTGAGCATGACTGCAATATGAAGTTTCCGCACCCACATAATGAACATAGTTGAGCATGACTGCAATATGAAGTTTCCTCACCCACATGATGGTTGAGCATGACTGCAATACGAAGTTTCCTAACCCACATGATGGTTGAACATGACTGCAATGTAAAGTTTCCTCACCAACATGATGGTTGAGCATGACTGCAAGATGAAGTTTCCTCATCCACATGATGGTTGAACATGACTGCAATATGAAGTTTCCTCACCCACATGATGGTTCTGCATGACTGCAATATGAAGTTTTCTCACCCACATGATGTTTGAGCATGACTGCAATATGAAGTTTCCCCACCCACATGATGATAATGGCTGAGCATGACTGCAATATAAAGTGTCCTCACCCACATGATCATGATGGTTGAGCATGATTGCAATATGAAGTTTCCTCACCCACAAGATGAAGATGGTTGACAATGACAGCAATATGAAGTTTCCTCCCCCACATGATAGTTAAGCATAACTGCAATATTAAATTTCCTCAACCACATGATGATGATGGTTGAGAATGACTGCAATATGAAGTGTCTTCAACGACATGATGATGATGGTTGAGCATAAATGCAATACGAAGTTTCCTCACCCACAAGACGATGATGGTTGAGCATGACTGCAACATGAAGTTTCCTCACTCACATCATGATGGTTCAGCATGACTGCAATATGAGGTTTCCTCACAAACATGATGCTGATGGATGAAAATGACTGCAATATGAAACTTCCTTACTCACATTATGATGATGGTTGAGCATGACTGCAATATAAAGTTTCCTCACCCACATGATTACTGAGCATGAATACAATATGAAGTTTCCCCACCCACAGGATGGTTGACCATGACTGAATACGAGGTTTCCTCACCAAATGACGATGATGGTTTAGCACGACTGCAATATGAAGTTTCCTCAACCACATGATGATGGTTGATCATGACTGCACTATGAAGTTTCCTTCTCCATATGATGATGATGGTTGAGCTTGACTGCAATCTGAAGTTTCCTCTCTCACATGATGTTGATGGCTGAGCGCGACTGTAATATGAAGTTTCCTCACCCACATGATTATGATGGTTGAGCATGACTCCAATATGAATTTTCCTCGCCCACATGATAGTTGAACATGACTACAATATGAATTTTCCTCACCAACATGATGATGATGGTTGAGCAGGACTGCAATATGAAGTTTCCTCACCCACATGATGATGATGGTTGAGCATGACTGCAATATGAAGTTTCCTCACTCACATGATGGTTGAGCATGACTGCAATATGAAGTCTCCTCACCCACATGGTGATGATGGTTGAGCATGACGAATACGAGGTTTCCTCACCCACATAATGATGATGGTTGAGCATGACTGTAATATGAAGTTTCCTCACCCACATGATTATGATGGTTGAGCATGACTGCAATATGAAGTTTCCTCACCCACATGTTGGTTGAACATGAATGCAAAATGAATTTCCCTCACCCACATGATGATGATGCTTGCGCATGACTGCAATATGAAGTTTCCTCATCAACATGATGATGATGATGGTTGAGCATGACTGTAATATGAAGTTTCTTCACCCACATGATGGTTGAGCATGACAGCAATATGAAGTTTCCTCATCCACATGATGATGATGGTTCAGCATGACTGCAATATGAAGGTTCCTCATCCACATGATGATGATAGTTGAGCATGACTATAATATGAAGTTTCCTCACCCACATAATGATGGTTGAGCATGACTGCAATATGAAGTTTCCTAATCCACATAATGATGGTTGAGCATGACTGAAATAAGAAGTTTAAGAAGCTTCCTCATCCACACGATGATGATGGTTGAACATGACTGCAACATGAAGTTCTTTCACCCACATGATCGTTGAGCATGAATTTAGTATGAAGTTTCCTCACCCACATGATGATGGCTGAGCATGAGTGCAGTATGAAGAAATGATGATGATGGTTGAGCATAACTGCAATACGAAGTTTCCTTACCCACATGATGATGATGGCTGAGCACGACTGCAATATTAAGTTTCCTCACCAACATCATGATGATGGTTCAACATGACTGCAATATGAAGTTTCCTCACCCACATAGAGTTGATGGTTAAAAATGACTGCAATATGAAGTTTCCTCACTCACATTATGATGATGGTTGAGCATGACAGCAAAATGACTTTTTCTTACCCATATGATGATGATGGTTCAGCATGACTGCAATATAAAGTTTCCTCACCTACATGATGGTTGAGCATGAATACAATATGAAGTTTCCTCATCCATATGATGGTTCAGCATGACTGCAATATGAAGTTTCCCCACCCACAGGACGGTTAAGCATGACTGAATATGAGGTTTCCTCACCCAAATGATGATGATGGTTCAGCATGACTGCAATATGAAGTTTCGTCATCCACATGATGACTGAGCATGAATACAATATTAAGTTACCTCATCCATATGATGGTTGAGCATGACTGCAATATGAAGTTTCCTGACCCACGTGGTGGTTGAGCATGACTGCAATATGAAGTTTCCTCACCCACGTGGTGGTTGAGCATGACTCCAATATGAAGTTTACTCACCCACATGATGATGATCGTTGAGCATGACTGCAATATGAAGTTTTCTCACCCACATCATGATGATCGTTGAGCATGACTGCAATATGAAGTTTTCTCACCAACATGATGTTTGAGCATGACTGCAATATGAAGTTTCCTCACCCACATGTTGGTTAAGAATAACTGCAATATGAAGTTTCCTCAACCACATGATGTTTAAACATGACTGCAATATGAAGTTTCCTCACGCATATGATGATGGTTGAGAATGACCCCAATATGAAATTTCCTCACCCACATGATGATGATGGTTGAGCATGACTCATTAAGAAGTTTCCTCATCCACATGATGATGATGGTTGAGCATGACTGCAATATGAAGTTTCCTCACCTACATGACGATGATGGTTGAGCATGACTGCAATATGAAGTTTAGCCACACATGATGGTTGAGCATGAATACAATTGAAGTTTCCTCATCCATATGATGGTTGAGCATGACTGCAATATGAAGTTTCCTCAACTTTATGATGATGATGGCTGACAATGACTGCAATATGAAGTTTCCTCACCTTTATGATGATGATGGTTGAGCATGACTGCACTATGAGGTTTCCTCACCCACATGATGATGATGGTTAAGCATGACTGCAATATGAAGTTTCCTCACCATGTGATGATGGTTGAGCATGACTGCAATATGAAGGTTCCTCACCCTCATAATGGTTGAGTAAGAATACAATATGTTTCCTCATCCGTATGATGGTTGATCATGAATGCAATATGAAGTTTCCTCACCCACATGACGATGATGGTTGAGCATGACTGCAATATGAAGGTTCCTCACCCTCATAATGGTTGACTGCAATATGAAGTTTCCTCACCCACATGATGGTTGAGCATGACTGCAATATGAAGTTTCCTCACCCACATGATGATGATGGTTGAGCATTTCTGCAATATTCTCCAAGGAATATATTAGCACTCAAGACCCAGGGAGAAAACACGCGGATCAAGATCGAGTCCCAACTGCCATGTACCTAAATCCTCTCTGCTCACCTGTATCTTTAACTTTACACAGTGTAGTATTTCGATGGTCAAAGTTCTTCCATCCTATTCTATTGTTTCTATACTCCACCTGTGAATACTAAGCTGCATCATTAAGTCAAAGTAAAACCTCCATATACACATCTACTCAAGACAATGTGGTTCAATATGACACAAGTTCTTTAACAGCCTCATATGAAATACACTCAACTCTCCTGAACAGCTCAATGAGTACATCTGGCCATGTCTTTTTCCATCCTTTTACACTCAGTTCACTCAGTACATGTACTCAACACTTCTTCCACATAACTTTAAACATGTTACCATAATTCGTTTTGAACAATCTTTGACCATATTTCCTATATGCATATCATCTCACTATACCTCTTCCATAAATGCATCTAACAATTTATTCATTTTAAACATATTTCTCTCATCATTATTTCTAACATTATCTGTTTTAATTTTTGGCATATTTTGCACGTTCTCTTCCTTGTTTTAATTTCTGATCTGTCAATATGTGAGAAAACCGAGGTTTCATATCCATACGCATGGGCTGGAGTACATTCTTCATTATACTGACTTCTTTCATGCACACTGCACGAAGCCATAACCTCCTACTATTCGCTAAAGCCAACAAGACACCTGCAACTTTTCTTCTAACTTCAGATTTCCCACTGCAATTATTACTAATCACCTACATATAATCCTAAACAAACAATAAGGACTCACCAATCCATTGGGCATGGTATTCTTCTCCAAATAATTGAGGTACATGAAGTTACGGTTGTATCCTGTACTGTGGAAAATACCAGCTTGAGGTTCTAAGGCAAACAGAAAGCATTCTGGTGTACCTAGAACAAGAGAGATACATTTTATAGAAGTATATATATATATTTATTTATTTTACTTTGTCGCTGTCTCCCACGTTTGCGAGTTAGCGCAAGGAAACACAGAAAAGAAATGGCCCAACCCACCCCCATACACAAGTATATACATACACGTCCACACATGCAAATATACATACCCATACATCTCAATGTACACATATATATACACACACAGACACATACATATATACCCATACACACAATTCACACTGTCTGCCTTTATTCATTCCCATCACAACCTCGCCACACATGGAATAACATCCTCCTCCCCCCTCATGTGTGCGAGGTAGCGCTAGGAAAAGACAACAAAGGCCACATTCGTTCACACTCAGTCTCTAGCTGTCAGCCAATAATGTCCGAAAAAACAGTTCCCTTTCCACATCCAGGCACCACAGAATGTTCCATGGTTTACCCCAGACGCTTCACATGCCCTGATTCAATCCACTGACAGCACGTCGACCCCGGTATACAACATCGATCCAATTCACTCTATTCCTTGCACGCCTTTCACCCTCCTGCATGTTCAGGCCCCGATCACTCAATATCTTTTTCACTCCATCTTTCCACCTCGAATATGGTCTCCCACTTCTCTTCATTCCCTCCACCTCCAACACATATATCCTCTTGGTCAATCTTTTCTCACTCATTCTCTCCATGTGCCCAAACCATTTCAAAACACCCTCTTCTGCTCTCTCAACTAAGCTCTTTTTATTTCCACACATCCCTCTTACCCTTACATTACTTACTCGATCAAACCACCTCACACCACACATTGCCCTTAAACATCTCATTTCCAGCACATCCACCCTCCTGCGCACAACTCTATCCATAGCCCACGCCTCGCAACCATACAACATTGTTGGAACCACTATTCCTTCAAACATACCCATTTTTGCTTTCCGAGAGAAAGTTCTCGACTTCCACACATTCTTCAAGGCTCCCAGGATTTTCGCCCTCTCCCCCACCCTATGATTCACTTCCGCTTCCATGTTTCCATTCGCTGCCGGATCCACTCCCAGATATCTAAAACACTTTACTTCATCCAGTTTTTCTCCATTCAAACTTACCTCCATATTGACTTGACTCTCAACCCTACTGTACCTAATAACCTTGCTCTTATTCATATTTACTCTTAACTTTCTTCCTCACACACTTTACCAAACTCAGTCACCAGCTTCTGCAGTTTCTCAAATGAATCGGCCACCAGCGCTGTATCATCAGCGAACAACAACTGACTCACTTCCAAGGCTCTCTAATCCCCAACAGACTTCATACTTGCCCCTCTTTCCAAAACTCTTGCATTCACCTCCCTAACAACCCCATCAATAAACAAATTAAACAACCATGGAGACATCACACACCCCTGCCGCAAACCTACATTCACTGAGAACCAATCACTTTCCTCTCTTCCTACACGTACACATGCCGTACATCCTAGATAAAATCTTTTCACTGCTTCTAACAACTTGCCTCCCACACCATATATTCTTAATACCTTCCACAGAGCATCTCTATCAACTCTGTCATATGCCTTCTCCAGGTCCATAAATGCTACATACAAATCCATTTGCTTTTCTAAGTATTTCTCACATACATTCTTCAAAGCAAACACCTGATCCACACATCCTCTACCACTTCTGAAACCACACTGCTCTTCCCCAATCTGATGCTCTGTACATGCCTTCACCCTCTCAATCAATACCCTCCCATATAATTTACCAGGAATACTCAACAAACTTATACCTCTGTAATTTGAGCACTCACTCTTATCCCCTTTGCCTTTGTACAATGGCACTATGCACGTATTCCGCCAATCATCAGGCACCTCACCATGAGTCATACATACATTAAATAACCTTACCAACCAGTCAACAATACAGTCACCCCCTTTTTTAATAAATTCCACTGCAATACCATCCAAACCTGCTGCCTTGCCGGCTTTCATCTTCCGCAAAGCTTTCACTACCTCTTCTCTGTTTACCAAATCATTTTCCCTAACCCTCTCACTTTGCACACCACCTCGACCCAAACACCCTATATCTGCCACTCTAGTCATCAAACACATTCAACAAACCTTCAAAATACTCACTCCATCTCCTTCTCACATCACCACTACTTGTTATCACCTCCCCATTTACGCCCTTCACTGAAGTTCCCATTTGCTCCCTTGTCTTACGCACCTTATTTACCTCCTTCCAGGTCAAGAGAAAGGTGCAAAGGGCAAATGAGAGTTGGGGTGAGAGACTATCAGTAAATTTTAGGGAGAATATATATATATATATATATATATATATATATATATATATATATATATATATATATATATATATATATATATATATCATTTGTTTATTTTTTTATTATACTTTGTCGCTGTCTCACGCGTTTGCGAGGTAGCGCAAGGAAACAGACGAAAGAAATGGCCCAACCCACCCCCATACACATGTATATACATACACGTCCGTACACGCAAATATACACACCTTCACAGCTTTCCATGGTTTACCCCAGATGGTTCACATGCCCTGATTCAATCCACTGATAGCACGTCAACCCCGGTATACCACATCGATCCAATTCACTCTATTCCTTGCCCTCCTTTCACCCTCCTGCATGTTCAGGCCCTGATCACACAAAATCTTTTTCACTCCATCTTTCCACCTTCAATTTGGTCTCCCACTTCTCCTCATTCCCTCCACCTCGGACACAAATATCCTCTTGGTCAATCTTTCCTCACTCATTCTCTCCATGTGCCCAAACCATTTCAAAATACCCTCTTCTGCTCTCTCAACCACACTCTTTTTATTTCCACACATCTCTCTTACCCTTACGTTACTTACTCGATCAAACCACCTCACACCAGACATTGCCTTCAAACATCTCATTTCTCGCACATCCACCCTCCTGCACACACTCTATCCATAGCCCACGCCTCGCAACCATACAACACTGTTGGAACCACTATTCCTTCAAAAATACCCATTTTTGCTTTCCGAGATAATGTTCTCGACTTCCACACATTCTTCAAGGCTCCCAGGATTTTCACATCCTCCCCCACCCTATGATCCACTTCCGCTTCCATGGTTCCATCCGCTGCCAGATCCACTCCCAGATATCTAAAACACTTTACTTCCTCCAGTTTTTCTCCATTCAAGCTTACCTTCCAATTGACTTGACCCTCAACCCTACTGTACCTAATAACCTTGCTCTTATTCACATTTACTCTTAACTTTCTTCTTTCACACACTTTACCAAACTCAGTCACCAGCTTCTGCAGTTTCTCACATGAATCAGCCACCAGCGATGTATCACCAGCGAACAACAACTGACTCACTTCCCAAGCTATCTCATCCCCAACAGACTTCATACTTGCCCCTCTTTCCAAAACTCTTGCATTCACCTCCCTAACAACCCCATCCATAAACAAATTAAACAACCATGGAGACATCACACACCCCTGCCGCAAACCTACATTCACTGAGAACCAATCACTTTCCTCTCTTCCTACAAGTACACATGCCTTACATCCTAGATAAAAACTTTTCATTGCTTCTAACAACTTGCCTCCCACACCATATATTCTTAATACCTTCCACAGAGCATCTCTATCAACTCTATCATATGCCTTCTCCAGATCCATATATGCTACATACAAATCCATTTGCTTTTCTAAGTATTTCTCACATACATTCTTCAAAGCAAACACCTGATCCGCACATCCTCTACCACCTCTGAAACCACACTTCTCTTCCCCAATCTGATGCTCTGTACATGCCTTCACCCTCTCACTCAATACCCTCCCATATAATTTACCAGGAATACTCAACAAACTTATACCTCTGAAATTTGAGCACTCACTCTCATCCCCTTTGCCTTTGTACAATGGCACTATGCACGCATTCCACCAATCCTCAGGCACCTCACCATGAGTCATACATACATTAAATAACCTTACCAACCAGTCAATAATACAGTCACCCCCTTTTTTAATAAATTCCACTGCAATACCATCCAAACCTGCTGCCTTGCCGGCTTTCATCTTCCGCAAAGCTTTTACTACCTCTTCTCTGTTTACCAAATCATTTTCCCTAACCCTCTCACTTTGCACACCACCTCGACCAAAACACCCTATATCTGCCACTCTATCATCAAACACATTCGACAAACCTTCAAAATACTCACTCCATCTCTTTCTCACATCACCACTACTTGTTATCACCTCCCCATTTGCGCCCTTCACTGAAGTTCCCATTTGCTCCCTTGTCTTACGCATTTTATTTACCTCCTTCCAGAACATCTTTTTATTCTCCCTAAAATTTAATGATACTCTCTCACCCCAACTCTCATTTGCCCTCTTTTTCAACTCTTGCACCTTTCTCTTGCCCTCCTGTCTCTTTCTTTTATACATCTCCCACTCAATTGCATTTTTTCCCTGCAAAAATCGTCCAAATGCCTCTCTCTTCTCTTTCGCTAATAATCTTACTTCATCCCACCACTCACTACCCTTTCTAATCAACCCACCTCCCACTCTTCTCATGCCACAAGCATCTTTTGCGCAAGCCATCACTGATTCCCTAAATACATCCCATTCCTCCCCCACTCCCCTTACTTCCTTTGTTCTCACCTTTTTCCATTTTGTACTCAGTCTCTCCTGGTACTTCCTCACACAAGTCTCCTTCCCAAGCTCACTTACTCTCACCACTCTTCACCCCAACATTCACTCTTCTTTTCTGAAAACCCATACAAATCTTCACAGCCTCCACAAGATAATGATCAGACATCCCTCCAGTTGCACCTCTCAGCACATTAACATCCAAAAGTCTCTCTTTCGCGCGCCTGTCAATTAACACGTAATCCAATAACGCTCTCTGGCCATCTTTCCTACTTACATACGTATACTTATGTATATCTCACTTTTTAAACCAGGTATTCCCAATCACCAGTCCTTTCTCAGCACATAAATCTACAAGCTCTTCACCATTTCCATTTACAACACTGAACACCCCATGTATACCAATTATTCCCTCAACTGCCACATTACTCACCTTTGCATTCAAATCACCCATCACTATAACCTGGTCTCGTGCATCAAAACCACTAACACACTCATTCAGCTGCTCCCAAAACACTTGCCTCTCATGATCTTTCTTCTTATGCCCAAGTGCATATGCACCAATAATCACCCATCTCTCTCCATCAACTTTCAGTTTTACCCATATCAATCGAGAATTTACTTTCTTACATTCTATCACATACTCCCACAACTCCTGTTTCAGGAGTACTGCTACTCCTTCCCTTGCTCTTGTCCTCTCACTAACCCCTGACTTTACTCCCAAGACATTCCCAAACCACTCTTCCCCTTTACCCTTGAGCTTCGTTTCACTCAGAGCCAAAACATCAAGGTTCCTATCCTCAAACATACTACCTATCTCTCCTTTTTTCACATCTTGGTTACATCCACACACATTTAGACACCCCAGTCTGAGCCTTCGAGGAGGATGAACACTCCCCGCGTGACTCCTTCTTCTGTTTCCCATTTTAGAAAGTTAAAAAATACAAGGAGGGGAGGATTTCTGGCCCCCCGCTCCCGTCCCCTCTAGTCGCTTTCTACAACACGCGAGGAATGCGTGGGAAGTATTCTTTCACCCCTATCCCCAGGGATAATATACATATATATGCATATATATATATATATATATATATATATATATATATATATATATATATATATATATTTTTTTTTTTTTTTTTTGCTTTGTCGCTGTCTCCCACGTTTGCGAGGTAGCACAAGGAAACAGACGAAAGAAATGGCCCAACCCACCCCCATACACATGTATATATATACGTCCACACACGCAAATATACATACCTACACAGCTTTCCATGGTTTACCCCAGACGCTTCACATGCCTTGATTCAATCCACTGACAGCACGTCAACCCCGGTATACCACATCGCTCCAATTCACTCTATTTCTTGCCCTCCTTTCACCCTCCTGCATGTTCAGGCCCCAATCATACAAAATCTTTTTCACTCCATCTTTCCACCTCCAATTCGGTCTCCCTCTTCTCCTCGTTCCCTCCACCTCCGACACATATATCCTCTTGGTCAATCTTTCCTCACTCATTCTCTCCATGTGACCAAACCATTTCAAAACACCCTCTTCTGCTCTCTCAACCACGCTCTTTTTATTTCCACACATCTCTCTTACCCTTACGTTACTTACTCGATCAAACCACCTCACACCACACATTGTCCTCATACATCTCATTTCCAGCACATCCATCCTCCTGCACACAACTCTATCCATAGTCCACGCCTCGCAACCATACAACATTGTTGGAACCACTATTCCTTCAAACATACCCATTTTTGCTTTCTGCGATAATGTTCTCAACTTCCACACATTCTTCAAGGCTCCCAGGATTTTCGCCCCCTCCCCCACCCTATGATCCACTTCCGCTTCCATGTTTCCATCCACTGCCAGATCCACTCCCAGATATCTAAAACACTTCACTTCCTCCAGTTTTTCTCCATTCAAACCCACCTCCCAATTGACTTGACCCTCAACCCTACTGTACCTAATAACCTTGCTCTTATTCACATTTACTCTTAACTTTCTTCTTTCACACACTTTACCAAACTCAGTCACCAGCTTCTGCAGTTTCTCACATGAATCAGCCACCAGCACTGTATCATCAGCGAACAACAACTGACTCACTTCCCAAGCTCTCTCATCCCCAACAGAGTTCATACTTGCCCCTCTTTCCAAAACTCTTGCATTCACCTCCCTAAGAACCCCATCCATAAACAAATTAAACAACCATGGAGACATCACACACCCCTGCCGCAAACCTACATTCACTGAGAACCAATCACTTTCCTGTCTTCCTACACGTACACATGCCTTACATCCTCGATAAAAACTTTTCACTGCTTCTAACAACTTGCCTCCCACACCATATATTCTTAATACCTTCCACAGAGCATCTCTATCAACTCTATCATATGCCTTCTCCAGATCCATAAATGCTACATACAAATCCATTTGCTTTTCTAAGTATTTCTCACATACATTCTTCAAAGCAAACACCTGATCCACACATCCTCTACCACTTCTGAAACCACACTGCTCTTCCCCATTCTGATGCTCTGTACATGCCTTCACCCTCTCAATCAATACCCTCCCATATAATTTGCAAGGAATACTCAACAAACTTATACCTCTGTAATTTGAGCACTCACTCTTATCCCCTTTGCCTATGTACAATGGCACTATGCACGCATTCCGCCAATCCTCAGGCACCTCACCATGAGTCATACATACATTAAATAACCTTACCAACCAGTCAACAATACAGTCACCCCCTTTTATAATAAATTCCACTGCAATACCATCCAAACCTGCTGCCTTGCCGGCTTTCATCTTCCGCAAAGCTTTTACTACCTCTTCTCTGTTTACCAAATCATTTTCCCTAACCCTCGCACTTTGCACACCACCTCGACCAAAACACCCTATATCTGCCACTCTATCATCAAACACATTCAACAAACCTTCAAAATACTCACTCCATCTCCTTCTCACATCACCATTACTTGTTATCACCTCCCCATTTGCGTCCTTCACTGAAGTTCCCATCTGCTCCCTTGTCTTACGCACTTTATTTACCTCCTTCCAGAACATCTTTTTATTCTCCCTAAAATTTAATGATAATCTCTCACCCCAACTCTCATTTGCCCTTTTTTTCACCTCTTGCACCTTTCTCTTGACCTCCTGTCTCTTTCTTTTATATGTCTCCCACTCAATATATATATATATATATATATATATATATATATATATATATATATATATATATATATATATATATATATATATACACATACATACGTACATATACACACACACACACATATACATATATATACATATGAAAAATGTAAGAAATAATTTAGAAAACTGAAACTTCTAGCTTGAAATGAAATATATATATATATATATATATATATATATATATATATATATATATATATATATATATATATATATATATATACACACACACACAATCATACACCAACTAAACAGTTCACGATTTTCATTCTGACTAAACATTAAGGTCAATCTAGCAATACAGAGTATGTGATATAGGAACTAGTAGGAACTAGTTTATCCACAGAGGTAACATATCAGTAACTAGAAACAAAATATCGATTGAAGAAGTAGAATGACAAAAATTCATTAATCAACTTAATTGTCCAGAGCTTATCTCCCTCTACCATACTATGTTTATTTCCACACATCTCTCTTACCATTTCATTACTTACTCGATCAAACCACCTCACACCACATATTGTCCTCATACATTTAATTTCCAATACATCCACCCTCCACAAGATAATGATCAGACATCCCTCCAGTTGCACCTCTAAGCATATCAACATCCAGAATTCTCAGTTTCAGGAGCCTATCAATTAACATGTAATCTAATAAGGCTCCCTGGCCATCTCCCCTACTTACACACGTATACTTATGTATATCTCTCTTTTTAAACAATGTATTCCCAATCACCAGAACTTTTTCGGGATACAAATACACAAGCTCTTCACTATTTCCATTTACGGCACTGAACACCCCATGTACACCAATCATTCCCTCAACTTCCACATTACTCACCTTTGCATTCAAATCACCCATCACTATAACCCAGTCTCGTGCATCAAAACTACTAACACACTCATTCAGCTGCTCCCGAAAACACTTGCCTGTCATAATCTTTCTTCTCATGCCCAGGTGCATATGCACCAATAATTACCCATCTCTCTCCATCAACTTTTAGTTTTACCCATATCAATCTAGAGTTTACTTTCTTACACTCTATCACATAATCCCACCACTCTTGTTTCAGGAGTAGTGCTACTCCTTCCTTTGCTCGTCCTCTCACTAACCCCTGACTTTACTTTCAAAACATTCCCAAACCACACTTCCCCTTTACCCTTAAGCTTCATTTCACTCAGAGCCAAAACATCCAGTTTCCTTTCCTCAAACATACTATCTATCTCTCCTTTTTCCTCATCTTGGTTACATCCACACACATTTAGTCACCCCAATCTGAGCCTTCGAGGGGGATGAGCACACACATATATATATATATATATTTATATATATATATATATATATATATATATATATATATATATATATATATATATATATAAATATATATATATATATATATATATATATATATATATATATATATATATATTTTTTTTTTTTTTTTTTATACTTTGTCGCTGTCTCCCGCGTTTGCGAGGTAGCGCAAGGAAACAGACGAAAGAAATGACCCAACCCCCCCCATACACATGTACATACACACGTCCACACACGCAAATATACATACCTACACAGCTTTCCATGGTTTACCCCAGACGCTTCACATGCCTTGATTCAATCCACTGACAGCACGTCAACCCCTGTATACCACATCGCTCCAATTCACTCTATTCCTTGCCCTCCTTTCACCCTCCTGCATGTTCAGGCCCCGATCACACAAAATCTTTTTCACTCCATCTTTCCACCTCCAATTTGGTCTCCCTCTTCTCCTCGTTCCCTCCACCTCCGACACATATATCCTCTTGGTCAATCTTTCCTCACTCATTCTCTCCATGTGCCCAAACCATTTCAAAACACCCTCTTCTGCTCTCTCAACCACGCTCTTTTTATTTCCACACATCTCTCTTACCCTTACGTTACTTACTCGATCAAACCACCTCACACCACACATTGTCCTCAAACATCTCATTTCCAGCACATCCATCCTCCTACGCACAACTCTATCCATAGCCCACGCCTCGCAACCATACAACATTGTTGGAACTACTATTCCTTCAAACATACCCATATATATATATATATATATATATATATATATATATATATATATATATATATATATATATATATATATATATATATATATATATATATATATAAATATATATAAATATATATAAATATATATAAATATATATAAATATATATATATATATATATATATATATATATATATATATATATATATATTTATATATATTTATATATATTTATATATATTTATATATATTTATATATATATATATATATATATATATATATATATATATATATATATATATATATATATATATATATATATCTTTCAAACTATTTGTCATTTCCCGCGTTAGCAGGGTAGCGTTAAGAACAGAGGACTGGGCCTCTAAGGGAATATCCTCACCTGGCCCCCTTCTCTGTTCATTCTTTTGGAAAATTAAAAAAAAAAAAACAAGAAGGGAGGATTTCCAGCCCCCCACTCCCTCCCCTTTTAGTCGCCTTCTCCGACACGCAGGGAATACGTGGGAAGTATTCTTTCTCCCCTATCCCCTATATATATGTATATATATATATATATATATATACATATATATACATATATATATATATATATATATATATATATATATATATTGTGGGAGTATGTGATAGAATGTAAGAAAGTAAATTCTCGATTAATATGGGTAAAATTGAAAGTTGATGGAGAGAGGTGGGTGATTATTGGTGCATATGCACCTGGGCATGAGAAGAAAGATTATGAGAGGCAAGTGTTTTGGGAGCAGCTGAATGAGTGTGTTAGCGGTTTTGATGCACGAGACCGGGTTATAGTGATGGGTGATTTGAATGCAAAGGTGAGTAATGTGGCAGTTGAGGGAATAATTGGTATGCATGGGGTGTTCAGTGTTGTAAATGGAAATGGTGAAGAGCTTGTAGATTTATGTGCTGAAAAAGGACTGATGATTGGGAATACCTGGTTTAAAAAGCGAGATATACATAAGTATACTTATGTAAGTAGGAGAGATGGCCAGAGAGCGTTATTGGATTACGTGTTAATTGACAGGCGTGCGAAAGAGAGACTTTTGGATGTTAATGTGCTGAGAGGTGCAACAGGAGGGATGTCTGATCATTATCTTGTGGAGGCTAAGGTGAAGATTAGTATGGGTTTTCAGAAAAGAGGAGTGAATGTTGGGGTGAAGAAGGTGGTGAGAGTAAGTGAGCTTGGGAAGGAGACCTGTGTGGGGAAGTACCAGGAGAGACTGTGTACAGAATGGAAAAAGGTGAGAACAATGGAAGTAAGGGGAGTGGGGGAGGAATGGGATGTATTTAGGGAATCAGTGATGGATTGCGCAAAAGATGCTTGTGGCATGAGAAGAGTGGGAGGTGGGCTGTTTAGAAAGGGTAGTGAGTGGTGGGATGAAGAAGTAAGAGTATTAGTGAAAGAGAAGAGAGAGGCATTTGGACGATTTTTGCAGGGAAAAAATGCAATTGAGTGGGAGAAGTATAAAAGAAAGAGACAGGAGGTCAAGAGAAAGGTGCAAGAGGTGAAAAAAAGGGCAAATGAGAGTTGGGGTGAGAGACTATCAGTAAATTTTAGGGAGAATAAAAAGATGTTCTGGAAGGAGGTAAATAGGGTGCGTAAGACAAGGGAGCAAATGGGAACTTCAGTGAAGGGCGTAAATGGGGAGGTGATAACAAGTAGTGGTGATGTGAGAAGGAGATGGAATGAGTATTTTGAAGGTTTGTTGAATGTGTCTGATGACAGAGTGGCAGATATAGGGTGTTTTGGTCGAGGTGGTGTGCAAAGTGAGAGGGTTAGGGAAAATGATTTGGTAAACAGAGAAGAGGTAGTAAAAGCTTTGCGGAAGATGAAAGCCGGCAAGGCAGCAGGTTTGGATGGTATTGCAGTGGAATTTATTAAAAAAGGGGGTGACTGTATTGTTGACTGGTTGGTAAGGTTATTTAATGTATGTATGACTCATGGTGAGGTGCCTGAGGATTGGCGGAATGCGTGCATAGTGCCATTGTACAAAGGCAAAGGGGATAAGAGTGAGTGCTCAAATTACAGAGGTATAAGTTTGTTGAGTATTCCTGGTAAATTATATGGGAGGGTATTGATTGAGAGGGTGAAGGCATGTACAGAGCATCAGATTGGGGAAGAGCAGTGCGGTTTCAGAAGTGGTAGAGGATGTGTGGATCAGGTGTTTGCTTTGAAGAATGTATGTGAGAAATACTTAGAAAAGCAAATGGATTTGTATGTAGCATTTATGGATCTGGAGAAGGCATATGATAGAGTTGATAGAGATGCTCTGTGGAAGGTATTAAGAATATATGGTGTGGGAGGCAAGTTGTTAGAAGCAGTGAAAAGTTTTTATCGAGGATGTAAGGCATGTGTACGTGTAGGAAGAGAGGAAAGTGATTGGTTCTCAGTGAATGTAGGTTTGCGGCAGGGGTGTGTGATGTCTCCATGGTTGTTTAATTTGTTTATGGATGGGGTTGTTAGGGAGGTAAATGCAAGAGTCCTGGAAAGAGGGGCAAGTATGAAGTCTGTTGGGGATGAGAGAGCTTGGGAAGTGAGTCAGTTGTTGTTCGCTGATGATACAGCGCTGGTGGCTGATTCATGTGAGAAACTGCAGAAGCTGGTGACTGAGTTTGGTAAAGTGTGTGGAAGAAGAAAGTTAAGAGTAAATGTGAATAAGAGCAAGGTTATTAGGTACAGTAGGGTTGAGGGTCAAGTCAATTGGGAGGTGAGTCTGAATGGAGAAAAACTGGAGGAAGTGAAGTGTTTTAGATATCTGGGAGTGGATCTGTCAGCGGATGGAACCATGGAAGCGGAAGTGGATCATAGGGTGGGGGAGGGGGCGAAAATTTTGGGAGCCTTGAAAAATGTGTGGAAGTCGAGAACATTATCTCGGAAAGCAAAAATGGGTATGTTTGAAGGAATAGTGGTTCCAACAATGTTGTATGGTTGCGAGGCGTGGGCTATGGATAGAGTTGTGCGCAGGAGGATGGATGTGCTGGAAATGAGATGTTTGAGGACAATGTGTGGTGTGAGGTGGTTTGATCGAGTAAGTAACGTAAGGGTAAGAGATATGTGTGGAAATAAAAAGAGCGTGGTTGAGAGAGCAGAAGAGGGTGTTTTGAAATGGTTTGGGCACATGGAGAGAATGAGTGAGGAAAGATTGACCAAGAGGATATATGTGTCGGAGGTGGAGGGAACGAGGAGAAGAGGGAGACCAAATTGGAGGTGGAAAGATGGAGTGAAAAAGATTTTGTGTGATCGGGGCCTGAACATGCAGGAGGGTGTAAGGAGGGCAAGGAATAGAGTGAATTGGAGCGATGTGGTATACAGGGGTTGACGTGCTGTCAGTGGAGTGAATCAAGGCATGTGAAGCGTCTGGGGTAAACCATGGAAAGCTGTGTAGGTATGTATATTTGCGTGTGTGGACGTGTGTATGTACATGTGTATGGGGGGGGGTTGGGCCATTTCTTTCGTCTGTTTCCTTGCGCTACCTCGCAAACGCGGGAGACAGCGACAAAGTATAAAAAAGAAAAAAAAAAAAAAAAATATATATATATATATATATATATATATATATATATATATATATATATATATATATATATATATATATAGATCTTTTTTCTTTCATACTATTCGCCATTTCCCGCATTAGCGAGGTAGCGTTGAGAACAGAGGACTGGGCCCTTGAGGGAATATCCTCACCTGGGCCCCTTCTCTGTTCCCTCTTTTGGGAAAAAAAAAAAAAAAAAAAAAAAAAAGTGAGAGGGGAGGATTTCCAGCCCCCCGCTCCCTCCCCTTTTAGTCGCCTTCTACGACACGCAGGGAATACGTGGGAAGTATTCTTTCTCCCCTATCCCCAGGGATAATATATATATAGATATATATATATATATATATATATATATATATATATATATATATATATATATATATATATATATATATATATATATTTTTATTTTTTTTTTTATTATACTTTGTCGCTGTCTCCCGCGTTTGCGAGGTAGCGCAAGGAAACAGACGAAAGAAATGGCCCAACCCACCCCCATACACATGTATATACATACGTCCACACACGCAAATATACATACCTACACAGCTTTCCATGGTTTACCCCAGACGCTTCACATGCCTTGATTCAATCCACTGACAGCACGTCAACCCCGGTATACCACATCGCTCCAATTCACTCTATTCCTTGCCCTCCTTTCACCCTCCTGCATGTTCAGGCCCCGATCACACAAAATCTTTTTCACTCCATCTTTCCACCTCCAATTTGGTCTCCCACTTCTCCTCGTTCCCTCCACCTCCGACACATATATCCTCTTGGTCAATCTTTCCTCACTCATTCTCTCCATGTGCCCAAACCATTTCAAAACATCCTCTTCTGCTCTCTCAACCACGCTCTTTATATTTCCACACATCTCTCTTACCCTTACGTTACTTACGCGATCAAACCACCTCACACCACACATTGTCCTCAAACATCTCATTTCCAGCACATCCATCCTCCTGCACACAACTCTATCCATAGCCCACGCCTCGCAACCATACAACATTGTTGGAACCACTATTCCTTCAAACATACCCATTTTTGCTTTCCGAGATAATGTTCTCGACTTCCACACATTCTTCAAGGCTCCCAGAATTTTCGCCCCCTCCCCCACCCTATGATCCACTTCCGCTTCCATGGTTCCATCCGCTGCCAGATCCACTCCCAGATATCTAAAACACTTTACTTCCTCCAGTTTTTCTCCATTCAAACTTACCTCCCAATTGACTTGACCCTCAACCCTACTGTACCTAATAACCTTGCTCTTATTCACATTTACTCTTAACTTTCTTCTTTCACACACTTTACCAAACTCGGTCACCAGCTTCTGCAGTTTCTCACATGAATCGGCCACCAGCGCTGTATCATCAGCGAACAACAACTGACTCGCTTCCCAAGCTCTCTCATCCCCAACAGACTTCATACTTGCCCCTCTTTCCAAAACTCTTGCATTCACCTCCCTAACAACCCCATCCATAAACAAATTAAACAACCATGGAGACATCACACACCCCTGCCGCAAACCTACATTCACTGAGAACCAATCACTTTCCTCTCTTCCTACACGTACACATGCCTTACATCCTCGATAAAAACTTCACTGCTTCTAACAACTTGCCTTCCACAGAGCATCTCTATCAACTCTATCATATGCCTTCTCGAGATCCATAAATGCTACATACAAATCCATTTGCTTTTCTAAGTATTTCTCACATACATTCTTCAAAGCAAACACCTAATCCACACATCCTTTACCACTTCTGAAACCACACTGCTCTTCCCCAATCTAATGCTCTGTATATATATATATATATATATATATATATATATATATATATATATATATATATATAATATTTTTTTTATTTTCCTTTGTCGCTGTCTCCCACGTTAGCAAGGTAGCGCAAGGAAACAGATGGAAGAATGACCCAACCCACCCACATACATATGTATATACATACACATCCACACACACAAATATACACACCTATACATTTCAACGTAAACATATATATACACACACAGACATATACATATATACACATGTACATAATTCATACTGTCTGCCTTTATTCATTCCCATCGCCACCTCGCCTCATATGAAATAACAGCCCCCCCCCCTCATGTGTGCGAGGTAGCGCTAGGAAAAGACAGCAAAGGCCCCATTCGTTCACACTCAGTATCTAGCTGTCATGTAATAATGCACCAAAACCACAGCTCCATTTCCACATCCAGAACCCACAGAACTTTCCATGGTTTACCCCAGACGCTTCACATGCCCTGGTTCAATCCATTGGCAGCATGTCGACCCAGGTATAACACATCGTTGCAATTCACTCTATTCCTTGCACGCCTTTCACCCTCCTGCATGTTCAGGCCACGATCAATCAAAATCTTTTTCAGTCCATCTTTCCACCTCCAATTTGATCTCCCACTTCTCCTCGTTCCCTCCACCTCCGACACATATATCCTCTTTGTCAATCTTTCCTCACTCATTCTCTCCATGTGACCAAATCATTTCAAAACACCATCTTCTGCTCTCTCAACCACACTCTTTTTATTACTACACATCCCTCTTACCTTATTATTACTTACTCGATCAAACCATCTCACACCACATATTGTCCTCAAACATCTCATTTCAAGCACATCCATCCTCCTGCGCACACCTCTATCCATAGCTCACGCCTCGCAACCATACAACATTGTTGGAACCACTATTCCTTCAAACATACCCATTTTTGCTTTCTGATATAATGTTCTCGACTTCCACACATTCCTCAACGCTTCCAGAATTTTCGCCCCCTCCCCCACCCTATGATTCACTTCCGCTTCCATGGTTCCATCCGCTACCAAATCCACTACCAGATACCTAAAACACTTCACTTCCTCCAGTTTTTCTCCATTCAGACTTAACCTCCCAGTTGACTTGACCCTCAACAATACTGTACCTAATAACCTTGCACTTATATATATATATATATATATATATATATATATATATATATATATATATATATATATATATATAAAGAGAGAGAGAGAGAGAGAGAGAGAGAGTACTTCCCACGTATTCCCTGTGTGCCGTACAAGGCGACTAAAAGGGTAGTGAGCAGGGGGCTGGAAATCCTCCCCTGTCGTTTTTCATTTTCCAAAAGGAGGAACAGAGAAGGGGGCCAAGTGAGGATTTCCCTCAAAGGCTCAGTCCTCTGTTCTTAACGCTATCTCGCTAGCACGGGAGATAATTTACCAGGAATACTCAACAAACTTATACCTCTGTAATATATATATGTATATATATATATATATATATATATATATATATATATATATATATATATATATATATATATATATATATATATATATATATATATATATTTTTTTTTTTTTTTTTTTTTTTTTTTTTTTTTTTTTTGTCGCTGTCTCCCGCGTTTGCGAGGTAGCGCAAGGAAACAGACGAAAGAAATGGCCCAACCCCCCCCCCCATACACATGTACATACACACGTCCACACACGCAAATATACATACCTACACAGCTTTCCATGGTTTACCCCAGACGCTTCACATGCTTTGCTTCAATCCACTGACAGCACGTCAACCCCTGTATACCACATGACTCCAATTCACTCTATTTCTTGCCCTCCTTTCACCCTCCTGCATGTTCAGGCCCCGATCACACAAAATCTTTTTCACTCCATCTTTCCACCTCCAATTTGGTCTCCCTCTTCTCCTCGTTCCCTCCACCTCCGACACATATATCCTCTTGGTCAATCTCTCCTCACTCATTCTCTCCATGTGCCCAAACCATTTCAAAACACCCTCTTCTGCTCTCTCAACCACGCTCTTTTTATTTCCACACATCTCTCTTACCCTTACGTTACTTACTCGATCAAACCACCTCACACCACACATTGTCCTCAAACATCTCATTTCCAGCACATCCATCCTCCTGCGCACATCTCTATCCATAGCCCACGCCTCGCAACCATACAGCATTGTTGGAACCACTATTCCCTCAAACATACCCATTTTTGCTTTCCGAGATAATGTTCTCGACTTCCACACATTTTTCAAGGCTCCCAAAATTTTCGCCCCCTCCCCCACCCTATGATCCACTTCCGCTTCCATGGTTCCATCCGCTGACAGATCCACTCCCAGATATCTAAAACACTTCACTTCCTCCAGTTTTTCTCCATTCAAACTCACCTCCCAATTGACTTGACCCTCACCCCTACTGTACCTAATAACCTTGCTCTTATTCACATTTACTCTCAACTTTCTTCTTCCACACACTTTACCAAACTCAGTCACCAGCTTCTGCAGTTTCTCACATGAATCAGCCACCAGCGCTGTATCATCAGCGAACAACAATTGACTCACTTCCCAAGCTCTCTCATCCCCAACAGACTTCATACTTGCCCCTCTTTCCAGGACTCTTGCATTTACCTCCTTTACAACCCCATCCATAAACAAATTAAACAACCATGGAGACATCACACACCCCTGCCGCAAACCTACATTCACTGAGAACCAATCACTTTCCTCTCTTCCTACACGTACACATGCCTTACATCCTCGATAAAAACTTTTCACTGCTTCTAACAACTTGCCTCCCACACCATATATTCTTAATACCTTCCACAGAGCATCTCTATCAACTCTATCATATGCCTTCTCCAGATCCATAAATGCTACATACAAATCCATTTGCTTTTCTAAGTATTTCTCACATACATTCTTCAAAGCAAACACCTGATCCACACATCCTCTACCACAGAGGTATAAGTTTGTTGAGTATTCCTGGTAAATTATATGGGAGGGTATTGATTGAGAGGGTGAAGGCATGTACAGAGCATCATATTGGGGAAGAGCAGTGTGGTTTCAGAAGTGGTAGAGGATGTGTGGATCAGGTGTTTGCTTTAAAGAATGTATGTGAGAAATACTTAGAAAAGCAAATGGATTTGTATGTAGCATTTATGGATCTGGAGAAGGCATATGATAGAGTTGATAGAGATGCTCTGTGGAAGGTATTAAGAATATATGGTGTGGGAGGCAAGTTGTTAGAAGCAGTGAAAAGTTTTTATTGAGGATGTAAGGCATGTGTACATGTAGGAAGAAAGGAAAGTGATTGGTTCTCAGTGAATGTAGGTTTGCGGCAGGGGTGTGTGATGTCTCCATGGCTGTTTAATTTGTTTATGGATGGGGTTGTTAGGGAGGTGAATGCAAGAGTTTTGGAAAGAGGGGCAAGTATGAAGTCTGTTGGGGATGAGAGAGCTTGGGAAGTGAGTCAGTTGTTGTTCGCTGATGATACAGCGCTGATGGCTGATTCATGTGAGAAACTGCAGAAGCTGGTGACTGAGTTTGGTAAAGTGTGTGAAAGAAGAAAGTTAAGAGTAAATGTGAATAAGAGCAAGGTTATTAGGTACAGTAGGGTTGAGGGTCAAGTCAATTGGGAGGTAAGTTTGAATGGAGAAAAACTGGAGGAAGTAAAGTGTTTTAGATATCTGGGAGTGGATCTGGCAGCGGATGGAACAATGGAAGTGGAAGTGGATCATAGGGTGGGGGAGGGGGCGAAAATTCTGGGAGCCTTGAAGAATGTGTGGAAGTCGAGAACACTATCTCGGAAAGCAAAAATGGGTATGTTTGAAGGAATAGTGGTTCCAACAATGTTGTATGGTTGCGAGGAGTGGGCTATGGATAGAGTTGTGCGCAGGAGGATGGATGTGCTGGAAATGTGATGTTTGAGGACAATGTGTGGTGTGAGGTGGTTTGATCGAGTAAGTAACATAAGGGTAAGAGAGATGTGTGGAAATAAAAAGAGCGTGGTTGAGAGAGCAGAAGAGGTGTTTTGAAATGGTTTGGGCACATGGAGAGAATGAGTGAGGAAAGACTGACCAAGAGGATATATGTGTCGGAGGTGGAGGGAACGAGGAGAAGTGGGAGACCAAATTGTAGGTGGAAAGATGGAGTGAAAAAGATTTTGTGTGATCGGGGCCTGAACATGCAGGAGGGTGAAAGGAGGGCAAGGAATAGAGTGAATTGGATCGATGTGGTATACCGGGGTTGACGTGCTATCAGTGGATTGAATCAGGGCATGTGAAGCGTCTGGGGTAAACCATGGAAAGCTGTGTAGGTATGTATATTTGCGTGTGTGGACGTATGTATATACATGTGTATGGGGGTGGGTTGGGCCATTTCTTTCGTCTGTTTCCTTGCGGGACACAGCAGCAACAACAACAAAAAAAAGAAATACATATATATATATATATATATTATCTTGTGGAGGCGAGGGTGAAGAGAGTGGTGAGAGTAAGTGAGCTTGGGAAGGAGACTTGTGTGAGGAAGTACCAGGAGAGATTGAGTACAGAATGGAAAAAGGTGAGAACAAAGGAGGTAAGGGGAGTGGGGGAGGAATGGGATGTATTTAGGGAATCAGTGATGGCTTGCACAAAATATGCTTGTAGCATGAGAAGTGTGGGAGGTGGGTTAATTAGAAAGGGTAGCGAGTGGTGGGATGAAGAAGTAAGATTATTAGTGAAAGAGAAGAGAGAGGCATTTGGACGATTTTTGCAGGGAAAAAATACAAATGAGTGTGGGATGTATAAAAGAAAGAGGCAGGTGGTCAAGAGAAAGGTGCAAGAGGGGAAAAAGAGGGCAAATGAGAGTTGGGGTGAGAGAGTATCAATAAATTTTAGGGAGAATAAAAAGATGTTTCCGAAGGAGGTAAATAAAGTGTGTAAGACAAGGGAGCAAATGGGAACTTCAGTGAAGGGGTTAATGGGGAGGTGATAACAAGTAGTGGTGATGTGAGGGGATGGAGTGAGTATTTTGAAGGTTTCTTGAATGTGTTTGATGATAGAGTGGCACATATAGGGTGTTTTGGTCAAGGTGGTGTGCAAAGTGAGAGGGTTAGGGAAAATGATTTGGTAAACAGAGAAGAGGTAATAAAAGCTTTGCGGAAGATGAAAGCCGGCAAGGCAGCAGGTTTGGATGGTATTCCAGTGGAATTTATTAAAAAAGGGGGTGACTGTATTGTTGACTGGTTGGTAAGGTTATTTAATGTATGTATGATTCATGGTGAGGTGCCTGAGGATTGGCGGAATGCTTGCATAGTGCCATTGTACAAAGGCAGAGGATATAAGAGTGAGTGCTCAAATTACAGATGAATAAGTTTGTTGAGTATTACTGGGAAATTATATGGGAGGTTATTGATTGAGAGGGTGAAGGCATGTACAGAGCATCAGATTGGGGAAGAGCAGTGTGGTTTCAGAAGTGGTAGAGGATGTGTGGATCAGGTGTTTGCTTTGAAGAATGTATGCGAGAAATACTTAGAAAAGCAAATGGATTTGTATGTAGCATTTATGGATCTGGAGAAGGCATATGATAGAGTTGATAGAGATGCTCTGTGGAAGGTATTGAGAATATATAGTGTGGGAGGCAAGTTGTTAGAAGCAGTGAAAAGTTTTTATTGAGGATGTATGGCATGTGTACGAGTAGGAAGAGAGGAAAGTGATTGGTTCTCAGTGAATGTAGGTTTGCGGCAGGGGTGTGTGATGTCTCCATGATTGTGTGATGTCTCCATAATTTGTTTATATGTGGGGTTGTTAGGGAGGTGAATGCAAGGGTTTTGGAAAGAGGGGCAAGTATGCAGCCTGTTGTGGATGAGAGAGCTTTGGAAGTGAGTCAGTTATTGTTCGCTGACGATACAGCACTGGTGGCTGATTCATGTGAGAAACTGCAGAAGCTGGTGACTGAGTTTGGTAAAGTGTGTGAAAGAAGAAAGTTAAGAGTAAACGTGAATAAGAGCAAGGTTATTAGGTACAGTAGGGTTGAGGGTCAAGTCAATTGGGAGGTACGTTTGAATGGAGAAAAACTGGAGGAATTTAAATGTTTTAGATATCTGGGAGTGGATCTGGCAGCAGATGGAACCATGGAAGCGGAAGTGAATCATAGGGTGGGGGAGGGGGCGAAAATTCTGGGAGCCTTGAAGAATGTTTGGAAGTCGAGAAAATTATCTCGGAAAATAAAAATGACTATGTTTGAAGAAATGGTGGTTCCAACAATGTTGTATGGTTGCGAGGCGTGGTCTATGGATAGAGTTGTGCGCAGGAGGGTAAATGTGCTGGAAATGAGATGTTTGAGGACAATATGTGTTGTGAGGTGGTTTGATCGAATAAGTAATGTAAGGGTAAGAGAGATGTGTGGAAATAAAAAGAGTATGGTTGAGAGAGCAGAAGAGGGTGTCTTGAAATGGTTTGGTTACATAGAGAGAATGAGTGAGGAGAGATTGACCAAGAGGATATATGTGTCGGAGGTGGAGGGAACGAGGAGAAGAGGGAGACCAAATTGGAGGTGGAAAGATGGAGTGAAAAAGATTTTGTGTGATCGGGGCCTGTACATGCAGGAGGGTGAAAGGAGGGCAAGAAATAGAGTGAATTGGAGTCATGTGGTATACAGGGGTTGACGTGCTGTCAGTGGATTGAAGCAAGGCATGTGAAGCGTCTGGGGTAAACCATGGAAAGCTGTGTAGGTATGTATATTTGCGTGTGTGGACGTGTGTATGTACATGTGTATGGGGGGGGGGGTTGGGCCATTTCTTTCGTCTGTTTCCTTGCGCTACCTCGCAAACGCGGGAGACAGCGAGAAAGTATAAAAAAAAAAAAAAAAAAAAAAAAAAAAATATATATATATATATATATATATATATATATATATATCAATCGCATGTTAACCAAATAGCGTCCTAGCTTCGTCTCTTCATTGTATATTAACAGACTAATATTTCTCTCGTGTCCGCCTGATGATGTGATTATTACATGAAAGTGCACTTGGGAACTTATCGTGTTTCATTTTCCCCGTGGACTCATAGGAATATATATATATATATATATATATATATATATATATATATATATATATATATATATAGATATCTGGGAGTGGATCTGGCAGTGGATGGAACCATGGAAGCGGAAGTGGATCATAGGGTGGGGGAGGGGGCGAAAATTCTGGGGGCCTTGAAGAATGTGTGGAAGTCGAGAACATTATCTCGGAAAGCAAAAATGGGTATGTTTGAAGGAATAGTGGTTCCAACAATGTTGTATGGTTGCGAGGCGTGGGCTATGGATAGAGTTGTGCGCAGGAGGATGGATGTGCTGGAAATGAGATGTCTGAGGACAATGTGTGGTGTGAGGTGGTTTGATCGAGTGAGTAACGTAAGGGGAAGAGAGATGTGTGGAAATAAAAAGAGCGTGGTTGAGAGAGCAGAAGAGGGTGTTTTGAAGTGGTTTGGGCACATGGAGAGAATGAGTGAGGGAAGATTGACCGGGGGGATATATGTGTCGGAGGTGGAGGGAACGAGGAGAAGAGGGAGACCAAATTGGAGGTGGAAAGATGGAGTGAAAGAGATTTTGTGTGATCGGGGCCTGAACATGCAGGAGGGTGAAAGGAGGGCAAGGAATAGAGTGAATTGGAGCGATGTGGTGTACCGGGGTTGACGAGCTGTTGGTGGATTGAATCAGGGCATGTGGGGCGTCTGGGCTAAACCATGGAAAGCTGTGTAGGTATGTATATTTGCGTGTGTGGACGTATGTATATACATGTGTATGGGGGGGGGTTGGGACATTTCTTTCGTCTGTTTCCTTGCGCTACCTCGCAAACGCGGGAGACAGCGACAAAGTATAATAAAAAAATAATAATAATAATAATATATATATATATATATATATATATATATATATTTTTTTTTTTTTTTTTTTCATACTATTTGCCATTTCCCGCGTTAGCGAGGTAGCATTAAGAACAGAGAACTGGGCCTTAGAGAGAATATCCTCACCTGAACCCCTTTTCTGTTCCTTCTTTTGGAAAATTAAAAAAAAACAAGAAAGGGGAGGATTTCCAGCCACCCGCTCCCTCCCCTTTTAGTCGCCTTCTACGACACGCAGGGAATACGTGGGAAGTATTCATATATATATATATATATATATATATATATATATATATATATATATATATATATATATATCTTTTCTTTCTTTAAAGCTATTCGCCATTTCCCGCGTTAGCAAGGTAGGGTTAAGAACAGAGAGCTGGGCCTTTGAGGGAATATCCTCACCTGGCCCATTTCTCTGTTCTGTCTTTTGGAATATCAAAAAAAATATTGAGAGGGGAGGATTTCCAGCCCCCCGCTCCCTCCCCTTTTATTTGCCTTCTACGACATGCAGGGAATACGTGGGACGTATTCTTTCTCCCCTATCCCCAGGGATATATATATATATGGGATGAAGAAGTAAGATTATTAGTGAAAGAGAAGAGAGAGGCATTTGGACAATTTTTGCAGGGAAAAAATGCAATTGAGTGGGAGATGTATAAAAGAAAGAGACAGGAGGTCAAGAGAATGGTGCATGAGGTGAAAAAGAGGGCAAATGAGAGTTGGGGTGATAGAGTATCATTAAATTTTAGGGAGAATAAAAAGATGTTCTGGAAGGAGGTAAATAAAGTGCGTAAGACAAGGGAGCAAATGGGGACTTCAGTGAAGGGCGCAAATGGGTAGGTGATAACAAGTAGTGGTGATGTGAGAAGGAGATGGAGTGAGTATTTTGAAGGTTTGTTGAATGTGTTTGATGATAGAGTGGCAGATATAAGGTGTTTTGGTCGAGG
The DNA here is from genome assembly GCF_036320965.1 of Panulirus ornatus. Lineage (NCBI taxonomy): Eukaryota > Metazoa > Arthropoda > Malacostraca > Decapoda > Palinuridae > Panulirus > Panulirus ornatus. Next base: position 32,741,395 of record NC_092237.1, read on the forward strand.
TGGTGTGCAAAGTGAGAGGGTTAGGGAAAATGATTTGGTAAACAGAGAAGAGGTAGTAAAAGCTTTGCAGAAGATGAAAGCTGGCAAGGCAGCAGGTTTGGATGGTATTGCAGTGGAATTTATTAAAAAAGGGGGTGACTGTATTATTGACTGGTTGGTAAGGTTACTTAATGTATGTATGACTCATGGTGAGGTGCCTGAGGATGGACGGAATGCGTGCATAGTGCCATTGTACAAAGGGAAAGGGGATAAGAGTGAGTGCTCAAATTACAGAGGTATAAGTTTGTTGAGTATTCCTGGTAAATTATATGGGAGGGTATTGATTGAGAGGGTGAAGGCATGTACAGAGCATCAGATTGGGGAAGAGCAGTGTGGTTTCAGAAGTGGTAGAGGATGTGTGGATCAGGTGTTTGCTTTGAAGAATGTATGTGAGAAATACTTAGAAAAGCAAATGGATTTGTATGTAGCATTTATGGATCTGGAGAAGGCATATGATAGAGTTGATAGAGATGCTCTGTGGAAGGTATTAAGAATATATGGTGTGGGAGGCAAGTTGTTAGAAGCAGTGAAAAGTTTTTATCGAGGATGTAAGGCATGTGTACGTGTAGGAAGAGAGGAAAGTGATTGGTTCTCAGTGAATGTAGGTTTGCGGCAGGGGTGTGTGATGTCTCCATGGTTGTTTAATTTGTTTTTGGATGGGGTTGTTAGGGAGGTGAATGCAAGAGTTTTGGAAAGAGGGGCAAGTATGAAGTCTGTTGGGGATGAGAGAGCTTGGGAAGTGAGTCAGTTGTTGTTCGCTGATGATACAGCGCTGGTGGCTGATTCATGTGAGAAACTGCAGAAGCTGGTGACTGAGTTTGGTAAAGTGTGTGAAAGAAGAAAGTTAAGAGTAAATGTGAATAAGAGCAAGGTTATTAGGTACAGAAGGGTTGAGGGTCAAGTCAATTGGGAGGTAAGTTTGAATGGAGAAAAACTGGAGGAAGTAAAGTGAGTGGATCTGGCAGCGGATGGAACCATGGAAGTGGAAGTGGATCATAGGGTGGGGGAGGGGGCGAAAATTCTGGGAGCCTTGAAGAATGTGAGGAAGTAGAGAACATTATCTCGGAAAGCAAAAATGGGTATGTTTGAAGGAATAGTGGTTCCAACAATGTTGTATGGTTGCGAGGCTTGGGCTATGGATAGAGTTGTGCGCAGGAGGATGGATGTGCTGGAAATGAGATGTTTGAGGACAATGTGTGGTGTGAGGTGGTTTGATCGAGTAAGTAACGTAATGGTAAGAGAGATGTGTGGAAATAAAAAGAGCGTTGTTGAGAAAGCAGAAGAGGGTGTTTTGAAATGGTTTGGGCACATGGAGAGAATGAGTGAGGAAAGATTGACCAAGAGGATATATGTGTCGGAGGTGGAGGGAACGAGGAGAAGTGGGAGACCAAATTGGAGGTGGAAAGATGGAGTGAAAAAGATTTTGTGTGATCAGGGCCTGAACATGCAGGAGGGTGAAAGGAGGGCAAGGAATAGAGTGAATTGGATCGATGTGGTATACCGGGGTTGACGTGCTGTCAGTGGATTGAATCAGGGCATGTGAAGCGTCTGGGGTAAACCATGGAAAGCTGTGTAGGTATGTATATTTGCATGTGTGGACATATGTATATACATGTGTATGGGGGAGGGTTGGGCCATTTCTTTCATCTGTTTCCTTGCGCTACCTTGCAAACGCGGGAGACAGCGACAAAAAAAAAAAACTATTTATCTATCTATTTATTTTGCTTTGTCGCTGTCTCCCGCATTAGCGAGGTTGCGCAAGGAAACACGAAAGAATGGCCCACCCCACCCACATACACATGTATACATATACACGTCCACACACGCAAATATACATACCTATACATCTCAACGTATACGCACACAGACATATACATTTATACACATGTACATAATTCATACTGTTTGCCTTTACTCATTCCCATCGCCACCCCACCACATATTAAATAACAACCCCGTCTCCTCTCATGTGCGTGAGATAGCGCTAGGAAAAGACAAGGCCCCATTCATTCATACTCAGTCTCTAGTTGTCATGTAATAATGCACCGAAACCACAGCCCCCTTTCCACATCCAGGCTCCACAGAACTTTCCATGGTTTATCCCAGACGCTTCACATGCCCTGGTTCAATCCATTGACAGCACGTCGACACAGGTATACCACATCGTTCCAATTCACTCTATTCCTTGCACGGCTTTCACCCTCCTGCATGTTCAGGCCCCGATCAATCAAAGTCTTTTTCACTCCATCTTTTCACCTCCAATTTGGTCTCCCACTTCTCCTCATTCCCTCTACCTCTGACACATATATCCTCTTGGTCAATCTTTCCTCACTCATTCTCTCCATGTGACCAAACCATTTCAAAACACCCTCTTCTGCTCTCTCAACCACGCTCTTTTTATTTCCACACATCTCTCTTACCCTATTATTACTTACTCGATCAAACCACCTCACACCACATATTGTCCTCAAACATCTCAGCACATCCACCCTGCTCCGTACAACTCTATCCATAGCCCATGCCTCCTAACCATATAACATTGCTGGAACCACTATTCCATCAAACATACCCATTTTTGCTTTCCGAGATAATGTGCTCGACTTCCACACATTCTTCAACACTCACAGACCTTTCGCCCCCTCCCCCACCCTATGATCCACTTCCGCTTCTATGGTTCCATCCGCTGCCAGATCCACTCCCAGATATCTAAAACACTTCACTTCCTCCAGTTTTTCTCCATTCTAACTTACCTCCCAATTGACTTGTCCCTCAACCCTACTGTACCTAATAACCTTGCTCTTATTCACATTTTCTCTCAGCTTTCTTCTTTCACACACTTTACCAAACTCAGTCACCAGCTTCTGCAGTTTCTCACATGAATCAGCCACCAGCACTGTATAAGCAGCGAACAACAACTGACTCACTTCCCAAGCTCTCTCATCCACAACAGACTGCATACTTGCCCCTCTTTCCAAAACTCTTGCATTCACCTCCCTAACAACCCCATCAATAAACAAATTAAACAACCATGGAGACATCACACACCCCTGCCGCAAACCTATGTTCACTGAGAACCAATCACTTTCCTCTCTTCCTACATGTACACATGCCTTACATCCTCAATAAAAACTTTTCACTGCTTCTAATAACTTGCCTCCCACACCAAATATTCTTAGTACCTTCCATAGAGCATCTCTACCAACTCTATCATATGCCTTCTCCAGATCCATAAATGCTACATACAAATCCATTTGCTTTTCTAAGTATTTTCACATACATTCTTCAAAGCAATCACCTGATCCACATATCCTCTACCACTTCTGAAACCACACTGCTTTTCCCCAATCTGATGCTCTGTACATGCCTTCACCCTCTCAATCAATACCCTCCCATATTATTTCCCAGGAATACTCAAAAAATTTATACCTTTGTAATTTGAGCACTCGCTTTCATCCCCTTTGCCTTTGTACAATGGCACTATGCAAGCATTCCGTCCATCCTCAGGCACCTCACCATGAGTCATACATACATTAAATAACCTTACCAACCAGTCAACAATACAGTCACCCCCTTTTTTAATAAACTCCACTGCAATACCATCCAAACCTGCTGCCTTGTCAGCTTTCATCTTCCGCAAAGCTTTTACTACCTCTTCTCTGTTTACCAAATTATTTTCCCTAACCCTCTAACTTTGCATACCACCTCGACCAAAACACCCTATATCTGCCACTCTATCATCAAACACATTCAACAAACCTTCAAAATACTCACTCCATCTCCTTCTCACATCACCACTACTTGTTATCACCTCCCCATTAGCCCCTTCACTGAAATTTCCATTTGTTCCATCGTCTTCGGCACTTTATTAAGTTCCTTCCAAAACATCTTTTTATTCTCCTTAAAATCTAATGACACTCTCTCACCCCATCTCTCATTTGCCCTCTTTTTCACTTCTTGCACCTTTCTCTTGACCTCCTGACTCTTTCTTTTATACATTTCCCAGTCATTTGCATTATTTTCCTGCAAAAATCGTCCAAATGCCTCTCTCTTCTCTTTCACTAATATTCTTACTTCTTTATCCCACCACTTACTACCCTTTCTAATCTGCCCACCTCCCACGCTTCTCATGCCACAAGCATCTTTTGCGCAAGTCATCACTGCCTCCCTAAATACATCCCATTCCTCCCCCACTCCCTTTACGTCCTTTGTTCTCACCTTTTTCCATTCTGTACTCAGTCTCTCCTCACACAAGTCTCCTTCCCAAGCTCACTTACTCTCACCAATCTTTTCACCTCAACATTCTCTCTTCTTTTCTGAAAACCTCTACAAATTTTCTCCTTCACCTCAACAAGATAATGATTAGACATCCCTCCAGTTGCGCCTCTCAGCACATTAACATCCAAAAGTCTCTCTTTTGCGCGCCTATCAATTAACACGTAATCCAATAATGCTCTCTGGCCATCTCTCCTACTTAAATACGTATACTTATGTATATTTCTCTTTTTAAACCAGGTATTCCCAATCATCAGTCCTTTTTCATCACATAAATCTACAAGCTCTTCACCATTTCCATTTACAACACTGAACACCCCATGTACACCAATTATTTCCCTCAACTGCCACATTTATCATCTTTGCATTCAAATCACCCATCACTATATATATATATATATATATATATATATATATATATATATATATATATATATACATATATATATATATATATATATATATATATATATATAATTGGAGGTGGAAAGATGGAGTGAAAAAGATTTTGTGTGATCGGGGCCTAAACATGCAGGAGGGTGAAAGGAGGGCAAGGAATAGAGTGAATTGGAGCGATGTGGTATACTGGGGTTGACGTGCTGTCAGTGGATTGAATCAAGGCATGTGAAGCGTCTGCTGGTAAACCATGGAAAGCTGTGCAGGTATGTATATTTGCGTGTGTGGACGTATGTATATACATGTGTATGGGGGTGGGTTGGGCCATTTCTTTCGTCTGTTTCCTTGCGCTACCTCGCAAACGCGGGAGACAGCGACAAAGTATAATAAAAAAATAATAATAATATATATATATATATATATATATATATATATATATATATATATATATATATTATCCCTGGGGATAGGGGATTAAGAATACTTCCCACGTATTCCCTGCGTGTCGTAGAAGGCGACTAAAAGGGGAGGGAGCGGGGGGCTGGAAATCCTCCCCTCTCGTTTTTTTTTTTAATTTTCCAAAAGAAGGAACAGAGGGGGCCAGGTGAGGGTATTCCAAAAAAGGCCCAGTCCTCTGTTCTTAACGCTACCTCGCTAACGCGGGAAATGGCGAATAGTTTAAAAGAAAAGAAATATATATATATATATATATATATATATATATATATATATATATATATATATATATATATGTTTCCTTGCGCTACCTCGCAAACGCAGGAGACAGCGGCAAAAAAAAAAAAAAAAGAATATATATACGTGTGTGTGATGTCTCCATGGCTGTTTAATTTGTTTATGGATGGGATTGTTAGGGAGGTGAATGCAAGAGTTTTGGAAAGAGGGGCAAGTATGAAGTCTGTTGGGGATGAGAGAGCTTGGGAAGTGAGTCAGCTGTTGATTGCTGATGATACAGCGCTGGTGGCTGATTCACGTGAGAAACTGCAGAAGCTGGTGACTGAGTTTGGTAAAGTGTGTGAAAGAAGAAAGTTAAGAGTAAATGTGAATAAGAGCAAGGTTATTAGGTACAGTAGGGTTGAGGGTCAAGTCAAGTGGGAGGTAAGTTTGAATGGAGAAAAACTGGAGGAAGTAAAGTGTTTTAGATATCTGGGAGTGGATCTGGCAGCGGATGGAACCATGGAAGCGGAAGTGGATCATAGGGTGGGGGAGGGGGCGAAAATTCTGGGAGCCTTGAAGAATGTGTGGAAGTCGAGAACATTATCTCGGAAAGCAAAAATGGGTATGTTTGAAGGAATAGTGGTTCCAACAATGTTGTATGGTTGCGAGGCGTGGGCTATGGATAGAGTTGTGCGCAGGAGGATGGATGTGCTGGAAATGAGATGTTTGAGGACAATGTGTGGTGTGAGGTGGTTTGATCGAGTAAGTAACGTAATGGTAAGAGAGATGTGTGGAAATAAAAAGAGCGTGGTTGAGAGAGCAGAAGAGGGTGTTTTGAAATGGTTTGGGCACATGGAGAGAATGAGTGAGGAAAGATTGACCAAGAGGATACATGTGTCGGAGGTGGAGGGAACGAGGAGAAGTGGGAGACCAAATTGGAGGTGGAAAGATGGAGTGAAAAAGATTTTGTGTGATCGGGGCCTGAACATGCAGGAGGGTGAAAGGAGGGCAAGGAATAGAGTGAATTGGATCGATGTGGTATACCGGGGTTGACGTGCTGTCAGTGGATTGAATCAGGGCATGTGAAGCGTCTGGGGTAAACCATGGAAAGCTGTGTAGGTATGTATATTTGCGTGTGTGGACGTATGTATATACATGTGTATGGGGGTGAGTTGGGCCATTTCTTTCGTCTGTTTCCCTTGCGCTATCTCGCAAATGCAGGAGACAGCGGCAAAAAAAAAAAAATATACATATATATATATATATATATATATATATATATATATATATATATATATATATATATATATATATATTTTTTTTTTTTTTTTTTTTTTTTTTTTTTTTATACTTTGTCGCTGTCTCCCGCGTTTGCGAGGTAGCGCAAGGAAACAGACGAAAGAAATGGCCCAACCCCCCCCCCCCCATATACATGTACATACACACGTACATATATATATATATATATATATATATATATGAAAGTATGTAGTATATGTAGTATGTAGTATGAAAACCATGCCTTTCATAGACCGACTACTGGTGAAAGATTTATGGCAGAGGTGTGAATCAACTCATGCACACCACAAAAATCCAAATATACAGTATATAGTGAAGTTGGAGAAAAATGTAGCTTAGACATTGAAGCTTATTGACACAGTGGTGAAATTGATGAGAACTGCTATTGACGTTTGTGTGAATAAATTGTACATTTCCTTTTCCAGAGCCAGAGGTTGAACCATTATGTGACATTCATTTTTTTTTTTTTTTTTTTTTTTTTTTTTCATTCATTTCAAGCTAAAAGTCTGTTTCTAAATTGTTCTTACATTTTTCATATGTATATATATGTATGTGTGTGTGTGTGGGTGTATGTGCATATGTGTGTGTGTGTGTGTGTGTGTGTGTATGTATATATATATGTATATTATCCCTGGGGATAGGGGTGAAAGAATACTTCCCACGTATTCCTCGCGTGTCGTAGAAAGCGACTAGAGGGGACGGGAGCGGGGGGCCGGAAATCCTCCCCTCCTTGTATTAACTTTCTAAAATGGGAAACAGAAGAAGGAGTCACGCGGGGAGTGATCATCCTCCTCGAAGGCTCAGAGTGGGGTGCCTAAATGTGTGTGGATGTAACCAAGATGTGAAAAAAGGAGAGATAGGTAGTATGTTTGAGGAAAGGAACCTGGATGTTTTGGCTCTGAGTGAAACGAAGCTCAAGGGTAAAGGGGAAGAGTGGTTTGGAAATGTCTGGGGAGTGAAGTCAGGGGTTAGTGAGAGGACAAGAGCAAGGGAAGGAGTAGCAATACTCCTGAAACAGGAGTTGTGGGAGTATGTGATAGAATGTAAGAAAGTAAATTCTCGATTAATATGGGTAAAACTGAAAGTTGATGGGGAGAGGTGGGTGATTATTGGTGCATATGCACCTGGGCATGAGAAGAAAGATCATGAGAGGCAAGTGTTTTGGGAGCAGCTAAATGAGTGTGTTAGCGGTTTTGATGCACGAGACCGGGTTATAGTGATGGGTGATTTGAATGCAAAGGTGAGTAATGTGGCAGTTGAGGGAATAATTGGTATGCATGGGGTGTTCAGTGTTGTAAATGGAAATGGTGAAGAGCTTGTAGATTTATGTGCTGAAAAAGGACTGATGATTGGGAATACCTGGTTTAAAAAGCGAGATATACATAAGTATACTTATGTAAGTAGGAGAGATGGCCAGAGAGCGTTATTGGATTACGTGTTAATTGACAGGCGTGCGAAAGAGAGACTTTTGGATGTTAATGTGCTGAGAGGTGCAACTGGAGGGATGTCTGATCATTATCTTGTGGAGGCTAAGGTGAAGATTAGTATGGGTTTTCAGAAAAGAGGAGTGAATGTTGGGGTGAAGAAGGTGGTGAGAGTAAGTGAGCTTGGGAAGGAGACCTGTGTGGGGAAGTACCAGGAGAGACTGTGTACAGAATGGAAAAAGGTGAGAACAATGGAAGTAAGGGGAGTCGGGGAGGAATGGGATGTATTTAGGGAATCAGTGATGGATTGCGCAAAAGATGCTTGTGGCATGAGAAGAGTGGGAGGTGGGCTGTTTAGAAAGGGTAGTGAGTGGTGGGATGAAGAAGTAAGAGTATTAGTGAAAGAGAAGAGAGAGGCATTTGGACGATTTTTGCAGGGAAAAAATGCAATTGAGTGGGAGAAGTATAAAAGAAAGAGACAGGAGGTCAAGAGAAAGGTGCAAGAGGTGAAAAAAAGGGCAAATGAGAGTTGGGGTGAGAGACTATCAGTAAATTTTAGGGAGAATAAAAAGATGTTCTGGAAGGAGGTAAATAGGGTGCGTAAGACAAGGGAGCAAATGGGAACTTCAGTGAAGGGCGTAAATGGGGAGGTGATAACAAGTAGCGGTGATGTGAGAAGGAGATGGAATGAGTATTTTGAAGGTTTGTTGAATGTGTCTGATGACAGAGTGGCAGATATAGGGTGTTTTGGTCGAGGTGGTGTACAAAGTGAGAGGGTTAGGGAAAATGATTTGGTAAACAGAGAAGAGGTAGTAAAAGCTTTGCGGAAGATGAAAGCCGGCAAGGCAGCAGGTTTGGATGGTATTTCAGTGGAATTTATTAAGAAAGGGGGTGACTGTATTGTTGACTGGTTGGTAAGGTTATTTAATGTATGTATGACTCATGGTGAGGTGCCTGAGGATTGGCGGAATGCGTGCATAGTGCCATTGTACAAAGGCAAAGGGGAAAAGAGTGAGTGCTCAAATTACAGAGGTATAAGTTTGTTGAGTATTCCTGGTAAATTATATGGGAGGGTATTGATTGAGAGGGTGAAGGCATGTACAGAGCATCAGATTGGGGAAGAGCAGTGCGGTTTCAGAAGTGGTAGAGGATGTGTGGATCAGGTGTTTGCTTTGAAGAATGTATGTGAGAAGTACTTAGAAAAGCAAATGGATTTGTATGTAGCATTTATGGATCTGGAGAAGGCATATGATAGAGTTGATAGAGATGCTCTGTGGAAGGTATTAAGAATATATGGGGTGGGAGGCAAGTTGTTAGAAGCAGTGAAAAGTTTTTATCGAGGATGTAAGGCATGTGTACGTGTAGGAAGAGAGGAAAGTGATTGGTTCTCAGTGAATGTAGGTTTGCGACAGGGGTGTGTGATGTCTCCATGGTTGTTTAATTTGTTTATGGATGGGGTTGTAAAGGAGGTAAATGCAAGAGTCCTGGAAAGAGGGGCAAGTATGAAGTCTGTTGGGGATGAGAGAGCTTGGGAAGTGAGTCAATTGTTGTTCGCTGATGATACAGCGCTGGTGGCTGATTCATGTGAGAAACTGCAGAAGCTGGTGACTGAGTTTGGTAAAGTGTGTGGAAGAAGAAAGTTGAGAGTAAATGTGAATAAGAGCAAGGTTATTAGGTACAGTAGGGGTGAGGGTCAAGTCAATTGGGAGGTGAGTTTGAATGGAGAAAAACTGGAGGAAGTGAAGTGTTTTAGATATCTGGGAGTGGATCTGTCAGCGGATGGAACCATGGAAGCGGAAGTGGATCATAGGGTGGGGGAGGGGGCGAAAATTTTGGGAGCCTTGAAAAATGTGTGGAAGTCGAGAACATTATCTCGGAAAGCAAAAATGGGTATGTTTGAGGGAATAGTGGTTCCAACAATGCTGTATGGTTGCGAGGCGTGGGCTATGGATAGAGATGTGCGCAGGAGGATGGATGTGCTGGAAATGAGATGTTTGAGGACAATGTGTGGTGTGAGGTGGTTTGATCGAGTAAGTAACGTAAGGGTAAGAGAGATGTGTGGAAATAAAAAGAGCGTGGTCGAGAGAGCAGAAGAGGGTGTTTTGAAATGGTTTGGGCACATGGAGAGAATGAGTGAGGAGAGATTGACCAAGAGGATATATGTGTCGGAGGTGGAGGGAACGAGGAGAAGAGGGAGACCAAATTGGAGGTGGAAAGATGGAGTGAAAAAGATTTTGTGTGATCGGGGCCTGAACATGCAGGAGGGTGAAAGGAGGGCAAGAAATAGAGTGAATTGGAGTCATGTGGTATACAGGGGTTGACGTGCTGTCAGTGGATTGAAGCAAGGCATGTGAAGCGTCTGGGGTAAACCATGGAAAGCTGTGTAGGTATGTATATTTGCGTGTGTGGACGTGTGTATGTACATGTGTATGGGGGGGGGGGGGGGTTGGGCCATTTCTTTCGTCTGTTTCCTTGCGCTACCTCGCAAACGCGGGAGACAGCGACAAAGTATAAAAAAAAAAAAAAAAAAAAAATATATATATATATATATATATATATATATATATATATCCCTGGGGATAGGGGAGAAAGAATACTTCCCACATATTCCCTGCGTGTCATAGAAGGTGACTAAAAGGGAAGGGAGCGGGGGGCTGGAAATCCTCCCCTCTCATCTTTTTTTTTTTCCCTCCAAAAGAAAGAACAGAGAGGATATTCCCTCAAAGGCCCAGTTCTCTGTTCTTAACGCTACGTCACAAATGCGGGAAATGCCGAATAGTATGAGGAAAAAAAAAATATATATATATATATATATATATAATTTTCCAAAAGAAGGAACAGAGGGGGGCCAGGTGAGGATATTCCACAAAAGCCCAGTCCTCTTTTCTTAACGCTACCTCGCTAATGCGGGAAATGGCGGATAGTTTAAAAGAAAAGAAAAAATATATATATATATTCCTGTGTGTATATGTAAATATATTTCTATCCGAGGTGATATGTCTTTCTTTGTCTGTTTCCAGGTATTACCTCCTTAATGTGGGAGATGGTGATTAAGCTTGAAAAAAGAAAAAAAAGAATGCATTCCTACCACCTTGCGACCATACATCTTATAAACGGTTTTCACCACTTCTTTTTCTTCACTAAAGTACTTGCCATGACTCTTTCATTTTATATACCACCCTGAACCAAAAACCCTACATCTGTCACACTACTATCAAACGCATTCAACGACCCATCAACATCCTCTATCTCCACTTCAACTCCTCTCTGCCTGTTACCGCAACCACATTTGCCCTCTTCACTGGTGTTCCCATTCATTGTCTTGTTTCTCTCACACTATTAACCTCCTTCAAACACATTTTATTATTCTTAATATGTACTGATACTCACTCACCCCACCAATCACTTGCCCTCTTTTTCAGCTCTTGCACTTTCCTCTCAAACTCCTGCAACTTTCCCTTGTATATCTCTCTCTCACTTACCCTCTTCCTCTGTAAGTAATGCCCACATACCTCTCCTCTCTCTTTCGCTAGAGTCTTACCTTCAACATCCCACCATTCACTACCCTTCCTCACCTGCCCTCTTTTCACATGCCACACACTTCTCTTGCACAAGCCAGCACTGCTTCCCTAAATAACTCTCATTCCTTACCCATTCCCTTAGCTTCATGTCCTCCTGCCTCTTGCCATTCTAAACTCAATCTCGCCTAGTATTTCTCAACATAAACCTCTTTCCAAGCTCTCTTATTTTCATCATCCTCTTCTTATTCATTCTGTTTTCTCTCTTCTAAAAGCCTCTACAAATCTTCACCCTCATCTCCAACAGGTAGTGATCAGACAGCTCACCAGCTGCCTCTATAAGTACATTCACAGTTAAGAGGCTCTTTTTCATGCTTCTTTATCACTCCTCATCTTGGTTAAAACCAAACACATTTAGACACCCCAGTCTGACCTCTTCAAGAAGGATAAGGCCCCCTTGCTTGGCTCCTTCTGTTCCTACTTTTTGAAATTGAAATACATATGGAAAGTATTCTTTCTCCCCCCATGGCAAGGAAAGCATGTGCATCTAAAATGTAAAAGAGTAATTTTTTTCTTTTCTTTCATTATGGTCCAGCATTTACCAAGATTGCAAGGTAGCATAAAGGAACAGATGAAGAAAGGCTTCATTTGCTCACATCCATTCTATAGCTGTCATGGGCAATGCACCAAAACCACAGCCCCCTGTTCACAACCAAGCCTTACAAAACCTTTCCATGGTTTCCCTTGGCTGCTTCACAATGCCTGGTTCAGTCCAGTGACAGCATGTTACCCCCTTTATACCACACTATCCCATGCAAGCCTTTCACCCTCCTGCATGTTCAGGCCCTGGTCACTCAAAGTCTTTATCACTCTAACCTTTCACCTTCAACTTGGTTTCCCCTTTCTCTTTGTCCCTTCCACTTCTGATGCATATATATATATCCACTGTCAACCTCTCCTCATTCATTCTCTCCATACATTCAAACCATTTCAGCACACCCTCCTCAGCTCTCTCAACCACAGTCTTCTTATTACCACATCTCTCTCTTACCCTTTTATCACTTGCTCAATAAAACCACCTCACACCACATCGTTCCTTCAGATATTTTGTTTCCAATACATCCACCTTCCTCAGCACATCCTTATCTATAGCCCATGTCATGTATCCACACAATACCTTCAAATATACCCATTTTCACTCTTCCAGATAACGACCTCTCTTTCCATATATTCCTCAATACTCCCAGGACCTTCATCCTGGCACCCATCCTATGATGCTTCTGCAGTTTCTCTTCAATCTGCCAGAGGCACTGAGTTAACAAATAAAAACTAACCACTTTGAAACACCCCCTCATCCTATAAAAACTGAATACTAACCCTTCTCTCTAAGGTCGTCGCAAATGACTCCCTAAACACTCAATCCATAATCAAATTTAATAGCTATGGTGATAACATACACCCCTGCTGCAGACCAACCTTCATATGGAACCACTCACTCTCCTCTCAATCTCTCTTGACAAAACTTCTTACTGCTTCCTGTATCCTTTCAACAGCACCATATATTCGTAAGACCTTTCACAAAGTATCTCTATCAACCCTATCATGTGCTTTCTTTTGATCCATAAATACTACATACAGATCCTTCTTTTACACCAGATATTTCTCATGCACATTCTTCAAAGCAAACAGTCAAGCCACACATCCTCTACCACTACTGTAACCACTATACATGCCCTTCACCCTCTCAATAACTACCCTCACATACAACTTACCAGGTACACCCAGTAAACCTATTCCTCTGCAGTTCAAACATTCACCACTGTCCCACGGCATGCATTTTGTCAATCCTCAGGTACCTCACCATGATCCATACATACACTGGAAATCCTAACTAACCAATCAACAACACAGTTACCCCTTTCCTGAGAAATTCAGCTGCAATATGATCCACTTCAGCTGCCTTGCCATACTTCATCTTACAAAAAGCTTTTACCACCTCTTCTCTCTTGACGAAACCACCTTCCATGGCTCTTTCACTTCACATACCTCCTTGACCCAAAATCCTAACCTGTCCCACACCATGAAACAAATTAAACAATCTCTCAAAATACTCATTCCATCCCTTAACCTCATCTCTACCTGTAACCCAATTTCCCCTTTCACTAATGTTTCCATTTTTTTCTTGTTTGCTCATAGTATTAACTTCCTTTCACTCCACAAGCTGTTTACCACTCATCTTCACCTCACTGACTATCCCATGTCTCCCTGTTATACCCTGAACTGCCATATTACTCATTCTCACATTTGAATCACACAAATTAATACCCAATCTCTATTTTCAAAACTCCTAACACACTCACTCAGCAGCTCCCAAAACACCTGCCTCTCAAGCTCCAACTTCTCATGAGCAAAAGCACTAATAATCACCTATCTCTCGCAACCCACTTTCATTTTTAACCACAAAAGTCTGGAATTCACTTCTCCACACTCTTTCACACATTTCCACAACTCCTACCTGATCAGTAGTGCTACTCCTTCCTTTGCTCTTGCCCCCCCCCCCCCCCCCACCCCCACCCTGACAAGGAACCCTGACTTCACACTAAGACATTCCCAAACTATTCTACACCTTTACTTGAGCTTTGTTTCATTCAGCAAATCACTCAGGTTCCTTTCCTCAAACATGCTACATATAACTTTTTTTTCTCCTCTTGGTTAAATCCACACACATTTAGATGACCCTGCATAAACCCTCAAGGAGGTTGAACACTCCTGGTTTAGCTCCTGTCCTGTCTTTGAGAAGTTAAAATGCAAGGGGGTGTTGTTTCAAGCCCCCAGCCTAGCCCCCTTAGTTGCCTTCTACAATACACAAGCAATACAAAGGTGGAATTCTTTCTCCCCTATCCCTACATTTGGGTATTCTTTCTTCCCAATCCCCATCTATAAAATAAAATCCATGCATTTAGAAAAATTTCATGAGCCACTCACCATGGAACTGTGGTCTAACCTCCCATGATACTGATGCAAATCCTCCAAACTTGTTCCCAGATTGGTCTTCTACCACTAAAAGTGTTGGTCCCCTTCCTACAATCTGAAATAAAACATTCAACTAATCAATGAACCAAGAAGCAATTCATATCCTGAGCCCTAGTTGTGTTTCAAAGCATTATTCATGGGCTAATATCTTATGAAAATCAGCATTTTCCCATGCAAGATATTTTGTCCATGGTTAGTACTTTACGAAAGGTTGAATCACAAAAGAAAAGTACTTTACAGTCTGTGAAAATTTAAACTCAAACAAACAGCCTTATCATCACCAAAATTATCCCCTTTTTTAATCTCTTACTTGCCTTATTTACTGCTATATATATATTTTTTTCATTTTTAAATCTCTTTTACTTGTCTTATTAATGCTATATTTACTTTTCTTATCCCTGGGGAGAGGGCAGAAAGAATACTTCCCACGCACTCCTCACGTGCTGTAGAAGGCGACTAAAGGGGACGGGAGCGGGGGGCTAGAAAGCCTCCCCTCCTTGTATTTCTAACTTTCTAAACGGGGAAACTGAAGAAGGAGTCACGTGGGGAGTGCTCATCCTACTCGAAGGCTCAGATTGGGGTGTCTAACTGTGTGTGGATGTAACCAAGATGAGAAAAAAGGTAGATAGGTAGTATGTTTGAGGAAAGGAACCTGGACGTTTTGGCTCTAAGTGAGACGAAGCTCAAGGGTAAAGGGAAAGAGTGGTTTGGGAATGTCTTGGGAGTAAAGTTAAGGGTTAGTGAGAGAACAAGAGCAAAGGAAGGAGTAGCACTACTCCTGAAACAGGAGTGGTTGGAGTATGTGATAGTGTAAGAAAGTAAACTCTAGATTGATATGGGTAAAAATAAAAGTGCACGGAGAGAGATGGGTGATTATTGGTGCATATGCACCCAGGCATGAGAAGAAAGATCATGAGGCAAGTCTTCTGGAAGCAGCTGAGTGAGGGTGTTAGTAGTTTTGGTGCACGAGACCGGGTTATAGTGATGGGTGATTTGAATGCAAAGGTGAGTAATGTGGCAGTTGAGGGAATAATTGGTGTACGTGGGGTGTTCAGTGTTGTAAAGGGAAATGGTGAAGAGCTTGTAGATTTTTGTGCTGAAAAAGGACTGGTGATTGGGAATACCTGGTCTAAAATGAGATATACATAAGTATACGTATGTAAGTAGGAGAGATGGCTAGAGAGCATTATTGGATTACGTGTTAATTGATAGGCACATGAAAGAGAGACTTTTGGATGTTAATGTGCTGAGAGGTGCAACTGGAGGGATGTCTGATCATTACCTTGTGGAGGCGAGGGTGAAGATTTGTAGAGGTTTTCAGAAAAGAAGAGAGAATGTTAGGGTGAAGAGAGTGGTGAGAGTAAGTGAGCTTGGGAAGGAGACTTGTGTGAGGAAGTACCAGGAGAGACTGAGTACAGAATGGAAAAAGGTGAGAACAAAGGAGGTAAGGGCCCCGAGTGGGGGAGGAATGGGATGTACTTAGGGAA
The DNA here is from genome assembly GCF_036320965.1 of Panulirus ornatus. Lineage (NCBI taxonomy): Eukaryota > Metazoa > Arthropoda > Malacostraca > Decapoda > Palinuridae > Panulirus > Panulirus ornatus. Next base: position 32,757,538 of record NC_092237.1, read on the forward strand.
GCAGTGATGGCTTGCGCAAAAGATGCTTGTGGCATGAGAAGCGTGGGAGGTGGGATGAAGAAGTAAGATTGTTAGTAAAAGAGAAGAGAGAGGCATTTGGATGATTTTTGCAGGGAAATAATGCATATGAGTGGGAGATGTATAAAAGAAAGATGCAGGAGGTCAAGAGAAAGGTGCAAAAGGTGTAAAAGAGGGCAAATGAGAGCTGGGGTGAGAGAGTATCATTAAATTTTAGGGAGAATAAAAAGGTGTTTTGGAAGGAGGTAAATAAAGTGCACAAGACAAGGGAACAAATGGGAACATCAGTGAAGGGGGCTAATGGGGAGGTGATAACAAGTAGTGCTGATGTGAGAAGGAGATGGAGTGTGTATTTTGAAGGTTTGTTGAATGTGTTTGATAACAGAGTGGCAGATATAGGGTGCTTTGGTCGAGGTGGTGTGCAAAGTGAGAGGGTTAGGGACAATGATTTGGTAAACAGAGAAGAGGTAGTAAAAGCTTTGCAGAAGATGAAAGCTGGCAACGCAGCGGGTTTGGATGGTATTGCACTGGAATTTATTAAAAAAGGCGGTGACTGTATTGTTGACTGGTTGGTAAGGTTATTTAATGTATGTATGACTCATGGTGAGGTGCCTGAGGACTGGTGGAATGCTTGCATTGTGCCATTGTACAAAGGCAAAGGGGATAAGAGTGAGTGCTCAAATTACAGAGGTATAAATTTGTTGAGTATTCCTGGGAAATTATATGGGAGGGTACTGATTGAGAGGGTGAAGGCATGTACAGAGCATCAGACTGGGGAAGAGCAGTGTGGTTTCAGAAGTGGTAAAGGATGTGTGGGTCGGGTGTTTGCTTTGAAAAATGTATGTGAGAAATACTTAGAAAAGCAAGCGGATTTGTATGTAGCATTAACGGATCTGGAGAAGGCATATGATAGAGTTGATAGAGGTGCTCTGTGGAAGGTATTAAGAATATATGGTGTGGGAGGTAAGTTGTTAAAAGCAGTGAAAAGTTTTTATCGAGGATGTAAGGCATGTGTACGTGTAGGAAGAGAGGAAAGTGATTGGTTCTCAGTGAATGTTGGTTTGCGGAAGGGGTGCATGATGTCTCCATGGTTGTTTAATTTGTTTATGGATGGGGTTGTTAGGGAGGTGAATGCAAGAGTTTTGGAAAGAGGAGCAAGTATGCAGTCTATTGTGGATGAGAGAGCTTCGGAAGAGTCAGTTGCTGTTCGCTGATGATACAGTGTTGGTGGCTGATTCGGGTAAGAAACTGCAGAAGCTGGTGACTGAGTTTGGTAAAGTGTGTGAAAGAAGAAAGCTGAGAGTAAATGTGAATAAGAGCAAGGTTATTAGGTACAGTAGGGTTGAGGGACAAGTCAACTGGGAGGTAAGTTTGAATGGAGAAAAACTGGAGGAAGTGAAGTGTTTAGGATGTCTGGGAGTGGATTTGGCAGCGGATGGAACCATGGAAGCGGAAGTGAATCATAGGGTGGGGGAGGGGGCGAAAGTTCTCGGAGCATTGAAAAATGTGTGGAAGTCCAGAACGTTATCTTGGAAAGCAAAAATGGGTATGTTTGAAGGAATAGTGGTTCCAACAATGTTATATGGTTGCCAGGCGTGGGCTATAGATAGAGTTGTGCGGAGGAGAGTGGATGTGTTGGAAATGAGATGTTTGAGGACTATATGTGGTGTGAGGTGGTTTGATCGAGTAAGTAATAACAGCTCTGGTAAGAGAGATGTGTGGTAATAAAAAGAGCGTGGTTGAGAGAGCAGAAGAGGGTGTTTTGAAATGATTTGGTAACATGGAGAGAATGAGTGAGGAAAGATTGACAAAAAGGATATATGTGTCAGAGGTGGAGGGAACGAGGAGAAGTGGAAGACCAAATTGGAGGTGGAAAGATGGAGTGAAAAAGATTTTGAGTGATCAGGGCCTGAACATGCAGGAGGGTGAAAGGCATGCAAGGAGTAGAGTGAATTGGAACGATGTGGTATACCGGGGTCAATGGATTGAACCAGGGCATGTGAAGCGTCTGGGGTAAACCATGGAAAGTTTTGTGGGGCCTGGATGTGGAGAGGGAGCTGTGGTTTCGGTGCATTATACATGACAACTAGAGACTGAGTGTGAACGAATGTGGCCTTTGCTGTCTTTTCCTAGCTCTACCTTGCGCACATGTGGGGGAGGGGATTTTTCATTTCATTTGTGGTGGGGTGGCAATGGGAATGAATAAGGAAAGACAGTATGAATTATGTACATGTGTATATATGTATATGTCTGTGTGTGTATATATATGTATACACTTAGATGTATAGGTATGTATATGTGCGTGTGTGGACGTGTATGTATATACATGTGTATGTGGGTGGGTTGGGCCATTCTTTTGTCTGTTTCCTTGTGCTACCTTGCTACCTTCCATGACTACATGGATCTGCTAAGACAGCCCTATGTTGATTTTACAATAAAAAACTAATTAACAGTTTAAAAGATTAGATATCAAAATTAACATCCATTACTGTGACTTCTACCAAGAACAGGGTATATGAAAAGGTTAGGTAAACCATGGGAAAATCTGTAGAGCCTGACTGTGGATGGAGGCTCAGGTTTTGATGCACTGTACATGACAGCTAGAGATTGCATTGAGCAAATAAGTCTGTTCTATGTCTTTTCCTGAAGCTACCTTGCTATTAGGAAATAGAGATAGAGAACAAGTAGAAAAAAAGGAGCCAAAAAATTTCTAGGAAAACAGAAGTTTAAAAGAAATCTTTAGGCTCAAAAAGTAATAACTATGCTTGTGGATATGGATAAGGAAGTGTATGGCACTGAAGGAGGATGAGGAATGCCAGGTGCAAATACAAATGGTGTGTATCAGATAGACTTCTGTGCTGAATGCAGTGCTATGTGCTATATGCAATATCTACTGTGTTCATAAGCTAATTTATAAAAATGCACAGAGATGGGAGAGGGAATGAGCTCATGGCTCTAACACACTAAGAGTGGGAAGAACCAGGAATGTAATGATGCATGTAAAGATGGTGTTCAAAAAATATGGCTCATTATGTGATCATAACTAAGGTAACGATTAAGGCATGGTAGGCACACAAGGGTAGAAGCATTGTGGTTTCAGAAGTGGTAGAGGATATGTGGATCAGGTGTTTGCTTTGAAGAATGTGAGTGAGAAACACTTAGAAAAACAGATGGACTTGCATGTAGTATTTATGGATCTGGATATGGCATATGATAGGGTTGACAGAGATACTTTGTGGAAGGTGTAAGAGTATATGGTGTGGGAGGTAAGTTGCTAGAAGCAGTGAAAAGTTTTTACCAAGCATGTAAGGCATGTCTATAAGTAGGATGAGAGGAGAGTGGCTGGTTCCCAGTGAAGGTTGGTCTGCAGCAGGGGTGTGTGATGTCTCCATGGTTTGTTTAATTTGTTTATAGATGGAGTGGGTAGGAAGGTGAATGCAAGAGTTTTAGAGAGGGGAAAAGTATGCAGTCTCTTGTGGATAAGAGGGCCTGGAAAGTCAATTGTTGTTCACTGATACACAGCACTGGTGGCTGATTTAAGTGAGAAAATGCAGAAGTTGGTAACTGAGTTAGGAAAAGCATGTGAAAGGAGAAAGTTGAGAGTAAATGTGAATAAGGTTATTAGGTTCAGCAGGGTTGAGGGACAAGTTAGCTGGGATATAAGTTTGAATGGAGAAAAATTGGAGGAAGTGAAGTGTTTTAGATATCTGGGAGTAGACTTAGCAGCGAATGGAACCATGGAAGTGGAAGTGAGTCACAGGGTGGGGAAGGGGGCACAGTTTCTGGAAGCAATAAAGAATGTGTGGAAGGAGATAACATTATCTTGGAGAGCAAAAATGTGTATGTTTGAAGGAATAGTAGTTCAAATGATATCAAATGGCTGCAAGGCATGGGCTATAGATAGGGCCATATGGCAGAAGGTGGATGTATCAAAAGTGAAATGTTTCAGGACAATATCTGGTGTGAGGTGATTCGATGGCATAAGTAATGAAAGAGTAAGAGAGATGTGTGGGAATAAAAAGAGTGTGGTTGAAAGACCAGAAAGGGTATATTGAAATGGTCTGGACATATGGAGAGAATGAGTGAGGAAAAGTTGACAAAGAGAGATATATGTGTCAGAGGTGGAGGGAACAAGGAGAAGTGGGAGACCAAATTGAAGGTGAAAGGATGAAGTGAAAAAGATTTTGAGCAATCATGGCCTGAACATACAGGAGGGTGAAAGGCATGCATGGAAAAGAGTGAACTGGAATGATGTGGTATACTAAGGTCAATGTGCTGTCAATGGATTGAACCAGGGCATGTGAAATGTCTGGGGTAAACCTTGGAAAGGTCTGTGGGGCCTGGATGTGGATAGGGAGCTGTGGTTTTGGTGCATTTCACATGACAGCTGGAGACTGAGTGTGAACAAATGTGGCCTTTTCTGTCTGTTTTCCTGGTGTTTCCTTGCTGAAGCAGGCGGTAGCAATGCTGTTTCCTGTAGGGCAGGGTAGTGTTAGGAATGGATGAAGACAAGCATGAATATGTACATGTGTATATACGTATATGTCTATGTATGTGCATGTATATGGAAGTTAAAAAATGATGTGTAGATAAGGACTGCAGTGGAAAGACTGAATAAATAAGAAATGAGGTTAGAGCAAGGAAATCATGGTCAAGAGTGAAGTTAAAAATGAGGCTAATGTAGAAGGTAAATATTGTTTCCTAAGGAAAAATGTAATGAAGGCACTGGAGAATGGTGGATGTATGTGGTATGTTGAAGAAGAAAAGGGGGCAGCAAAATTCAAGAGGTATATATAAGTTTTTGTGAAAAAAATTTACTGTTAAGTACAGGATAATATACTAGTAAGAGGAATGTAATAAGTAAATGAAGGGGATAGTAAAGGGAAAAGAAGAAATGACACTTTAAAGGAAAGCTTTGTACAAAGTTTGAGAATACTAAGAAACTCAGTTGGAAATGAATATAAAAAGAAAGAAAGGGAAAAGGTGGTACAATACATGGGAGAACATGAAAGTACATGGGAAAGACAAATAAGAGAAGGCCTTTTAGTTTATCTGCTTATAACTTCAGTAAAATGGCAGTCTCCAACCCTTCACTACCCATGGTAACAGCAGCTAGTATGAAAAAGAATGGAAGAAAAATCACACATTTGTATATTTATTTATATATATCTATTTTGCTTTATCGCTGTCTCCCGCGTTTGCGAGGTAGCGCAAGGAAACAGACGAAAGAAATGGCCCAACCCACCCCCATACATATGTATATACATACACGTCCACACACGCAAATATACATACCCATACATCTCAATGTACACATATATATACACACACAGACACATACATATATACACATGCACACAATTCACACTGTCTGCCTTTATTCATTCCCATCGCCACCTCGCCACACATGGAATAACATCCCCTCCCCCCTCATGTGTGCGAGGTAGCGCTAATAAAAGACAACAAAGGCCCCATTCGTTCACACTCAGTCTCTAGCCGTCATGCAATAATGCCCGAAACCACAGCTCCCTTTCCACATCCTTTCCACGTTAAAGCACACATTTGTGAAATACAATAAACCTGCATGGAAATCAGCAGGATAAATTGGATGTGAAAAAACAATAATAAAAACTTCTACCCTGCCCCATCCTCTGCTTCACTAAGGTATGTTAATTGGTTTCACTCAGTTTTCGTAGTATATTTCTAGGGGTAGGAATGTGATAAAGGAATTAACATGTATGTATGTTTTTCCTTTTATTTGCTCAGCAGATAACCAAAGAAAACTTTCCCTCCAGTGTCTGTGGTTGTCTATAGTCTTTATAATGAGATTGTTTTATGGTAACCTTGTTCTAATGTTTGGGTTAATTTTCATTTCTTTTTATTTTCCTTTGTCGCTGTCTCCCACGTTTGCGAGGTAGCGCAAGGAAACAGACGAAAGAAATGGCCCAACCTACCCCCATACACATGTATATACATACACGTCCACACACGCAAATATACATACCTATACATCTCAATGGACACATATATATACACACAGACACATACATATATTCCCACGCACACAATTCACACTGTCTGCCTTTATTCATTCCCATCGCCACCTCGCAACACATGGAATACCATCCCCCTCCCCCCTCATGTGTGCGAGGTAGCGCTAGGAAAAGAACAAAGACCCCATTCGTTCACACTCAGTCTCTAGCTGTCATGCAATAATGCCCGAAACCACAGCTCCCTTTCCACATCCAGGCCCCACACAACTTTCCATGGTTTACCCCAGATGCTTCACATGCCCTCATTCAATCCACTGACAGCACGTCAACCCAGGTATACCACATCGATCCAATTCACTCCATTTCTTGCCCGCCTTTCACCCTCCTGCATGTTCAGGCCCCGATCACTCAAAATCTTTTTCACTCCATCTTTCCACCTCCAATTTGGTCTCCCACTTCTCCTCGTTCCCTCCACCTCCGACACATATATCCTCTTGGTCAATCTTTCCTCACTCATTCTCTCCATGTGCCCAAACCATTTCAAAACACCCTCTTCTGCTCTCTCAACCATGCTCTTGTTATTTCCACACATCTCTCTTACCCTTACATTACTTACTCGATCAAACCACCTCACACCACACATTGTCCTCAAACATCTCATTTCCAGCACATCCACCCTCCTGCACACAACTCTATCCATAGCCCATTCCTCGCAACCATACAACATTGTTGGAACCACTATTCCTTCAAACATACCCATTTTTGCTTTCAGAGATAATGTTCTCGACTTCCACACATTCTTCAAGGCTCCCAGGATTTTCGCCCCCTCCCCCACCCTATGATTCACTTCCGCTTCCATGGTTCCATCCGCTGCCAGATCCACTCCCAGATATCTAAAACACTTTACTTCCTCCAGTTTTTCTCCATTCAAACTTACCTCCCAATTGACTTGACCCTCAACCCTACTGTACCTAATAACCTTGCTCTTATTCACATTTACTCTTAACTTTCTTCTTTCACACACTTTACCAAACTCAGTCACCAGCTTCTGCAGTTTCTCACATGAATCAGCCACCAGCGCTGTATCATCAGCGAACAGCAACTGACTCACTTCCCAAGCTCTCTCATCCACAACAGACTTCATACTTGCCCCTCTTTCCAAAACACTTGCATTCACCTCCCTAACAACCCCATCCATAAACAAATTAAACAACCATGGAGACATCACACACCCCTGCTGCAAACCTACATTCACTGAGAACCAATCGCTTTCCTCTCTTCCTACACGTACACATGCCTTACATCCTCGGTAAAAACTTTTCACTGCTTCTAACAACTTGCCTCCCACACCATATATTCTTAATACCTTCCACAGAGCATCTCTATCAACTCTATCATATGCCTTCTCCAGATCCATAAATGCTACATACAAATCCATTTGCTTTTCTAAGTATTTCTCACATACATTCTTCAAAGCAAACACCTGATCCACACATCCTCTACCACTTCTGAAACCACACTGCTCTTCCCCAGTCTGATGCTCTGTACATGCCTTCACCCTCTCAATCAATACCCTCCCATATAATTTACCAGGAATACTCAACAAACATACCTCTGTAATTTGAGCACTCACTCTTATTCCCTTTGCCTTTGTGCAATGGCACTATGCACGCATTCCGCCAATCCTCAGGCACCTCATCATGAGTCATACATACATTAAATAACCTTACCAACCAGTCAACAATACAGTCACCCCCTTTTTTAATAGATTCCACTGCAACACCATCCAAACCTGCTGCCTTGCCGGCTTTCATCTTCTGCAAAGCTTTTACTACCTCTTCTCTGTTTACCAAATCATTTTCCCTAACCCTCTCACTTTGCACACCACCTCGACCAAAACACCCTATATCTGCCACTCTATCATCAAACACATTCAACAAACCTTGAAAATACTCACTCCATCTCCTCACATCACCACTACTTGTTATCACCTCTCCATTAGCCCCCTTCACTGAAGTTCCCATTTGTTCCCTTGCCTTACGCACTTTATTTACCTCCTTCTAAAACATCTTTTTATTCTCCCTAAAATTTAATGATACTCTCTCACCTCAATTCTCATTTGCCCTCTTTTTCACCTCTTGCACCTTTCTCTTGACCTCCTGTCTCTTTCTTTTATACATCTCCCACTCAATTGCATTTTTTCCCTGCAAAAATCGTCCATATGCCTCTCTCTTCTCTTTCACTAATAATCTTACTTCTTCATCCCACCACTCACTACCCTTTCTAATCAACCCACCTCCCACGCTTCTCATGCCACAAGCATTTGAAAAAAAATTCCTTAGTCAGTATTTCATCTTTAAGCAGTAAGTTTTATTCTATCTGTCCTGGTATAACTTGTTCTAATGTTAAATAAATATTTTCCCATAAAAAATTCTTAGTATTACATCTTTAAACACTAGTTTGTTCTGTTTATCCTTGTATAACTTGTTCTAATGTTCATGAAATTATTTGAAAAACTTTTCCCTAATCATTATTACATTTTTAAGCAGTATGTTTTATTCTATTTGTCTTAGTGACTCTATGGTCTTGTATTTCAAAATTCCTTGTGATTCATATAGTAAAGTTTATTCAAAATTATGAAAACTTGTATAATGTCACCATGAAGTTTATGTTTCTTAGCTCTTTCACTGCAGCTGACTCATAGTCAAACCAGCATCACTTTTCTGCTCAGTGCAATTGGTGTGAATGCAGTTGAATTTTTGAATTTGCCACCTCTGACTCAAGGCAAAATGTACAACTATTAATGCTGAGACATCTTATGCATTGTTAAATGTTTTCTACACAATGGTCAGTCCATGTGGTGATGTTAAGGAGGCCTGTACAAAATTTGAACCTGAATATTTGGTATTAGAGATGAAAACCCCTAGTAATCATATTTCTGTTTGTGACCAAAACACTTCCAAAAATACCTTATGTCTAACTCCATATGCCTGACAATGCTCCTGGAGTCCCTTGTATGCCTGATAATGCTCCTGGAGTCTCTTGTATGCCTGACAATGCTCCTGGAGTCCCTTGTATGCCTGTCAGTGCTCCTAGAAAACCTCATATACCTGGCTGTGAAGCAACATAAAATAAAGGGTGTGTAACAGACATAAACAATGTTTCACCTGATTGAGATATATGTCATTTTATTTAGAAAGTTAGGCATCACTGAACTCAGCCTGCTTGTGGTTATGCTTTGAGTGAAAGGCTACCTCTGGTGATTTAGTGTCAGCAGAGTACAATCTCATCAAAGAATGTCTCACTACAAAGGAGTCCATGCCTTCCCTTCTACTGATTGTAATGAAACCTTGAAGCAGTAACAAAAAAGGGTACAATTAGATTGTACCTTAATCATACAAGGTAACTTTTCACACATCGTAACCAAAGGTAGGTGGAGTTTGGCAATATTCTTTTTAACCATAATAACAAACATATGGAGATATTCTCTTCAAAAATATCTTAGAATATCCAGCACACAGAGTGCATCTTGGATACTGAGACTCCTACAGCAAAAGGTTGTGAGGAAAGAAATTTACAGAAGTCCCTTACCAATCATAACATAACGTTTCTGGAGGATCCATGGTTGGAAAAGCCAGAGTTGGCAAGGTTCAGGAAATTAGGGGTTACAGAGAGAGCCTCCTGAGACACACTGATGTCCTCTACAGACAACTATGAGACTGAAAATAAGCATGTTATATAAAAAAAATGCTTGATCTATGAAAGTGAAAAACAATGTACTGAAGTTTAAAATAATATGATGGGAACATCATCCATAATGCTGCACTTCCATGCTCCAACAAAGCAGTCATCCAGCTATGCTGCCTCAGTGCTTGCCCTAGCAACAGTGCCAGGTTATGATGATCCTTTGGCTTCTCCCTAGCAATGGTGGTCTGTCGAGCTGGGTAACAAGCATCAAGTGGCCATGTGACACTTGATGAAATGCAAAAAATTCTGGCTGTCCCTTGGAATACCATGGACCATCAAAACTTGATGCTGTGGTTAGTGAAACTGTATACATTACTCAAAGCCATGGTAGCTATGGCAAGGGACCTCTGTAATCTTTTCAGAGCACTAATCAGTTTTATTGCCTGTCTTTGTACACGTTCCAATCTTTTCTCATTCATTTTGCGGTCTGATGATCAAGACTGGACTGAATATTCAAACTGTGGTCTTATCAGAGTGCTAGAAATAGAATTATTTCCAATGTTTTGCAGTTGATGTGCTTAAAATTGAAACTTGCTTTAACATTTCCTGCTATACACTTTTTGGCATACTTCAGACAATCATTGAGAACAATTCCATGATCCCTCTCTTCATTTACTTTAAATAGCAGATTTCTGAATATTCAATGGTCATGTGTAACATTCATATCTCCAAAGTGCATAACTTTACATTTGTCTTTGTAAAATCAGTGCCATTTGTCCGACCACTCTGCTAGTCTGCCAAGATCTCTTTGAATTATTTTATAGTCCTGCTCACTGTAGCTCTAACTCCTAGTTTTGCACTATCAGCACATTTGGAAATCTTATTCACAACATACAGTTCTAAATCATTAATGTGAAAAGAATGGGATCAAGGATTGATCACTGTGGGGTACTGCCATCACACTCAGCCAGTCGGAGGATGCACTATACAGAACTAAACGTTTTCTATTGGCCAACCAGTTACTCATCCATATGCAGAGTTTGTCTCCTACTCCATATAATCTTAATCTACATGGCACTCTAAAATTCCTTTCAGCATAACGGTCTAAATTTTCTGTTCTGTATTATATCCAATCAGAGAGTTATAAAGAAATCAATATGGACAATCCCTATATCACAGAAAAAGTCATGTCACATGTAAAACTCTTTGAGAAAAAGAGAGCAACTTAAACAAAGAATAATACTGTATGTATGAGAAAGCCAGGCATATGGAGAGGAAGAGAGAGGATAGGTTGACAAAGAGGGTATGTGTCAAAAGTGGAGGGCACAAAGAGAAAAGGGAGACTGGTTTGGAGAGGGAAAATTGGAATGTAAAAGGTTTTGAGTGATTTGGGCCTGAACATGCACGGTGTGTACAAGATAGTTATCTGGATTAAGGTGATATACAGGAGGCAACATGCTATAACTAGATTGAAGCCTGTTTATGGACTAGGGCTGAGTCTTCTTTGCACTATAAATGACAGATAGAGAGTGGATATTGGCAATGAGAAAATAGCAGTCAAGCATGAGACAAACAAAGAATAAGAAAAGTTTGTTTACTGCATGAGAAGGGAGTGTTTTACTTTCATGAAGACACACATCTTGAACTTTTTCTCTACTTTTTAAACTTGCATGCTATCCATAGTCACAATTTCATTGCTTAGTTTATTTCTTTCATCCACTACTCTTGAACTATCAAAGTACTCCTTTACACCTTTTCTAAAAAGTTTCCTCTTTAGTTCCCTTACAAGTTTCTTCCTTAATTTCCTTTTCTAACAAGTGTCTTGCTTAATTTCAAAGCCTCTGATTGATCTATTGTTGCATCTTTGTAAAAGTGCTCACTGCTGCCATCATTAAAATGGTTTAAAAGCTGAAACATTGTGATCGAGTAACACCTTATTCTTTTTTTCTATTGTCAGCAAATTTAGGGCCACTAACCATTTCCCTTTAACATGGCTCTCTTAATTCTGATATCGTCTTTGTTCCCATTCCTCAAGACCTTTTTTTACCAGTCCCTTGTAACTGACTGCAAGTCTGCATGGGAAGAGAATTGTACATTTGTGGCATCCCATCTGTTCCATTCATCCACTACTTTTATTCTATAAAAGAATTTCTTTACATCCTTATCTACAAGTTTCTTAATTTCATGTTATGTCCTCTGGTTGCTCTATCCCTACATCTCTCAAAGTACTGCCTACTTCTTCTATCTCTTTTAAAACTTACAGGCTGTAATCAGGTCATCACAGTCTTCTCTCTTCCAAGATGCATAAACGTAAAGCCACAGCCTTTCCCCGAGGCTTAGTTCTCTTAATTCTAGTACCATCCTTGTTGTCCTCCTCTGGACCTTCTCTGTAAGTTCTTTGTGCTTCTTTAGGTGCAATGGCCAAACCAGAGAAGCATATTCTAGTTTGGGCCTTACATAGTAAGTGAATAGCTTGTTCAATATATCCTTATCCATATACTTGATATCTATGCTGATATTTGCTAGAAGACAGTTAGTTTCCTAAACTATTCTCCTAATATAGGACTTTGGCAACAGTTTAGGGATGATGTCAACTCCCAAGTCCCTCTCATACACAGAATCCTGAAACTTATTTCCAGCTAGGCAATAATCATACTGTGGCTGTCTTTTGCTTTGCTCCATCATCATTACTCAACATTTGCTTGGGATGAATTTCATCAACCATGTTTCTGACCAACTTTCGAATATATCAACAGTAAAGGTCCCAGAACTGAACCCTATGGTGCTCTGCTTCTCACCTTAATATGCATCCTTTGTTTCCTTCTACTGAGATAATTTTCAGTCCAACAAAGTTTCCCTCTTATTTCTGCTTGGTGATTCAGCTTCTTAATCAGCCACTTATGTGGTACAGTGTCAAATGCCTCCTGGTGGTCCAGGTACAAATATTTCACCCAGCTTCCCCTTTGTCCAGGACTGATCCCATTCTCTCATAAAACTTCTGTTCCATAAAATCATGCTACCACTTTGGAAATTTCTCCTTTGCAGAAAGTCATCCACTTGCTTTCTAAGAATCACTTCCTGAACTTTACACACCACACTTTTTAATGAAACTGGTTTGTAGTTCAATGCCTCTTTCTGGTCTCCTTTCCTTTTCTTAATGTTGAGGACTCCAGTAATGGACAAAAGTCCACATGAAGGCTGAGCCTTAATTGAATAAAGAGAGAATTATGAAGAAGGAAAAGAAAAGACAAGGGAAAGTATTTTTGAAGCTTTGAGGATGTGAAAGACCTGTCTTTTGAAATGTGCCAGGTGATAGTTATTGGGAAAAACGTGAGAAGGTACAGAGTTCCACAGCTTCGAAGTTTAAAGATAGAAGCAGTTGTCAAAACGGCCTACCCTTGAGTTGCTGATGGCCACACAATAATTGTGTGACACAGCAGCTTGCTGAGTATTTTGTGGTCTAACTAGTGGTGTGGGCACACAAGCAGCCAGCTCCTGGGAGCAAAAGCCAAAGTAATACCTATAGAAGAGAGGAAGTGAACCAACATTGCAGCATAGGGCAAGGGAGTCAAGTTTGGAAGTTAGCCTAGGACAGTTTATAAGTCAACCACATTTGACTCAACTCTGTCAAGTAAGGATACAGAGTGAGAGCCATCTCAAATGTGAGAGCAGTATTCCATAAAAGGATGAATCAATTCCTTGTACAAATGGAGCAACTGTTCAAAAGAGAAGCTTCGACAAATAAATAGGATACCCAGTTTCTTACAGGCAGACTCAGCTATTCCTGTAATGTGGGTTTCCCAGAAAGAGTAGATGTTAAAGTAATAACAAGTATGTTCATCGAGTCAAGAGGTCAAATTACAGAACCGTCAAAGGAGAAGCAAGAATTGTGAGCAGTTTTTGATAGAGAGAAGGGTAGAAATTGGGTCATGGAGGAATTAAATCTAACATGATTTTGTGCACCCCACTGAAATATTTTGTCCAAGTTTATTGAGGAAGCTGTGTCAAGATGAGATACAGATTGAGTAACAGAAGAGGGAGCACAATTGAAGGATGTGGACGAATGCAGTGTTGAGTCATCAGCGTATGAGTGCACTGGGTTATTTGTGGAGGAGAGGAAATTATTGAGAAAAGGAGAAAAAGTGTAGGGGACAAGACAGAACCCCTAGGGATACCACTGTTGATGGAGAAAAGGGGGTTAGGCTGACCCATCAACAGCCACAGAGATAGACTGAACAGAGAGGAGGCTGGATATGAAGGAGCAAAGTGAGAGAGGGAAGCCAAAAGAGGGGAGCTTAGAGAAGAGACCCCAATGCCAGACCATGTCATAAGTCTTAGATATATTAAGGAAAACTACACATGACTGCCCAAAATCTTTCAAGGATGATGACCAGACATTAGTGAAATAGGAAAGAATATCAGCTGGCCTTATGGAAGCCATACTGGTGATTAGACATAAGACTGTGATTTTCGAGGTGCCTAAGGATATGGGAGTTGAGGATGGATTCAGAGACTTTGGAAATAGTAGATGTCAAAAGCAATAGGATGATAGTTAGAGGGGTCAGAATGGTCACCCTTCTTAGGGATGGGATGCATCAATACATGATTCCAAGGAGAAGCAAAAGTTTTGGTTTATAAGCAGAAATGGAATAAACAAGCAAGCACAGGTGCAAGTTCAGAGGCACACTCTTTCAGTACATGAGGATGGATGCCATCAGGATCATAAGCCTTGCATGTGTCCAGAGAAGGAAGTGCTTTTCGAACAGTCTGAAAAGATTATGGGAAGAGGCACTGGATTAGTAAGAGGAGCATCAGGGGGTGAAGGAATGGTAGAGTCATCCAAGATGGAGTTAGAGGAGAAACGAGAACTAAAGAGAGTTGCTCTGTCAATGGGAGAGACAGCTATAGTGCCATCAGGATGTCTCTCTCTAGTGAAAACTTGCACTGCAGTACAAGCAGTCTATCAAGCATATCTACACACCTCGTTAACACTTTTGTCCTTCTTCATTCTTAACTGCTGTTTCCCGCAATAGCTAGGTAGTGCCAGGAACAGATGAAGAAAGACCACATTCGCTCACATCCATTCTTGAGCTGTCATGTGTAACGCGCTAAAACCATAGCTCCCCATTCAAACCTCAAAGAACTTTTCATGGTTTGCCCTGGATGTTTCATATGCCCTGATTTAGTCCATCAACAGCACATCCACCACAGGAAAAACACTTTGTTCAAATTCACTCTATCCTGTGCATGCCTTTCAGCCTCCTGCATGTTCAGGCCCTGACCTCTCAAAATCTATTTTCCCTCCATCCTTCCATCTCCAATTTGACCTCCCCATTCTACTTGTTCCCTCCATTTCTAAAACACACATCCTCTTAGTCAACCTTTCCTTACTCATTCTCTCTATATATCCAAACCACTTCAATACACACCTTTTTCTGCTCTCTCAACTACAATCTTTTTATTACTACAAATCTCTCTTATGCTTTCATTACTTAGGCACCTCCCTATGATCCATACATATGCTGAATAGCCTTACCACACAATCAAAAACACAGTCATCCCTTTTCTTAATGAATCTAAGTGTAATGCCATCCAATCCAGGAGCCTTGCTGCATTTCATCTTATGCAAGGCTTTCACCACCTCTTCTTTCTTCACCAAAACATTCTCCATGACTCTTTCACTTTGCATACCATCCTGACAAAAACACCCAACATCTGCCACTCTTTCATTAAACACATTCTTCATTCCTTCAAAATGTTTCATCACTACCCACTATTAACTCTCCTTTTGCCCCATTCATTGTTGTTCCTATTTGTTCTCTTGTATCTCACATATCTACATCCTTCCAAAACATATTTTTGTTCTCACTTAAGATTTCTGATACTCACTCACCTCAACTCTCATTTGCCCTCTTTTTCAACCCCTAAAATATCTTTTTGTTCTCCCTAGACTTTACTGATACTCACTCACAACTCTCATTTGCCCTCTTTTTAAACACCTGCACCTTCCTCTTTACCTCCTGCCACTTTCTCCTATATACCTCCCAATCATTTGCACCTCTTTCCCATAAGTAACACTCAAATTCCTTTCTCTTCTCTCTCACTAGCAGCTTTACTTCATCCCACCACTCAATACCCTTTCTAAACTACCCACCTCCCACTTTTCACATGCCACATGTATCTCTTGCACATGCCATCACTACTTCCCTAAATACCACCCATTCCTCATCCACTCCCCTCTCATTTAGTCTCACCTTTTGCCATTCCACACCCAATTTCTCCTAGTATTTCTTCACACAAGTCTCCTTTCAAAAATTACTTATTCTCATCACTCAAAAACCTCTACAAATCTTCAATCTTGCCTGCACAAGATAATGATTAGGCATCACATCAGCTGCCCCTCCCAGCCATTTACATCTAAAAGTCTCTCTTTTACATCCTTACCAATTGATATGTAATCTGATGATGCCCGTTGACAATCTCTCCTACTCATATTTGCACACCTATGTGTATCCCTCTTTTCATACCAAGTATTTCCAATCACCAGTCTTTTTTCAGCACCAACTCCACAGGTTCTTCACCACATCCATTCATAACAGTGAATATCCCATACTCCCCAATTATACCCTCAACTGCTACATTACTGACCTTCGCATTTAAATCCATCACTAATACCCGGTCTCTTACATTAAAACTGCTGACACACTCACTCAGCTTCTTTCATGATCTTTCTTTTAATGGACAGGTGCATATGCACCAATCATCACTCTTGCCATCCACTTTCAGTTTTACTCACATCAATCTAAAATCTACTTCAATACACTCTATCACACTCCCTGAACTCCTACTTCAGGAGTGGTGCTACTCCTTCCTTAGCCCTTGTCCTCTCACCAGCTTTTGGCTTTACTCCTCAGACATTTCCAAGTAATTTTTCCTCCTTACCCTTAATGTTTCACTCACAGTGAGAACATCCAGGTTTCATTCCTCAAACATACTATCTCTCCTCTCTTCTTATCTTAGGTACATCCACACACATTTAGACACCTCAGCCTCAGCCTGAGCCTTCATTGAAGATGAGCATCCCCTGCATGGTTCCTGTTTCCTCTTTTAAAAACTGCAACACAAGAAAGGGTAGGTTTCCAGTCCCCGCCCCGTTTAGTCACCTACGACATGCAGGGGATACAGAAGTAAAATTATTTCTCCCCACCTAATATAAAGAAATTTCATCAGGACCATGAGCGTTGTAAAATCAAGTTCTTTAAGTATTCTATTATTATCTTTTCTAGGTATCTTAAAAAAGAATTCCAAAACCTCCTTCCCATCTCACTGGTGTAGGGGCTATTGCGTTCTCCTCTGTGAAAATACTTTTGAATTTTCCATTCAGCTTCACATATCTTTACATTATTCTTTACAATTTTCCCCTCTAAATCCCTAAGCCCTAACTGACAGCTCACTCCTAATGAATTTCTGGAAAAGATTTGAATTTTCAGCTATCTCTTCCACAATACTCATTTCAAAGTTTCTTGGTTCCTCTTTTCTTATCCTGCTATACCTGTTTTCTGCTCTCTTATACCTTGAAAATGCTAGCTGGCTAGAGCATCTTCTGTTTCTTTAACAATTCATATATTAAAGCTCCTGAGCTTTATGATATCTTTTATCAAACAATTCCTGACTCTTTCTTACCATTCCCCCTGTATTTGAGACTTTAAGCACTTGAAGCCTCTACTCCATCACTGCAAATTTCACAGAACCTCTCAACACAATGCCCTGGTTCCTGACTACTGATTTCCATGTCTTAATCTACATTACCACAGATATGACTGAGGCTTGCGCAGTTTCTGCAATCATATCTCCTCTTTATTTTCTGTCCCACCTCAGCTCCTTTAATGTCGTCCTTAAGTGCAATGATCAAACTTGACTAGAATGTTCTAGTTTCAGTATAATGTAGGATGTGGATGCAGGCTTGCTTAATAGATTTTTATTCATACAATCAAATGCTATCACAATATTTGCTCGGAGACAGTTTCTCTTTTTTAACAAAAGAATGGAAATAAAACAAAGAACTCTCTTGGCTTCACAAAAAAAAATCCCTAACATCTAGAGATTTGCCAGTAT
Source organism: Panulirus ornatus (assembly GCF_036320965.1). Lineage (NCBI taxonomy): Eukaryota > Metazoa > Arthropoda > Malacostraca > Decapoda > Palinuridae > Panulirus > Panulirus ornatus. The sequence continues at coordinate 32,775,351 of NC_092237.1, forward strand.
AATGCCTGTCCTGAAACCATCCAATTTACCCTCCTCCAACTGTCCTATATCACTTCATCTTCAGTAACCAAAATGTAATACAATCCACAATACAATCAAGCAAAATATCCCAAGCTCACCTACATAAAATGGCTTCAAATCCAACCACTCTACCACCATGCAATGAACAGATCTCACACAACATATTCTAGATTGCTCTAATCAATCACAATCCCCATCCTGCACAATGTTAGTGGCAACAGACATCAAAGAAACATCTGACGTGGAACTCCTAACATTTTCACACAAAAGATACTTGGCATCACTGTAAACAACAATGACAAAAAGTAGTTGGCCAATTTCACAGCAGACTGTCATGACAAAGTCACTAAAATTACTTCAGTTCTAAAACTGTTTGACTACATGGGGAGTACCCCTATGGACTTATTTTTCCAACCCTCTTTAATTTCTTCCAACACAAGTCCCCATTATCCCATGCAAACCATAATATGAAGGTCCTCTTGTATGCAGACGACCTCATAATCACATCACAGCACCCTTACACCACAGTAGCAACAACAAACGAGCAGTAATAAGCAACATAACTGAAACAATGACTTACCTATTACAAATAAAAGCATCTCTACTAAAGTCTTCAACAGTCTTTTAATCCAAGAAAGACTAAAATTCAATTCACACTCTACAGTCACACTGAATGGACAATTTCTCCCACTAAACAAAACACTAGCCATTCCAGGTATCACATATGACACACACAACATTCACATGCCACACCAAAAAGAGGAACACAAAGAAACATACAAACTAAGTCTTCAAAACAGTAACTGGCAGCAGGTCTGGACAAAAAATAAGACTCCCTTGGTGTCCTATAAGAATAATCATCCACTAAACGACACCTCATCTCCCTAGTTTCCAAATTTCAAAAGAAAATATAACAAAGCTAAGCAATTAGAGCAACTGCTGGGTGCCTAGCCACCACACAATGAAGCAAAGATCCTCCTAATACAAATACCACATTAACATGCCCTACAAAGCTCTATCAGGGAAAGATTTTGCAAGCAAAGAAACTGTCAAGGACTCAGGAGTTTCTATAAACTCAGAACTTGAAATGAGCCCTTCACAGACTATAACATCAATTCACGTGCTACGAAGAGAAAGACTGTTAAAGGTGCCGAATTAGTAGTTAGATACAAGGTCGTGAGATATAGGAACAAAAAGGGAAGTACATGGTGGACAGATGAGATTTGAGATACAGTCAAAGAGAAGAAAAGGCATATGGTTGATAACTTGAAAGGAATGTACCAGAGGAAGTTCAGCAAAGGAAAAGGGAAGACTATAAGATGTGTAAGTGGAAGTTAAGAGCCAATAGAGGAAAGAAAAGAAAGAGTAGAAGAAGATTTTGGAAGTGAGTTGAGTGAAAACTTTAGGGACAAAAAAAATTTGTAGTGGAAGGAAGTGAAAAAGGAGGGATGGATGTAAGAGTAGAAATGATAAAAAAGTAAGGGAGAGGAGCTGATGAATCAAAAGAAAGAAGTGAAAGGAGATGGAAAGAGTATTTTAAAAAAAACAGATGAATGTGGAGGAGGGGGAGGCAGCAGCTGTTACATGTATGGATATGGTGGAAGGTTGGAGTACACAAGTGCAGGGCCCTATAGTAAGAAAGGAGGTAAAAAGAGCAATAATGAGGCTGAAAGTGGGAAAGGCACCTGGAGTGGATGGATTATGGCTGAAATGCTGAAGTACGGAGGAGAAAGTGTGATAGAGTCGATACATTTGATATGAAGTTCAGCACGGACACAGAAAACTGTGCATGAGGACAGGGTGAAAGTTATCGATGTTCCTCTATTCAGAGGAAATGGGGCTAAAGATGCGTAACATCTAGCATAGAGTATTGGTCAAGGTAGTTCCAATTAAACACTTAATAGTCCATATATAATAGCTTTACTCAGGAAAACTTCTAGTAGCTACAGAAGTCAGCTATGCTCTTATGATTTGGAAACAGAACCCAGTTGGGCCATAAAGAAGGCATTTATTCCCTATAAAGTTATGACATCCTTCCCCTCCTTCCCCCACCCTTTAAATTTGAAATTAATAGCATGTATAAAATACTGTGTTTACTGGCATTTGCACTTTGTTCGCTATCAAAAAAGTTGATTAACTCCTTGATATATTCAGAATTGCAGAATAATCTAAATACCAAAAACAGAAAATATACATTCTTGAAATCATACATATATTTATTTACATTTTCATTATACTTTGTTGCTGTCTCCCGCGTTAGTAAGGTAGCGCAAGGAAACAGATGAAAGAATGGCCCAACCCACCCACATAAAGAAGGCATTTATTCCCTATAAAGTTATGACATCCTTCCCCTCCTTCCCCTCACCCTTTAAATTTGAAATTAATAGCATGTATAAAATACTGTGTTTACTGGCATTTGTACTTTGTTCGCTATCAAAAAAGTTTATTAACTCCTTGATATATTCAGAATTGCAGAATAATCTAAATACCAAAAACAGAAAATATACATTCTTGAAATGATACATATATTTATTTATATTTTCATTATACTTTGTTGCTGTCTCCCGCGTTAGTGAGGTAGCACAAGGAAACAGATGAAAGAATGGCCCAACCCACCCACATACACATACACGTCCACACACGCACATATACATACCTATACATCTCAACGTATACATATATATACACACACAGACATATACACATATACACATGTACATAATTCATACTGTCTGCCCTTATCCATTCCCGTCACCACCCCACCACACATGAAATGACAACCCTAATCCCCCACATGCGTGCGAGGTAGCGCTAGGGAAAGACAACAAAGGCCACATTCGTTCACACTCAGTCTCTAGCTGTTATGTATAATGCACCGAAACCACAGCTCCCTTTCCACATCCAGGCCCCACAAAACTTTCTATGGTTTACCCCAGATGCTTCACATGCCCTGGTTCAATCCACTGACAGCACATTAACCCCAGTATACCATTTCATTCCAATTCACTCTATCCCTTGCACACCTTTCACCCTCCTGCATGTTCAGGCACCGATCACTCAAAATCTTTTTTATTCCATCTTTCCACCTCCAATTTGGTCTCACACTTCTCCTCGTTCCCTCCACCTTTGACAACCATATCCTCTTTGTCAATCATTCCCCACTCATTCTCTCCATTTGACCAAATCATTTCAAAACACCCTATTCTGCTCTCTCAACCACACTCTTTTCATTACTACACATCTCTCTTACCCTTTCATTACTTACTCCATCAAACCACCTCACACCACATATTGTCCTCAAACATCTCATTTCCAGCACATCCACCCTCCTCCATACAACTCTATACACAACTACTACACACAACTCTATCTATAGCCCGTGCCTCACAACCATATAACATTGTTGAAACCACTATTCCTTCAAATATACCCATTTTTGCTTTCCAAGATAACGTTCTCGACTTTCACACATTTTTCAACACTCCCAGAACCTTCGCCGCCTCCCCCACTCTATGATTCACATCCGCTTCCATGGTTCCATCCGCTGCCAAATCCACTCCTAGATATCTAAAACACTTCACTTCCTCCAGTTTTTCTCCATTCAAACTTACCTCCCAATTGACTTGTCCCTCAACCCTACTGTACCTAATAACCTTGCTCTTATTCATATTTACTCTCAGCTTTCTTCTTTCACACACTTTACCAAACTCAGTCACCAGCTTGTGCAGTTTCTCACACGAATCAGCCATCAGAACTGTATCATCCACATCAGAATGCATACTTGCCCCTCTTTCCACACTCTTGCATTCACCTCCCTAACAACCCCATCCATAAACAAATATAACAACCATGGAGACATCACACACCCCTGCCGCAAACCAACATTCAGTGAGAACCAATCACTTTCCTCTCTTCCTACTCGTACATATGCCTTACATCCTCGATAAAAACTTTTCACTGCTTCTAACAACTTGCCTCCCACACCATACATTCTTAATACCTTCCACAGAGTATCTCTATCAACTCACAACTTGCCTCCCACACCATATATTCTTAATACCTTCCACAGAGTATCTCTATCAACTCTATCATATGCCTTCTCCAGATCCATAAATGCTACATACAAATCCATTTGGTTTTCTAAGTATTTCTCACATACATTCTTCAAAGCAAACGCCTGATCCACACATCCTCTACCACTTCTGAAACCACACTGCTCTTCCCCAATCTGATGCTCTGTACATGCCTTAACCCTCTCAATCAATACCCTCCCATATAATTTCCAGGGAATACTCAACAAACTTATACCTCTGTAATTTGAGCACTCACTTTCATCCCTTTTGCCTTTATACAATGGCACTATGCAAGCATTCCGCCAATCCTCAGGCACCTCACCATGAGTCATACATACATTAAATAAGCTTACCAACCAGTCAACAATACAGTCAACCCTTTTTTAATAAATTCCACTGCAATACCATTCAAACCCACTGCCCTGCCAGTTTTCATCTTCCACAAAGCTTGTATTACCTCTTCTCTGTTTACCAAATCATTCTCCCTAACCCTCTCACTTTGCACACCACCTCAACCAAAACATCCTATATCAGCCACTCTATCATCAAACACATTCAACAACCCTTCAAAATACTCACTCCATCTCCTTACATCATCACTACTTGTTATCACCTCCCCATTAGCCCCCTTCACTGATGTTCCCATTTGGTCCCTTGTCTTACACACTTTATTTACCTCCTTCCAAAACATCTTTTTATTCTCCCTAAAATTTAATGATACTCTCTCATCCCAACTCTCATTTGCCGTCTTTTTCATCTCTTGCACCTTTCTCTTGACCTCCTGCCTCTTTCTTTTATACATCTCCCAGTCATTTGCATTATTTCCATGCAAAAATCGTCCATATGCCTCTCTCTTCTCTTTCACTAATAATCTTACTTCTTCATCCCACCACTCACTACCCTTTCTAATCTGCCCACCTCCCACGCTTCTCTTGCCACAAGAGTCTTTTGCGCAAGACATCAATGCTTCCCTAAATACATCCCATTCCTCCCCCACTCCCCTTACGTCCTTTGTTCTCACATTTTTCCATTCTGTGCTCAGTCTCTCCTGGTACATCCTCACATAAGTCTCCTTCCCAAGATCACTTACTATCACCACTCTCTTCACCCCAACATTCTCTCTTCTTCTCTGAAAACCTTTACATATCTTCACCTTTGCCTCCACAAGATAATGATCAGACATCCGTCTAGTTGCACCTCTCAGCACATTAACATCCAAAAGTCTCTCTTTCACACACCTATCAATTAACACATAATCCAATAACGCTCTCTGGCCATCTCTCCTGCTTACATATGTATATTTATTTATTTATTTTGCTTTGTCGCTGTCTCCCGCATTTGCGAGGTAGCGCAAGGAAACAGAAGAAAGAAATGGCCCAACCCACCCCCATACACATGTATATACACACACGTCCACACACGCAAACATACACACCCATACATCTCAATGTACACATATATATACACACACAGACACATACATATATACCCATGCACACAATTCACACTGCCTGCCTTTATTCATTCCCATCGCCACCTCGCCACACATGGAATACCATCCCCCTCCCCCCTCATGTGTGCGAGGTAGCGCTAGGAAAAGATAACAAAGGCCCCATTCGTTCACACTCAGTCTCCAGCTGTCATGCAATAATGCCCGAAACCACAGCTCCCTTTCCACATCCAGGCCCCACACAACTTTCCATGGTTTACCCCAGACACTTCACATGCCCTGACTGAATCCACTGACAGCACGTCAACCCCGATATACCACATCGATCCAATTCACTCTATTCCTTGCCCGCCTTTCACCCTCCTGCATGTTCAGGCCCCGATCACTCAAAGTCTTTTTCACTCCATCTTTCCACCTCCAATTTGGTCTCCCACTTCTCCTCGTTCCCTCCACCTCCGACACATATATCCTCTTGGTCAATCTTTCCTCACTCATTCTCTCCATGTGCCCAAACCATTTCAAAACACCCTCTTCTGCTCTATCAACCACACTCTTTTTATTTCCACACATCTCTCTTACCCTTACATTACTTACTCGATCAAACCACCTCACACCACACATTGTCCTCAAACATCTCATTTCCAGCACATCCACCCTCCTGCGCACAACTCTATCCATAGCCCACGCCTCGCAAACGTACAATATTATTGGAACCACTATTCCTTCAAACATACCCATTTTTGCTTTCCGAGATAATGTTCTCGACTTCCACACATTCTTCAATGCTCCCAGGATTTTCGCCCCCTCCCCCACCCTATGATTCACTTCCGCTTCCATGGTTCCATCCACTGCCAGATCCACTCTCAGATATCTAAAACACTTTACTTCCTCCAGTCTTTCTCCATTCAAACTTACCTCCCAATTGACTTGACCCTCAACCCTACTGTACCTAATAACCTTGCTCTTATTCACATTTACTCTTAACTTTCTTCTTTCATACACTTTACCAAACTCAGTCACCAGCTTCTGCAGTTTCTCACATGAATCAGCCACCAGCGCTGTATCATCAGCGAACAACAACTGACTCACTTCCCAAGCTCTCTCATCCACAACAGACTTCATATGTATACTTATATATATCTCCCTTTTTAAACCAGGTATTCCCAATCACCAGTTCTTTTTTCAGCACATAAATCTACAAGCTCTTCACCATTTTCATTTACAACCTGAACACCCCATGTACACCAATTATTCCCTCAACTGCCACATTACTCACCTTTGTATTCAAATCACCCATCACTATAACCCGGTCTTGTGCATCAAAACATTAAAACTACTAACAAACTCACTCAACTGCTCCCGAAACACTTGCCTCTCATAATCTTTCTTCTCATGCCCAGGTGCATATGCACCAATAATCACCCATCTCTCTCCATCCACTTTCAGTTTTACCCATATCAATCATACATAAGTACTCTAAAATAACTTGTTCTGTTTCATTTTCAATGTATTACGTACAGTTTTGTACTCCCTAATATTACTATCATTCTACAAATCTAATCTCATAGGTTTATTCAAGGCTTTTCAAGACCTTGTTTTCATTTTCATTAGACTTTCTGAAGGAATAATACAGGATGAATGTGTTCCTAATCTCTCCCTCCCTGCGACATCAGACTCTTTTTAACTTGGAAAACTCTGATCATCAAATATTCTATGAAGTTTTGAACTCACAACTTGCCCAGAGTTCATTTGTCCTGTATCCTGCCATGTGTCACTAATATCATCCTCACCCCACTCCTGTATGATGACCTCCCTCAGAGATACCTGCTCTAAAAGCTTTACACTTCTAAATCATATTTGATCAACATGTCCCTTAATAACTCTATTCTCACATAGTTCTATCTTTTACAACAGGAGTCCAGTTACTTTCACTACCACTCCTGGTACCCAATGAGCTCCCCTACCACTATAATTCTCCCCAAACACTTCATCAATTACCCTAAATTTTCTCAAAGGGTCTGCCTATATCATGATATTTCTTTTGTTCTTCTTGTTTCCTTTTTATCCCTATTTCAAGGTTGGTCTCAGCAAGTCATGGATCCCTGTAGATTCCTATCCATTACCAACTCTGCCAGGGACTACCAGTTACAGACTGAGATGAACATCTATGACTAAGAGCCTAACTCAGTAATGGTTGCAAGTGCTGATGTACTATTCATAATTCTTACCTCTGACCATTTTGAATAAGCATCACTAAGGACCAAATACATATGCTCCATAAACAGTCCAGCAAAATCTACATGTACTCTCTCCCCTGGCTTACTGGGGTGTGGCCACACATGAAGGGGATGCAACACAGGGTATATTACTATTTACTTGACAAATCACACAAGTTTCTACCATTTGTTCAATATCCCTATCTAAATCAGCCCACCAAACATATGATCTAGCAATCTCTTCATTGTGGAGATACCTGGATGAGCCTCATGAAGTTCTGTTAATACACTTTACTGTCCTGCTGGAGGAACCACTACCCTGTTCCTCCACATTATGCAACCTTCATCTGTACTAAGTTCATCTCTATGCACATAAGATGAATTAAATTCTGGTACATGAGCAGCTTTTGACCAAACATTCTTGATAAAAGACAAAACTTTTGCATATACTGGGTCATCTGCTGTCCATCTCCAGATGTGGTATGCTGCAACTGGTGAATCTTCAATGTGTTCTAACAACAATATGGTATCTGTGGGCAGTGGTACTGATGCTGGTTTCTCTGCCAATGGTTACCTACTCAACAGGTCAGCATTTGATATGTCACGACCATTTCTGAATTTCAACTGGCAATCATAAGCAGCAAGTGAGATGGCCCAGCATTGTATTCTTGCACTAGCAACACTGGGCAATGCCTTGTGTTCATGTAAAAGTAAAACTATAGGCTTGTGGTCTGTGACTAATGTGAATGATCTTCCGTACACATAGTTATGAAAATGGCATACCCCAAGCACTATTGCCAAACTCTCCCTGTCAATCTGTGCATTATTTTTCTCAGCATCATTTAGTTTGCATGAAGCAAAAAAAAAGTTATAGGAGTGCTAGCACTGCTCCTACACCATTCAGTGATGCATTACATGACAAAACATGAGGCCTGTCTGGATCATAATGTACCAAAACAATAACATCAGCTTTGCTTTCTTAAATGCAGCTTCTTGTGGTTGCAAACACTGCCATCACATCCCTTTCCTTAACAACATACACAACAATGCAAGCACAGAAGAAAAGTTCCTGAGAAATTTACCATGAAAATTTATACCTCCTACAAATGACCACAATGTTTGCACATCTGTTGGCTTGGGTGCATCCACAATTGCTTTTACTTTACTTTCTAATACATGAATGCCCTGTGCATCAATTCTGTGTCCCAAATAACACTGTGTTAGAAAAACTCACATTTGTCAAAATGCTGCTTTAAACTTTTTTCATTTAATCTCTCCACAACCTTAGTCAAGTTTGCTCTATTGTCTGCTTCAGCATTTCCAGTAATTAAAATATCAAGTTCTAATTATACAGCAGTGTGAGTAATATCTCGCTATAAATTGTACATTTCTCTGTGAAATATCCCAGGTGCACTCATGATCTTATAAGGCAATCTGTTATACCTGGGCAAACCTCTGTGTGTGTTTATCACACATTACTTCTTTAACTCTTCATCCAATAATATCTGTTGACAAGCACCACTCAACTTCAATTTTGAGAATGACTTACCTCCTACCAAAGTGATCAATAAGTCATTCATTTTTGAAACTGTAAAAGTGTTCTCAGCCACTGGGCTTACCATCACTTTAAAATCTCCACAAATTCTTGGGTTTACCATCACTTTAAAGTCTCCACAAATTCTTGGGCCTACCGTCACTTTAGTCTCCACAAATTCTAACTTATGAGGATGGCTTGGACATAACCACTATCAAAGTGGCCCATTCTGAACTTTCCACTGGTGTGAATGTTCCATTTGCTATTAGCCTGTCCAATTCTATGCCTGTGGCCTCTCAAAGAAAAAGGTAGTGGACAAACTTTCAAAAATTTTGGCTTTACACTAATATCTACATAGAGTTTTGCCTTCTCTCCCATTTATGTGCCCTAACCTTCCTTAAATACACCAGCATACTTCATTTCTAAATCCTTCACAAACGTTTTACCGCAATCCAACTGTTCTTGTATATCAAAAACTGAATTCTTCCGGTCAAACTGGAGTGTTTGTAATCAGTTCCTACCTAAAAAAGTTTGTCAATCACCTTCTACTATTAATGGCAACTCACATACTAGACCATGGAAAGAAGACTTGTGTGTGGAAGTACCATGAGAGGTTGAGTGAAGAATGGCAAAAGGTGAGAGCCAATGACGTAAGGGAAGTGGGTGAGGAATGAGATGTATTTAGGGAAGCAGTGATAGCATGTGCAAGAGATGCATGTGGCATGAGAAAGGTGGGAGGCAGGCAGATTAGAAAGGGTAAAGAGTAGTGGGATGAAGAAGTAAAGTTGTTAGGGAAAGAGATAAGAGAGACATTTGGATGATACTTACAAGGAAGGAGTGCAAATGACTGAGAGATGTATAAGAGAAAGCAGCAGAGGGTTGAGAGGAAGGGGCAGAAGTTGAAAAAGAGGGCAAATGAGAGTTGTGGTGAGTTGCATCAGTAAACTTAAGGGAGAACAAAAAGATGTCATGGAAGGAGGTAATAATGTGCATAAGACAAGAGAACAAATGGGAACATCAGTGAAGGGGGCAAGGGGGGGGGTGATAACAGGCAGTGATGAAGTGAGGAGGAGATGGAGTGAGTATTTTGAAGGTTTATTGGATGTGTTTGATGACAGAATGGCAGATGTAGGGTATTTTGGTTGGGTTGGTGTGTGAAATGAGAGAGGCAGGGAGAGTGGCTTGGTGAAGAGAGAAGAGGTAGTGAGAGATTTACGAAAGATGAAATCTGGCAAGGCAGCAGGTTTGGATGGTGCTGTTGACTGGTTGGTAAGGATATTCAGTGTATGTATGGATCATGGCAAAGTACCTGGGGATTAGCAGAATGCATGTATAGTGCCAATGTACAAAAACAAAGGGGGTAAAGGTGAGTGTTCAAACTACAGAGGCATACATTTGTTGAGTATTCCTGGAAAATTGTATGGGAGGGTATTGATAAAGAGGGTGAAGGTAAGTACACGGAATCAGATTGGGGAGCAGTGTGGTTTCAGAAATGGTAGAGGATGTGTGGATCAGGTGTTTGCTTTGAAGAATGTGTGTGAGAGATACTTAGAAAAACAGATGGATTTGTATGTGGCATCTATGGATCTAGAGAAGGTGGATGGAGATGTTTTGTGGAAGGCCTTAAGAGTATGCAGTGTGGGAGGTAAGCTGCTAGAAGCAGTGAGAAATTTTTATCAAGGGTGTAAGGCATGTGTATGAGTAGGAAGAGAGGAGAGTGATTGGTTCTCACTGGTCAGTCTGCAGCAGGGGTGTGTGATGTCCACATGGTAATCTAATTTGTTTGTGGATGGGGTGGTTAGGGAGGTAAATGCAAGATTTTTGGAGAGAGGGGCAAAAATGCAGTCTGTGGGGATGAGAGGGTCTAGGAAGCAAGTCAGTTGTTGTTTGCTGATTCAATTGAGAAACTGCAGAAGTTGGTGAAAGAATCTGGAAAAGTGTGTGAAAGGAGAAAGTTAAGAGTAAATGTGATTAAGAGCAAGGTTGTGGGACAAGCTAGTTGGGATGTGAGTTTGAATGAAGAAATATTAGAGGAAATGAAGTATTTTAGATATCTGAGAGTGGACTTAGCAGCGAATGGAACCACGAAAGTGGAAGTGAGTCATAGGGCACTGGAGGGGTTGAAGGTTCTGGCAGCAATGAAAAATGTGTGGAAAGAGAAAACATTATCTGGGAGAGCAAAAATGGGCACTGTGTGAAGGAAAAGTAGTTCTAACAATGTTATATGGTTGTGAGGCATGGGCTATAGATAAGGTTGTATGGAGGAGGATGGATGTGTTGGAAATGAAATGTTTGAGGAAAATATGTGGTGAAAGGTGGTTTGATTAAGTAATGAAAGGGTAAGAGAGATGTATGGCAATAAAAAGAGTTTGGTTGAGAGAGCAGAAGAGGGTGTGTTGAAATGGTTTGGACATTTCGAGGGAATGAGTGAGGAAAGGCTGACAAAGAGGATATAAGAGTGAGAGATGGAGGGAAAAAGGAGAAGTGAGAGACCAAATTGAGGGTGGAAGAATCTAGTGAAAAAGATTTTGAGCAATCAAGGCCTGAACATACAGGAGAGTGAGAGGCAGCCAAGGAATAGAGTGAATTAGAACGATGTGATATATCAGGGTTAACATGCTGTCAATGGACTGAACCAGGGCATGTGAAACGTCTGGGGTAACCCATGGAAAAGTATGTGGGGCTTGGGTGTGGATAGGGAGCTGTGGTTTTGCTGCATTACACATGACAGCTAAAGACTGAGTGTGAACAAATGTGGCCATTCCTGGTACTACCTTGCTGATGCAAGGGGTGGCGATACCGTTTCCTGTGAGGCAGGATGGTACCCGGAATGGATGAAGACAAGTGAGTATGAATATATACATAGGTATATATGTATATGGCTGTGTATGTGTATGTATGTATATGTATATGTATGTGTATGCAGCGTGTACGTATGTGTGTACAAGAGTGGATGGGTCTTTCTTCATCTGTTTCCTGGCACTATCTCAATGACATGGGAAACAGCAATCAAGTATAATAATAAATATGAAATAATATCTTCCATTAGTTTCTCTTATAATCTGGGTACTTTGTTACACTGGTACTCATAAACAAGTTCATTAATTATGTTAAAACTTGCACCAGTGATTGTCTCCAGATCTACCTATTGCACCTCATGAATGGTTGAAAGCCTCCCAGTTGTATCTCGCTCTTGTTTCCACTACTATAATACAGTGCTGAACTGAATTCAAATAGTCCTCATTACCTTTCTCATCATCATTTTTTCTAATCTTTCTTGTTTTCTACATTTTTCACCTTATACAATTCCCTCCTTTAGACAGTCCTCTTCTCCCTCTTGGTGATCCTCTTACCTCTCTTGGTGCTGTTCTCCTTCCTCTTGGTGAAGGCACTCTCTTGGGTCTGTTGTTTGGAGAAGGCGTGAAACTGTTACTAGGGACTGCCAATCCATCCCTTCTTTTCTTCCAGTCCTACTAGCTGGCAGTTGCAGCACCTCTTGTCTCTGGCCCAACAGCTGTTTGAATGAACTTCACTGCATCTCTAACAGGATGTGCCTTGTGTTACTGCATGCAGGGATGATGGCTGTTTCATGTCTGACATGTCCTTCTGTGCTGCCTCTATTGCCACTGCCAAATCATAGATTTTCTTGCACAAAAGAATCTCAGTCTTGGTTTCCAAAGACAAAAGTCCACATCAAGGCTGGGCCTTAATTGAAATACAGAGAGAATTATGAAAAGGAAAAAGAAGACACAAGGGAAAGTATTTATGGAGAAAGTGTATGACGAAGTTGAGTGGAATGCTTTACGGGATATGTTATGGAAATATGGGGTAGGGGACAATTGGTGGTTGGTATGGAAACCATATACAGAGTGGCAAATGCATGTTCAAGAATGGATGGAGAGCAGAGCAAAAATCTAGGTATACATGTGGGTGAGAGGGAAAGCTGTGTGATGTCACAGTGTCTTTTTAACATAAACATGGATGAAGTGATAAGAGAGATGAAAGGAAAACTAGGGAAAGAAGGGGGTGCAAAGATGGACTGTGGTGGTGGCTAGTGACAAACCGGTTTGTGGATGATACTGTGCTATTTGCTGAGAGTGAAGAGGAGTTGTAGAACACTGTAGTGTTTTATGATGCATGCAAGTGAAGACACTTGAAAGTAAATGCAAATAAAAGTAAGGTAATGGTGTTTGAAAGAAAACAGAGCAAAAGTGTACTAAACTGTGTTATAAATATGGGGAAGAAGACTGGAAGAGGTAAGAGAATTTAAGTATTTAGGAGCTATCTTAAGTTCACTGATATGGAAGGAGAGATAAGGGAGACAGCAATATAGAGTCCCTTAACAGAATATTGGGTCCCTTAACAGAATAATGACAGGTATAGGTGTAAGTACGGAAGTGAAAAAAAAGATTTCGAGACACTATAGTCCTTCCAACTCTGACATATGCAGCCATGACATGGACAAGAAATGAGTAACAGAGGTGAAGAATCTTGGCTTTGGAAAAGAGCTATTTGAGAGAAGGATGTAGTAAGATTATATGGAATGGAGAAAGAAAGGTAATACAAAGGGAATGAATTATGGAGTGGCAGAGTGAATGAAACATAATACTTTAAGGTGTTTTGGCATGTCGAAAGAATGCAAGACTGGGAGTTTATTTTTATTATATTATTATTATACTTTGTCGCTGTCTCCCGCGTTTGTGAGGTAGCGCAAGGAAACAGACGAAAGAAATGGCCCAACCCCCCCCATACACATGTATATACATACGTCCACACATGCAAATATACATACCTACACAGCTTTCCATAGCTTACCCCAGACGCTTCACATGCCTTGATTCAATCCACTGACAGCACGTCAACCCCGGTATACCACATCGCTCCAATTCACTCTATTCCTTGCCCTCCTTTCACCCTCCTGCATGTTCAGGCCCCGATCACACAAAATCTTTTTCACTCCATCTTTCCACCTCCAATTTGGTCTCCCTCTTCTCCTTGTTCCCTCCACCTCCGACACATATATCCTCTTGGTCAATCTTTCCTCACTCATCCTCTCCATGTGCCCAAACCACTTCAAAACACCCTCTTCTGCTCTCTCAACCACGCTCTTTTTATTTCCACACATCTCTCTTACCCTTACGTTACTCACTCGATCAAACCACCTCACACCACACATTGTCCTCAAACATCTCATTTCCAGCACATCCATCCTCCTGCGCACAACTCTATCCATAGCCCACGCCTCGCAACCATACAACATTGTTGGAACCACTATTCCTTCAAACATACCCATTTTTGCTTTCCGAGATAATGTTCTCGACTTCCACACATTCTTCAAGGCCCCCAGAATTTTCGCCCCCTCCCCCACCCTATGATCCACTTCCGCTTCCATGGTTCCATCCGCTGCCAGATCCACTCCCAGATATCTAAAACACTTCACTTCCTCCAGTTTTTCTCCATTCAAACTCACCTCCCAATTGACTTGACCCTCAACCCTACTGTACCTAATAACCTTGCTCTTATTCACATTTACTCTTAACTTTCTTCTTCCACACACTTTACCAAACTCAGTCACCAGCTTCTGCAGTTTCTCACATGAATCAGCCACCAGCGCTGTATCATCAGCGAACAACAACTGACTCACTTCCCAAGCTCTCTCATCCCCAACAGACTTCATACTTGCCCCTCTTTCCAAAACTCTTGCATTTACCTCCCTAACAACCCCATCCATAAACAAATTAAACAACCATGGAGACATCACACACCCCTGCCGCAAACCTACATTCACTGAGAACCAATCACTTTCCTCTCTTCCTACACGTACACATGCCTTACATCCTCGATAAAAACTTTTCACTGCTTCTAACAACTTTCCTCCCACACCATATATTCTTAATACCTTCCACAGAGCATCTCTATCAACTCTATCATAAGTCTTCTCCAGATCCATAAATGCTACATACAAATCCATTTGCTTTTCTAAGTATTTCTCACATACATTCTTCAAAGCAAACACCTGATCTACACATCCTCTAGCACTTCTGAAACCACACTGCTCTTCCCCAATCTGATGCTCTGTACATGCCTTCACCCTCTCAATCAATACCCTCCCATATAATTTACCAGGAATACTCAACAAACTTATACCTCTGTAATTTGAGCACTCACTCTTATCCCCTTTGCCTTTGTACAATGGCACTATGCACGCATTCCGCCAATCCTCAGGCACCTCACCATGAGTCATACATACATTAAATAACCTTACCAACCAGTCAACAATACAGTCACCCCCTTTTTTAATAAATTCCACTGCAATACCATCCAAACCTGTTGCCTTGCCGGCTTTCATCTTCCGCAAAGCTTTCACTACCTCTTCTCTGTTTACCAAATCATTTTCCCTAACCCTCTGACTTTGCACACCACCTCGACCAAAACACCCTATATCTGCCACTCTATCATCAAACACATTCAACAAACCTTCAAAATACTCACTCCATCTCTTTCTCACATCACCACTACTTGTTATCACCTCCCCATTTGCACCCTTCACTGAAGTTCCCATTTGCTCCCTTGTCTTACGCACTTTATTTACCTCCTTCCAGAACATCTTTTTATTCTCCCTAAAATTTAATGATACTCTCTCACCCCAACTCTCATTTGCCCTTTTTTTCACCTCTTGCACCTTTCTCTTGACCTCCTGTCTCTTTCTTTTATACATCTCCCACTCAATTGCATTTTTTCCCTGCAAAAATCGTCCAAATGCCTCTCTCTTCTCTTTCACTAATACTCTTACTTCTTCATCCCACCACTCACTACCCTTTCTAATCAACCCACCTCCCACTCTTCTCATGCCACAAGCATCTTTTGCGCAATCCATCACTGATTCCCTAAATACATCCCATTCCTCCCCCACTCCCCTTACTTCCATTGTTCTCACCTTTTTCCATTCTGTACTCAGTCTCTCCTGGTACTTCCTCACACAGGTCTCCTTCTCAAGCTCACTTACTCTCACCACCCTCTTCACCCCAACATTCACTCTTCTTTTCTGAAAACCCATACAAATCTTCACCTTAGCCTCCACAAGATAATGATCAGACATCCCTCCAGTTGCACCTCTCAGCACATTAACATCCAAAAGTCTCTCTTTGGCACGCCTGTCAATTAACACGTAATCCAATAACGCTCTCTGGCCATCTCTCCTACTTACATAAGTATACTTATGTATATCTTGCTTTTTAAACCAGGTATTCCCAATCATCAGTCCTTTTTCAGCACATAAATCTACAAGCTCTTCACCATTTCCATTTACAACACTGAACACCCCATGTATACCAATTATTCCCTCAACTGCCACATTACTCACCTTTGCATTCAAATCACCCATCACTATAACCCGGTCTCGTGCATTAAAACCACTAACACACTCATTCAGCTGCTCCCAAAACACTTGCCTCTCTTGATCTTTCTTCTCATGCCCAGGTGCATATGCACCAATAATCACCCACCTCTCTCCATCAACTTTCAGTTTTACCCATATTAATCGAGAATTTACTTTCTTACACTCTATCACATACTCCCACAACTCCTGTTTCAGGAGTATTGCTACTCCTTCCCTTGCTCTTGTCCTCTCACTAACCCCTGACTTTACTCCCCAGACATTCCCAAACCACTCTTCCCCTTTACCCTTGAGCTTCGTTTCACTCAGGGCCAAAACATCCAGGTTCCTTTCCTCAAACATACTACCTATCTCTCCTTTTTTTTGAGGAGACTTATTACAATTACAGGGGTTGGTGTGTGAGGAAGACCACCTGTGACATAGGGAAATAGAGTGGAAGAGTGCTGGACGGAGAGAAATGAAGTAAGAATACGTGGAATGGTGCATGCGAGGGAGGCATTTAAGAACAGGGATAAGCGGCAACTCTTTGGCCATAGCCACCCCCCTGATGGAACTTCCTGGAGGGAATGGACATCAGAGATATATACAGATAGACTGGTAGGAGCCAATAGACTATGACCTGAGTTTTCAACAGATGAGTGTGGTATGGGGTTTGTAAAGTTGCCAAGCATCAGTATAATCTTAATTAATGCCTCTGGGCAAGGCTGGCATTCAGTTAC